>NW_020837984.1:9331071-9563099 GCF_003676395.1 Aethalodelphis obliquidens | reverse complement strand
ACACACACACACACACACACACACACACACACACACACACACACACAGTTGGAGGAAAAGGGAGGTCTGGAGAAGGGAGCAGGAAAGTTCTAGGAAGGGCCTTTTCAAGACTTGGCCAGTATTACAGTTCAGTCTTCAGAGACCTCCCCCCGTCAGCATCCCTGGGTTCTCTCACCTGTGGACCCCTGGACAACAAGATCTAGATCCCAGCAGTTGCTTATACTCCCTGGAAATTCAGTGATGTCTCTGCTTCTCTCAGCTGAGGTCCCTTTACCCTACCCCTAGATGACTCGGGGGGCAGCATCCAAGTCCCCATGCTGCTTTTCTCAGCATACATGGTCTGCTGCCTGCATTCTTTGACCCACACCCATTCACCCAATCCTGTCTCCTCAGACTGCCATCAAGGCGGCTAGCCAGTCCATGTAGGTTTCCCAGGCTGGTCCAATCCACTGTGTCCCCCAAACTGAAGGTGACACACATTAAGTTCTCCATAAGCTCCTCTATTGTGAGGGGAAGCATGTGCATCTCTTCCACTTGTGTGAAAGGATGATGGAGGTCCTCAGCATACCATCAGCTTTCTCTAAAATTCTCAGTGAAAATCTTGCCTCTAAACTCACTTTCTTAAGTCTACTTTTAAGTTGGATGTTGAGAGGACATTAAGAATAATCTGTTTTTTTTTCTACACATTTGTACCTGATTTTTGAACTTTGAACTTTGTACCTCATGTTGAATTGTGGTTTCTTTGGATGTAGCCCAAATCTGGTAGGAGAGGGATGCATGAGCAGAAATCCTACCTGGCCTCCCTTTGGGATTTTAACATCACATGGTCCCTAGAGCATTTCCAAGTTAGAGCTTTTATGAACCAATGGTGTTAGATCTCTGAGGAAAATGGAACTAGGGTTTCTGTATGTGTTTCCTTGTGAAAATCAGTATAGCTGGTCCTCCTTGGCCTCCACCAAAGTGTACTTAGGCTTTCCAACTAGGGCAAGAGACCCATGGTATTAGAGTCCATTTTACGAATGTGTCTTGTGAATGCCTGATACCCAGAAGGAGTTTATCCCATTCACTCTCAATTCACTTCCCTAATTAAGATAGCTCTGGTATGTCTTGGAATACCTACCCTTTCTATTAGTATCCTCTAGGTGTCTAAAAGAACAATTTGGAGAAGCATCTAGACATTTTGAAAAATGATGGTCAAAGACAGGGCCCAGTATATTACTAATGTCCCTTCCTTATAAAGGTAACTGTATGATAGAACACCTACTAAATTCAGTACCAGAAAATATTTCTATCCATACTTTATTCTTACTCATACTTGTAAGCTTCCTTTTATTTGCCAGTGAGGAAATATATAACCTGATGTATTTCTCATTTTGCTTTGCCTACCAGGAAGCTCAGAACTAAATTGAATGTTCCATTGCAGTAACTAATTCATTCCAGGAAGCTGGTATATCCATCTCATTCCACTTTCATTTGGTTTCCATCATTTCTTTCTCTCTTTAAATGTTTTGTTATATTTTTCTATATATTTTAACATTATAAACCACCTTCAGTCCTTTTCTTGAGGTCATCAGGATACAAATCTTAAATAAACATGAACAAAATTTATATTTGTTCATTCCTTCAAACATATTTGTTAAGGGACTTCCCTGGTGGCGCAGTGGTTAAGAATCTGCCTGCAGGGGACACGGGTTTGAGCCCGGGTCCAGGAAGATCCCACGTGCCATGGAGCAACTAAGCCCGTGCGCTGCAACTACTGAGCCTGTGCTCTAGAGCCCACGAGCCACAACTACTGAGCCCACGTGCCACAACTACTGAAGCCCACGCACCTAGAGCCCGTACTCCACAACAAGAGAAGCCACTGCAAGGAGAAGCCCGTGCACCTCAATGAAGAGTAGCCCCTGCTCTCCACAACTAGAGAAAGCCCACGTGCAACAACGAAGACCCAACACAGCCAAAAAAAATAATAAAATAAATAAACAAAATGTTATAAATATATATATAGATATAGATATAGATATAGATATATAGATATATAGATTGATTGATCACCTTCTACGTGCTCAGCATTTTGCAAGTCTTTCCCCAGAGGTGGAGAGGAGATGGCACCACCAGCTGCCCTCCCTGCTCTTGGAACTTTAGCCAAACTGTAGAGAGAGAAACAATGGAGAGCAAGCAGATCTTCCCTCCCCTCATAGAGCTCACAAGGCAGCAGGTTTGCATGCAGGGGGAGGGGCACTAGAAACTCAGGGCCCGGGGTCAAGAACCTGAGAAGGGAAGTCAGGAGACTATGGAATTATGGATGGAGTTATGGAAGTGAAGGGAAGTGCATTTCCAAAGAAGGGATAACCCTGCTACAAAGAGACCAAGGAAGACAAGAGCTGTGCCCACTCAGAAACAAGGTCATTAGCTACTCTGTCCAGAGCAGTTTCACTGGAATATTGGACAGGTGATAAAGAAGTAGAGACAGCAAGTGTAGACAATTCTTTCAAGAAGTTTGGCTGTGGCAGAGAGAGATAGGGTGGTTGCTGGAGGAGGGTGTGATGGCTGTGCTCGGAGTGGACTCAGCCCCAACAGGGAAGACCATCTTGATACCTTCAATGATTATTTGAATTTCTGTTGAGTTCCAAATCTTCTTGTGCTTAGAGTCAATACCAATTTCCCAGAAAACAGAGGGTGCCAGGATGCCTGGGCTATCAGGTCAAGGAGACAAGGAAGGGTTCAGGCACTTGCACTGCTAGCTGGTTGGCTGTCTTCTCTTCTCTTAAATATCATGGTGGCTGTGGCTAGTATCTTCCCTGAGTACCCAAGATCCCAGGAGCATCTAAGGACTCTATTCCCGACTCTGACGTCTGGCGCACTTGGCTGCCTGTCCACAGCTGGCCTCCATCCCAGCCTTCCAAAATCTGCACAATCAACTCCTCCACACAGCAGAGGGAGAGGGGTGCCAACAAGCCCCATGAGCACAGGAAATATTATTGCACTATTGCAGCCCTGGGTTCAAGTCCCACCTGGCTCTGTTCTGGTTGCTTTCTTTATTTACCCTGCACTAGCTTGATTCATCTTAAGGATGGCTCCATTGACCTAGGGAAGCAGTCTGCATTGTGGTTTTAATGTTGTGAGCCTAAGAAAAGAGCCAGATATCTTCAAGGCAGACAGAAGGCCTGTGCAAAGCTTTTCCAAATTTACTCTCCAAATTGATGAAAGAAAGGCGGTGACTTTCTCCAAAATCACAGTGACGCCATATGTAATGACATGACATTTCACCTCCCCTTCCTATTCTGTCATGCACTTACCTTGTACATCATATCAACATTCAATCAACTCCCATTTTATAATGAGATTTTTGCAATTACTTGCATTTCTTGCTTTTTCTTGGCTGCTAGGAGGATCATATTTTGGGTTTATTTTCAGATATAGCAACTTTCTTGACTTTTTCGTTGGCATCATCCCTTGTCCACTTTCTTTGGCTCTTTTCTTACTTTGCTCATATTTTATTTAGTTCCTAGATGTGACACTTTTGGAAGCTGCTTTATATCTTTTTTGAAAATGAGGTAGAGAATAAATAAAAATCGATAAACGATTATGCATCCCTTTGTTTTGTGAATTCATTCTACTTTCAGCTCACACTCATTTGTGGTATAGGAGGGATCCTTAACCTGTTTTCAGCGATAAACTTGCTATTTCACTGAAGACTTCAGGCAGGTGTGTGTGTAGCCGAAGTGTAGAGAAGAAGGGGAGGGCTGGGCAGTGGTAAATGGCTTAGAGATCACCCGACTCTGCTCAACAGGCCTCAGTTTCCTTGCTCTGCACACTCTGCTCCTAATTTCCCTGTTTTATTGGTTGGACCAAAAAACTCCAGAGGGAGCTGTGTCTATTCCTCAGTTTAATCCATCTCTTGAGCTTTTGATTCCAATGGTTTCATTTTTTATTCTAAGACTTTCAATTTGGTTCTTTGTTATTATTTATCAGTCACAGAGTCAGTTTTTATTGTTATAAAGTTATATGTGCTCATTGTTAAAAGAGGCAAATAGTCCTGTAAGGGGATCCTGTGTTCTCCTCCCCAGAGAAGTCACTTTCAGCTCTTTCAGCTGATTGTTTGGGGTTTGCTCCTCCATCTCTAAATAACACATTTGTGTTGTTGTTTCTTGTCTTCTTATTAGTTTGTTTTGGTGGGCGGCATCATGTTGCAATCCCACTGTAGAAAATAAGGGTTTAGTTCTCTTTCATCCTCATGCCCCACCAGCCACCCATCCTGCTCCATATTCCATCCTTCCAAGTTTTCTCCTTATTTAATTAGATTGATTCATTGTTTAGATTACTGTGGTTATGTAAACACCTTTGATTGCTGGGCCCTGTAATGTACTAAGAATGCTTTTCCTTTCCTGTAACAGTTTTTGATTTCCATGGCATCAGTAACTACTTTTCTCAATTGCATAGTTTTCTATGAATTTCTCTCTCATTTAACCCCAACCCTCTAACAGTTGTTTCAGCCTCCTCTTAGCCTGTTCAAACATATCAGGTATCCCATCAACCTTGTCTTTTTCTTATTAATTCAGAGATTAATTAGAATTCGTATTCAAAATACTAATTTACGTATTCAAAATACTAATCTTTTGCTACTTACATTTCTTTCAAGTATCTTCTCTCATTTTATATCTTGTTTTTCACTCTTTTCGTGACATGTTATGGTAAATACATTTTTATGTATTCAAATTATGAATGTTTTCTATTTTTACACATTTTGTGATTTATGGAAATTTTCCTTACTCAGTGTTCATAAGAACATTCTACATTTTAAATAAAATGTTTGTTTTGCCTTTTCAGTCTACTTAGAATTGATTTCTTTGTGTGGCATGTTGTAGGAACTCTATTTCTCCTTTTTTTTTTTTTTTTTTTTGGTATGTTGACCAATTGTCCTAGCTCCATTAAAAATTTCTTTTTCTTCTAGTGTTATTGAGATATAATTGTCATACAGCACTGTATAAGTTAAGGTGTACAGCATAATAATTTGACTTACATACATCATGAGATGATTACCACAGTAAGTTTAGTGAACATCTATCATTTCATATAAATACAAAATTAAGGAAATAGAAAAAATAAATTTTTCCTCGTGATGAGAACTCTTAGGATTTACATATATAACATACATCTGTGTTAACTATATTTATCATGTTGTACATCAAGTCCCTAGTTCTTATTTATCTTATAACTGGAAGTTTGTGCCTTTTGACGCCTTCATCTAATTCCCCCTCCCTCCCACTCCCTGGTAACCACAAATCTGATCTCTTTCCCTATGAGTTTGTTTGTTTGTTTGTTTGTTTTAGAAGTATAATTGACCTACAACGCTGTGTTAGTTCCTGGTGTACAACATACTGATTCAATATTCCTATACATTTCTAATGATCACCAGAAGTCTAGTTACCATATGTCACCATACAAAGATATTATATAACTATTGACTATATTCTCCACATTGTATATTTCATACCTGTGACTCATTTATTTTGCAACTGGAAGTTTGTATCTCTTAATCTTCCTCACTTATTTCTCTCCTTTCCCTACCTCTTTCTCTTTTGGCAACCAGCTATTTATTTTCTGTATCTGTGACTCTGTTTATGTTTTGTTATGTCTGTTCATTTGTCTTATTTTTTAGATTCCACATATAAGTGAAATCATACAGCATTTGTCTTTTTCTGTCTAACTTATTTCACTTACATAATACCCTCTAGGTCCATCCATATTGTCGCAAATGGCAAAATTTCATTCTTTTCTCTGGATGAGTAATATTCCATTGTATATACATCACATCTTCTTTATCCATTCATCTATTGATGGGCACTTAGGTTGCTTCCATATCTTGGCTATTGTAAATAAGGCAGCAATGAACATAGGGGTGCATATATCTTTTCTAATTAGTGTTTTTATTTTCTTTGGATAAACACCCAGGAGTGAAATTGCTGGATCATATAGTAGTTCTATTTTTAATTTTTTGAGGAATCTCCACACTGTTTTCCGTAGTGGCTGTACCAAATTACATTCCCACCAACAGTGCATGAGGTTCCCTTTTCTCCACATCCTCACCAACACTTGTTATTTGTTGTCTTTTTGACAATAACCATTCTGACAGGTGTGAGGTGATATCTCATTGTGGTTTTGATTTGCATTTCCCTTATGATTAGTGTTATTGAGCATCTTCTCATGTGCCTATTGCCCATCTGTGTGTCTTCTTTAGAAAAATGTCTATTCAGGTCCTCTGCCCATTTTTTAATTGGGTTTTTTAATTGATGTTGAGTTCTTAGTATATTTTGGATATTAGCCCCTTGTTGGATGTATTGTTTGCAAATATTGTCTCCCATTCAGTAGCCTGTCTATTCATTCTGTTGATAGTTTCCTTTGCTGTGCAAAGGCTTTTTAATTTGATGTAGTCCCATTTGTTTCTTTCTGCTTTTGTTTCCCTTGCCTGAGGAGAGAGATCCAAAAAAGTATTGCTAAGACCAGTGTTAAAGAGCAAACCGTCTATGTTTTCTTCTAGAAGTTTTATGGTTTCAGGTCTTACATTTAAGTCTTTAATCCATTTTGAATTTATTTGTCCCAGCTCCTTTTCTGATCATCCCATTCCTTTCTTTACTTATTTGTAACGCTTGCTCTGTTATGAATCAACTTGTTCTCGTACAGTGAGTTTATTTCTAAGTTCTCTTCCATTCCCCTGGAATGGTCTCTTTGCCTATCCCATCCCCATCAATTCTCCCCTCCCCCAAGTCTTCATTGCTAGAGTTTTACAGTCCATTCTTGCCATCTGGCAAGGCAAGTCCTCTCCCTCCTTCTTCTACTTCTCCCTCTTCAGGATTACCTCTCCTTTTTCTGGCCCTTTGCCCTTCCATATACATTTTATAAGCAGCTGAGATTTTTCTGCAGAATATCCACAAAATATTCCCATTAAAATTTTGATTGAAACTGCTGATAAACTTGGGCAAATTGATTTTCATATTAGTGAATCTTCTTATCCTTGAACCTGATTTATTTTTCATCTTGACGCCTTTTAAACCTATCTTTTAATGAACTCATATTTTTACATCGAGGTCAAGACAAGTTTTTAACAGTAGTATCACAGCTTGGGTTTCCACATTCTATAGATAATATGAGATTAGATCTCACCTTATACACAGTACAACTCCCATTCACCTCTGACTTTGAATTCTCTTTTTGCTTCTGCAACTTGGTGATTTTCCTTTCTTGACTTCATGCCTATTTATATATTAAAAACACTTTGATTATATTTTATCCAGAAGTTTTTAGTGTTTGGAGTGAGTCAAGGGCTTCCACTTGTGTGTTTATCATCTTTAGCTGAAGTCCTCCCTAACTCTCTGCCACTTTCACAAATGAACCAGAGCTTTGGAAATTCTGTGATGAGATGTTATGACTTTCTAAGATTGGCCATGTCCGTCTGGGCTAATTCTCATCCTTCTCCTTTGGGGCTTCCTTACTTGTATGAATTGCCAACAAGGGCACATCTAATTCTTCAACGTTCTGATGACTTTTAAGAAGCATTTAATTATAGTAGAAATAAACCTATTAAGAGCTGACTGTTAAGGTTGTGCATATTTTATTAGTCACTTCCTCATGGATGGAAAAATTCAGAAACATCTATGGTAATATCCAATAGCAGAACTTTTCTGGACTGCAGATCACAGGTCTTCATTCTCTTCTTGAAGTAAACAAAAATGCTCATTAACCCCAGAGGCTATCAGACAAATACCCATTGTGCTGACCTTGCTTGACTCCTTTTAGAAACCATGCATACCATTAAATTAATCTGCAGAGCTGTGATCCCAGCCAGCAACTACAATGTCAGTTTTCAGCAAGCTCTTGCTGAGTAAGAAAACAGAAGATTTAACCACGTTGGTAAGAAAGTCAATGTTTTAGTTACAGGGCCACGGAGTTGTGTTGCTGGCTGCCTTCTGCAGAAAAATCACAGGCAAACATACTTCCTTTCTTGATATGATCACACTCAACAGACCCACACTCTCTCCCCAGTACACAGTACAGTCAAGTGAAATATCTCATAGATGAGTTGGGAAAGTTCTCTAACAGAGAAGCGTAAGCAGAGGATATTTCACAGAGAATTTAAAGCACGGTGCTATCTTGAAGGGAACAGGAAACAAAGAATTAGAAGACAGATTTCTGTATCTCAGTGGGCCCAAGTGAATTTCTGCTCTATGGGGCTAGATCTTCATTTGGTATCAGAATGAATGGGATTCTGAGAGTGTTCATAACTCTCAAAATAAAAATATGACAAAAGAGTCCTAAATTCCCATGGTAAGATGATAAATCCTGTTCAAAAATAATAATGATAATGGAGTAAAAAGGTGAATTAAGAGGGAAATGGTCCCATTGGAGGGAGATTACCTGGTGTTTGGAGGAGTAGAAGCTGAAGCAGCCCTGCCTGGCCCCCTCCTCCCTTCCAGGAAAAGAAGATAGTCCCTGAGCCCGAGAAGGGAATGATGGTTTGGGCTCCAGGAGTCTTTGGGACGCTCAGGTTAATAGAGTCCCTGCTTCTTTGCAGTCACCCAGAGAGATGTCTCAGTCTCAGAGGAGAATAGCTAGGAGGTAAGTTGGAGGGCTGGGGAGGTGGGGGGACTGGAGTGCTAGGGGCTCTGGCTTCCAGCCCCTGCAAACACTGTGAACCTAAGCAAGGAGTGGAGGCAGCAATGCAGCCCCCCTCTGAGTGCTCGGACAGTGAACACATCAGCAAGTGACCAGCGTGGGCTAAAGGCCAGAGAGCCTCCTGGTTAGTTCTGCTCTGTGTGAGGGTCCTCAGACCTTCTCATGACTTGAGGAGAGTACGCTAGCCCCAATAATGAATAAGATGTAGAAAGCAGAGGCTCAGGATTAGATGTAATTTGATTTAGAAAGTAATCGGGTAATTCTGTACCCAAGTGTGGTGTTTCAAAACACCTACCTACCACCAAAAGCCACTTTTTTTTCTTCGCACTTATATGCGAGGCATGGAGCTAAATATTCACATGCTTAATTCTTACAAAAATCATTTCAATGTACATATTACTATCAATTTAGACATGGCTTTGAGGGAGAGCAATGTCTGACACCCTACATCCTAGAGGGCAAAAATATTTAAACTGTTGAAAACAAGGCAGTGTGTGGATTTTGCTATGTAAGTAACATAACATGTGACATAAATCACATTTCTACCTGTTCTTTGTGCAAAAATTGCCAGCTTTCCATTAAGATAAAATATAAAAATGAAGAAAAACAATGAGTACTCTCCTAGGAGAGGATGAACAAGATTCAGCAGGATCCTGGATTTTGGAATAACTAACCCACTCAAAAAAATGAGTGCTTAGAAGCATGACCATGCACGGGCTGCCCCCCACCAAAATAAAACCCTCCAGTCGTGGCTTCTTCCCACTTTACAAATGAGGGAAATGAGTTGCAGAGAAGTGAAGCACCTGCTTAAGGTCACACCGCTGATAATGAAAGAGACAGGAATTGAACTCAAATTCATATGATTTCAAAGTCTATGAAATTTTAGAGTTGAAGTCAATCCTTCCCTTTCCCTACCTCCCCATGATGTTTTGATGACCTTCCTTAAGATCTGATCACTTTCTTTCAAGATTACTCATTCTCTGTCAGGAAAAAGAATTGCATCTTGGCCCCCTGCAATGACATTCCAGGTTGAAAGCAAGAGAAACAGTTGCAGAACCTGCACTGATATCCCTAGAGTTTTCATTCTTTCTTTCTGGAAGGAAGGTGGTGTTGGAAGCACACAGAACTACAATGTCTTCAGCTCCCAAAATGCAGTTTCAGAGCCGCTTCTGTCCCCCCCTCCTCCACCCAGAGCCAGCCAGACGTCCTCCCGCCCACCTACCATGTGCTGGCCATGTGTAGTTAAGCTGTCTGTCCCTAGCACCTCAGCAGCGTGGCAACAGCTTGGGCCTATCAGTAATCGGCTGCAGAAACCTCGCTGCTCATCAGCACCCCTGCATCTCGAGCTAGAAATAGCCCTGGTGTTTCCATGTATCATAAAGAGCAGAACAGGGGTGGATGTGGGTAATTGTTTTTTTTTTTTAGAAAAGCTGTTTGATACTAAACAGTTTTTCTTTTAGGCTGTGTACATGAGTTCTTTGCTGTGTTGATAGAGCCTCTGCACATTTGGGGAAAGGAAGCCTTACGCTGCCAGCCAGGACACAGACCTGGGCCTGCAGCCTCGTAGCCCTGCTGTCGACCATCCCATCCCCCTTCGCCTTCAGGGAAACGGGGTGACTCTTTTCCCCTTGCTGACAGTTTTGGTTTTAGACGTCCTCTTACAAATCTCCCTGCTCCTACTAGGAGACAAGCCCTCATCACTCTGAGAACTGGGTGTGCTGGAGTGGGTATGAGCGGTGGGTGCGGGCAAACAATGGTTCACAGAGGGTGAGGCCCTCAGAGTGGGCAACACTCCACCTCTCTGCTTTCTGACTGAACGCTAAAGGCAGGTTCTTTCCACACCCTCCTTTATTACTTTGTCAGTCTTCTTCAGAATGTGAGGATTCCTCACTAAAGGGCTACCTCCTCCTTGGGGCCCCTTTGACACAGCCTCTTGCCCGAGTTCATTGTCAGCGAGAAGAGGTTGGCTAGATTTCAGCCCCTACTTCCCCCTTGTCTGGGTGCCTTGTGGAGGATGTGACCTGCACAGCCATACAAGGAATCTCTTGTCCTCTCTGCCCACCTCCTCCTGCCAGTCTAAAGATGGGCATTTCACACATCCACTTCTTCTTTCCACGGTCCATTTCCTCAGGGTCAGAGAATCAGCCGCATTCTATGAACCCCCCTCTCCTGAGCAGTTTTAATCTGAGAGCTACCAAGAAAGGAAGGGTCCCTAGACGCCAAGGATCCACATTACAAGGGAGGATTCTTGTTACCAGGTTGTTAGCTCAGGCACCTGTCACAGAGCTTGCAATTTTCAAACACTGTGGGACATTAGTCACCTAGCTTTCAAAATGTAATTGCCTGATTCTCCTATAAAATCTCCTTTTCTGGAGTAGGATATAATAAGGGTTAAATAAAAACAGAAGAAAGACAATTCTAAGTCTTGAATAGACTGAAAGCCCTTTATTCATTCTTTGTTCACCAAATGTGTATCAAGTGCCCATTGTGTGCCAGGAACTCTGCCAGGTGCTAGGATACAAGAGTGAACCAAAAAAGACATGATTCCCGCCCTTATAAAACTGACATAGTCAGGGAGAGAGAGATTAAACAAAGAATCCTACAAATGCATATAATTACAAGCTGTAAAAATTCTATGAATGAACAGTACTCACTGCCCTTGAGGACAGAGAGTATGTCTTATTTGTCTTGGTATTTCCAATGCTTTTTACTTAGTAGGTGCTAAATGAATAGTTGTAGAATCAATGGATGGCGGGATGGCTACAGGAAAGAAAGAATGATTGTATAGCATAAGAATCATTGAAAAGTACGTCATTAATCAGAGGTTGTGAGGATTGAGAGCCATTACTGACCAGCCACTACTGGTCAATTTTCTCACCTTGGTTATTAAACTTTCATTGTAATCTGAGATGATCAAATCTCTCTGCAGGTCAGCTGTAAATTGGAGTGGTACACAGAGTCCCAGGCACTGCGTTATCTCCTCACCAGACCTTGTTTGTTACTCTCTGAAATTTTTTGACTAAATGTACATTTCTGGAAACAAAGTAATTTAAATAGTCCTTCAATAAGGACGGGCAGAATCTGCTGCAGGTGCTGTGTGATTTCTTTCACCTTTAGTCTTCATAGCCTTCTTTAGGTTTTCCTCTGGGCTTATGTCATTGTGGCCATCTCTGAAGCTCTGATTTCTACTTGTTTTGGTTGAAGACTCTTTGGTTACAAGATACTGAAACACAAAGGAACTAAAATATTTGTAATTAAGGAAAGGGGAAATCTCCTAGGAGTGTCAGTTTAGAAAGTAGGCATAATGATTCTCTCTCTCTCTCTCTCTCTCAAACCATGATGCGTCTCATCTCTTCTTTGCTCTGTTTGTCTTCTCCATTCTTTTTGTAGGCTGCCTTTCTCTGCAAGGCTCTTGTTAGGATTACATTGAATCTATAGATCAAACTGGGAAGGACTGACATAGTGACAATACTGAGTCTTCCTATCCATGAACGTAGAATATCTCTCCATTTATTTAGTTCTTCTTTGATTTCATTCATCAGAGTTTTGTGTATGGATCTTGTACATATTTTATGAGGTTTATACCTAAGTATATCTCTTGGGGGATGCTCATGTAAATGGTATTCTTTTTTATTTCAAATTCTACTTGTTCATTGATTCTATATAGGAAAACAATTGACTTTTGTATATTAACTTTGTATCCTGCAAACTTGCTATAATCACTGATTAGTTCCAGGAGTTTTTTGGTCCATTCTTTGGATTTTCTACATAGATGCTTATGTCATCTGTGAACAAAGACAGTTTTATATCTTCTTTCCCAATCTGTATACCTTTTATTTCCTTTTCTTGCATATTACATTTGCAAGGATTTCAAGTATGATGTCAAGCATGATGATAAGCATGACGTTAGCTGTAAGGTTTTTGTAAATTGTTTTTATCAAGTTAAGGAAGTTACAGCATTTTCTAACACATCAATTTTTTTCTACCTTTAATTACAGTTATTTCTGTTAGCATCTTGCCTCCCTTGACTTGAGCTGTTCTCATTGGGTCTAGCACAAGGGCTGGTTCCTATCTATTCTTGTCACTCAAGGACCTGCGTACGTTCTTTGGGAGTATACCCCATAGGTAAGAAGCTCTGGAGTTCCCTGCTGAATCATGGAGTCCTTTGGGACAGTCCCTCTTCCTAGAACACTCTATTGGAAACGAGGGTCCAAAGGGAAGTTTGTTGTTGTTGTTGCTGCTGTTGTTGTTATCCAGGGGTTACAGGAGATGGCGCTGGCCTCCAGAAGCTAAGATGTAAGGAAACATTCCAACTGCTGAGGATGTGGGGGACAACTGAATGGGATAGAGGAGTGCCTCCCAGACATCCAACCCCTGTGGACAGCATATGAGTTAGAAGATGCACAGCTTGAATCTAAAATAAAGGACTGTTTTGAACATTCTTCTGGATGTCGAGCCTGTGCCTGGCCAACTGAAATAAACCATGGTACTTGTCTCTTCCTGTTATAGTCAGTAGATTTGTCCCGTTTCCCTAGAAAAGAGGAAAAAGCCCGGGGAAAGGGAACAGGAAGAGGGAAGAGAAACATTCTGTTTTGCTATGCACATAACCAGGGCATACAACCTGCACAGCTGTGCAGAGTGTGGCCCACCAGAGCCGACTACCAAATGACTGCCACATCAGGGTTGGTGACTGCTGTGTGCTGAACCTTGGCCAGAGAGTGGGTGTCATATAGGTTATAGAATGTCTAACGCCACTTCACACCCTCCTCTCCCTCTGCCACAGCCACCCAGACCTTTCGTCCCCCAGTATGCCACGTTCCTTCCCACAGCCAGGACTTTGCACATGACACCCCTTCCTCCTCCATTCTCCTCTCTTCTTCACCTAGGTAATTCCCACTGCTCTCTTAGATTTTAACTTGAATATTGCTCCTCAGGCAAGTCTTCCCTCTGATAGACATCCATGGCACTGTGCCCTCTCCACCCCAGCACATAATACTGTAGCAATTTTACATTTGTCCGATACTGTCTCCCACACCAGAATGTGAAGTTCCCCAAGGGCAGTGATTGGGTCTGTTTTGGTTCACAAGGCAGCTCCTGCCCAGCACAGTGCCTGGCACCTTGGAGGCCCCTGGTAAATATTTGCAGAGTCTACATACTTGACGTGGAGGCTGGGAGGCTTAAGCAGGCAGCCGGTACTGGGAGATGGTGGGGAAGTTGATGCCAAGAGGGGAGTGTGCAGAGCCAAAATCCAAGTCAGGGTGTGGGAGACTGTGGAGCAGGGTCAGAACCCAGAGAGGAGAGCCTATGTCCAGTAAAACATGGAGGAGCCCCAAGGCAGCTCTGGGGAGGCAAAGTACAGATGCAGAGGGTCAAACTGACAGCGATCAAAGTGGGGAATAGCAGGCTAAGCAGGCGAGTGGGAGGGGTCAGCAAGCAGAGGCTGCTGCCCAGGGCAGGTTTCTGCATGCCTGGGTGGGCAGACCACATTTAACGGGCAAAGGTTAAAGAGCAGGTAGAATGTCATTAGAGACTGTCTAGAGCAGTTCCCAATCCTGGCTGCACATTTGAACCACTGGGGGTGTTTTTTAATATAAAGACCCCAGTCCATGTCCAGAAATTCTGACGTTTGTTTTCTTCCTAAAGGGAAGGAGAAGCTATTGAAGATTTTAAAGGTGTGTGTGTGTGTGTGTGTGTGTGTGTGTGTGTGTGTGTGTGTTGATGTTTATTTGGATAACAGACTGGGGAGACCAGTTAGAAAGTTATTAGGCATATGAATCAAGAATAGATATTTTGCAAAAGTATCTCATACGTTTAAAATATGCAGTAGGGCTGGGAACCACTGTTCTAAAACGATAGTCTTTTTTTTTTTTTTTTTTGGCTGCGTTGGGTCTTAGTGGCGCACGCGGGATCTTCTTTGAGGCAGGCGAGATCTTTCATTGCGGCGCGTGGGCTTCTCTCTAGTTGTGGCGCATGGGCTCTGTAGTTTGTGACACGCAGGCTCAGTTGCCCTGTGGCATGTGGGATCTTTGTTCCCTGACCAGGGATCGAACCTGCCTCCCCTGCATTGGAAGGTGGATTCTTTACCACGGGACCACGAGGGAAGTCCCACAATCGTCTTTAATCTTGGCTGCGCATTGCATTCATCTGGGGAGATTTTAAAACTGTTGATGCCTGGACCTCACTCCTAGAAATTCTGATTTCACTGGCTGAGTGTTGCCTGCGCATGGGGATTCTTTCAAGACCCTTCCAGGTGTTTCTAATATGCAGCCAGGGTTGAGAACCACTGCTTTAGAGACTTGCCTCTCAAAGTGTGGTCTGAAGACCAGAGTACAGATATCATCTGGGAACTTGCTAGAAATGCAGAATCTCATCCCAGACGTACTGACTCAGAATCTGCCTTTGAAGGAGGTTCTCTGGGGGATTCTTGTATATATTAAAGTTTGAGAAGCATTGGTCTAGAGAAGTGATTCTGAAAGTGTGCTCCTGGGAGCAGAAGCAGCAGCAGCACTTGAGAATTTGTTAAAGGTGCAAATTCATTGGTCACTGAATGAGAGACTCTGAGGGGTGGGGTTCAGGATTCTGTTTTAACAAGCCATCCAGGTGATCTGGTGCATGCTAACATTTCAGAACTATAAATCTAGAGGGATAAAGCAATGTTTCAGACTGTAGTCCACTGGGGAATCTGGCCAGCTGAATGTTTTAGAGGCTTACAGGTTAACTCAGTTCCCTAAACTCTGTGTGTAACTCTGGCTTCCAAATCCAAAAGACTGAGGTGAATAACAGTTTGTCTTCTGTGAGACCCACCTTCCTCCCATCTTGGGACATTTCCAGTCAGAGCAGGGATTGACATTTTTCTCACAATCTCTCTGATCTCCCACTCAGGATCCCTACCACAGGTTACACTGACTCCTGCCCCAAGACTGACTTACTGATGAGTTGCATATGAAACAAGGAAAAGATGGGGCAAACCAAGCAGGGAAGGGGAACAGCACAGCATGGAGACTCAAAGGCGCAACCCAAGAACTAAGGAAGCAAACAAACACTTGCCTGCTCACAGGAAGTGTGTCTTCTCTGTGGCCCAGATGCACAAAGTGAGACCTGGGGAAGTGAGAGAGACCATTGCAGTTGACTTAAGGAAGGAGAGTTCTCCCTACAGGTGCATTTCTCTGGCTGCTCCCCTCTGTGTAACAATGTGCAGCTACAGGTGTGATTTGTCACAAAGTATCCAACTCTTTTCTTGTGACTTTAGCCAGGCTTTGGGCAGACAGCAAGCTGTAGTAAGAGTGCAGATTTTTTTTTTTTGGTGGTACGCGGGCCTCTCACTGTTGTGGCCTCTCCCGTTATGGAGCACAGGCTCCGGACGCGCAGGCTCAGCGGCCATGGCTCACGGGCCCAGCCGCTCCGTGGCATGTGGGATCCTCTCGGACTGGGGCACGAACCCGTGTCCCTTGCATCGGCAGGCGGACTCTCAACCACCACCAGGGAAGCCCTAGAGTGCAGATTTTGACAATGGAAGAGGGGGCTAACGTCTCACACTAATGAGATCAAGGGTGGACCTTCCCTCTGTTCTCTGTTTTTGTGGATTTTCAAGCAATGTTCAGAAGGATCTGTAAATGTGCTTCAGGGACATGATAGAGGGCTGAGTCTCCACTGGAGTGTTTAATATGGTACAGGAAGAGGTTCTGTGTCCTCATCATCCTCCTCCCCTTGTAGGAAGTGGAGGCTTGGTGAGACAGAGTAAAGATATAGATACTTTGTTAGCATAAGAATGGGGTCATATTAATGAGGGTCATATATTTCTGTGATGGGATAATTGAGATATTATTCTGAGGTTTGTTCTTGCTATTTTTTTTTCCCTCCCACATTCCAAGAAGGTAGCTGGGCTCTTTGAGGTTCCTTCTGCCAGAAGAATTTTCCAAAACTGGGAAATAGGCAAGAGAGAGTAGTGCTAGGTGTTAAATGCAGTGCTTGACTTGACTTTCTGCTTCCTAAGGCAATTTTACAACTCTGTAGGGGTGAGGTTAACGTATAGATTTTTATTGGGTAGAGACACAAATAATTTCTGTCCAGCAGAACAGATAACCCCCAAAGTCCTGGTTTATGACCCTGTTGGACGTTAACCAGTTTTGTATCTAACCCAGCAATCTAATAAGTTGTGTATAGATACGAGGTTCTCAAATGCTCTTTAGACTAGTCTTAATGTCTTACCAGTTCCCTCATAAATTGGAGTTGAATGTAATCTTTGACATGTGTTCATGCCATATTTACATGAGACTCATGCTTTTCAATCTTTTGAAAAGTTTTCACTCCTTCAAAAATGGTTTATATTACAGACAAACTCTTTTTCTGGCTTTTGTTTTTCAAAACCCTGAGCTGCCTCTGAGTTTATGCAAAGTGGGGAGGAAAAGAAGGCAGAAGTGGGGAGACAGAGTTGGGAGATTCCCCAAGGCTGGGAAGGTGATGGTCCCACAGACCCTAAAGAGTCTGAGACAGAGTCTGGGACAGAGTCCCAGAAAAGAAGCAGGATTTCCAGAGGGAAATGCTAAACAGGGCAACTAGAAGGCTAGAGCCTAAGCATGGCATTCCCAGCCTCCACAAGATCCAAGTACAGAGCAACAGTTCTGATTAAAGTCACTGGATTAAAGGGGCCTTGAAAAGGGACCAACGTGAGCTAAACATCTGAGGGTCTTCTGGGATCTTTACACCACCCTAGAGGTATTAAGATCTCAATGACTGAGCTCAAATTTCCTGCCAGCCCAGTGGACCAGAGACTTAGAATCAGATGGAAATAAAGCAAATAAATGTGACATTTCTCAGGTCCCTGTATAACGGAATAAGATTCCTGCCTGCTCCATTAGCAGGAGAAAGATTTGTCCTACGACTTGAAAGTGTCTGAAAGACCCCAGAACCCTCCCACAAAGGGGAGAACAGAGCACCTGGTAAGGAGGTGTCCCTAGTCCCCTGAGGAACCTCATCAGCCACTTCAAATCCATCACAAATGCTTGAAAAATAGCTCTAACCTTCCTGGAGGGGCAGCAACTTGTCCACTGAAAGGTAGGCTCAATCGAGTGTGCAGTCATGGTAATCACTCTAGGGTGATTTGAGAGAATGCTTGGGAGGGTCCCCTGAGCAAAAATACCAACCTCAGACCCTAACCTTCCTCAGTCGTATCTTTATTCCTTCAAGTCTTCAGATTTTCAAACATCAGTACACGTATTTCTGGGAAACCATGAACCATATAAGTGTTTGTATTTGGTGTTTCCAGGTGGTTCATTGAAAATACCTGGATCAGAAACAGCTGGAGAACTTGACAAAAATGTGTATTCCTGCACCCTGCCCCAGGCCTATTGAATCTGGTCCTCTGGGAATGAGAAAGGGGGCAGGTTGTCTGTATTTTTAACAGGTGACCCAGGTGATTCTGATGTCCTCTCAATTCTGAAACCTTCTGGGATGGAGTTAGGGGAAGGGCAACAACTTAACAATAACCATGTGGTGCACGGGTCACTATCCTGGGGGGTCAAACCACAAGGAATAGCTTCCACTGTCCGTGTGACTCTCACCTGGTGTGAAGGGTCTGTGCGTATGAGCTGATGTGATTTCAGAGGAAGAGGAGGTCCTCACCCCATCAGGCCTCTCAAGCCTTGCTATTTAGAGCGTGGTCAGAGCAGCATCAGTGTCAGAATCACCCTGGAACTTGTTAGAAATGCTGACTCTCAGGCCCCACCCCAGCTCTATGGACTCAATTTGCATTTTAACACAATCCTCTGGTAATTCTCTTGCACATTAAAGTTTGAAAAGCACCGGCCTTAGGTGAGCGGGGACACTGAATGATTTTGTGTGTTGTAGCAGATGCTCTCTCCGGGCTCTGCCAGGAGCCCGGGTCTGCTCTTCTGTGTGGTTCTGGGGCTCAGCCAGCCTGGGCCTCCCACCGGGCAGCCAGAACCATCCTCGTCCCGGGCTTCGGACCCTGCACCGGGAAGGTGAGGTCAGTGTGGGGATGCCGCCGCATCTCCCTGGTTCCCCTTCCCAGGCAGCCTGGAGCAGTGCCCATCTGGTCCTGCGGCTGCAGGGCCGCTCCCCGCGTAGTGGTCGAACTGCGAGGCGGTACGAGCAATGAGTGAAACTGCACCGCACCCCTTTGGCTGCAGCTGTGTAGGCTAGAGAAAGGGGGCGCAGGGGTGGCATCTCTTGGCCCTTCCCCTGCAGGCTCCCTCAGAGTTTGCTCCTTCTGAAACCGTTCCCAGCTGCTCAGCGCTCAGCCACACCATCCTTTCTCTTCAACGACGCCTGCCAGAAGACTCGTTACTCTGCTCCCAATATGTGGCTGGCCAGGGGCCAGGGTCTGGCTGCTGACAGACTGACTAACCGCTTAGCCAGCAATGGCTTCCCCCTCCACGAGCAGCAGCTGGCATCGCCTTGCCACCCCGTGGGCGTGGCTGAGGCTTCTCCGGCGTGGCCTGCAAAGGCTTCTTGGCGCCACTGTCTGTGTCTCCACTTTCCTACCTGCTCTCTCCCTTTCTCTTCTTTTTTTTATTCATCTCTAATTCCTTCTGTTTTTATTTCTCCCCAAACCCCCGCAATCCATTGTCCCCATCTACACATGCATACACTTCACTACCCCAAAGCTACCCTCCTTTAACCCCACATAGCCTTCTAGCCACTGCCCTAGTTTTCTCTCCCCAGACAGTAAAACTTCTCGGAACAGTAGTCTTCATGTATTATTTATCATTCCTCCTTTCCATTTGTTCCTTTACTCAGGGCAACTTGCCTTCTATCCACATGTCTCAACCCAAACTGCTCTTACAAAGCACCCCATGCCCACCGTGGTGTAAATCCAACCATCACTTCAGTCTTCGTAGCAGAATTTGATATAGCGACACACCCTCAGTGCTTGTCTCCCCTTGCACCCCAGACTCTGTTTTCTTGCAAGCTCCTTCTGGGCTCCTTTTGTCAGCTTCTTCTTCTGTTCGACACATAAATGTGTCATTCTATCTGCACTCAGCTCTGGCCCCTCTTTTCTTTTCTCCCTGCCTTTTTTCTAAAATTTAGGGCCTAAATTATTTCATTATAGAAAAATAAAGTCAGGGTTTTTTTCTAGAGCAGCTCCATGTGGGCTGAGATTCATCCCTGAAGAACAAGCAAACATAAATCTCAATTTCTAACCGTGATAAGTACTTTGAAGGAAAAATTTAAAGAGAGAGAGCCTAGTAGAGCACCTAATTCATACTGATGTCTACTGGGGGAGGCGGAGGGGAGGCTTTGCCAAGAAAGCAGCATTTAAGCTGACACCTGAAGGATGAATGGGAGTTAGGCAGGTGCAAAATAAAACAAAATAAGAAACAGCAAAGGCTAAAACTGATGACATCCACATTACTACCTCCAACCCAGACTTCTCTGTGCTCTGTTTATACCTTCTGGACATTTCCATGGGGTTGTCTCTCAGGTATCTCAAACTTATTACATCCACAACAGAAATTTGGATTTCTTCACATGTACTTGTTTTCTTTCAGACTTCCCCTCCTTCAGTAAATGGCTTCATTTTCCACTCGTTGCTTAAACAGAAACCTGACAGTTCTTACCACTCACTTTCCCTCATTCCCCAGATACACCCCAATGACAAGACCTGTTACTTCTACACTAAAACATATCAATAATCCATCCCCTAGCTCCACTGCCACCAACCTGGTTCGAGCCACCATCTTCTGTCACCTGGATGACTGCAGTAGGCTCTCAAACTGCTCTCCTAACCTGCATGCAGGCCACGCCCCATCCATTCTCCATGCAACAGCCAATGTGACCTTTAGGAGTTGGGAAGTGCTTGAAATCCTTCAACAGCTTCCCATGTCACCTGCAATACATGCTCTATGCAGGCATGTGTGAGCTGGCCCCTGCTCATCTTCCCAACCTCAGCTTGGCCTACCTTCCCCTCACTCACTGCACTGCACCATCATGGCCATCTTTCAGTTCCCCAAAGCCGTTCCACTCTCATATCTTGTCACAATTCCGGTGACTAAGACATATTTATTCTCTAAACCATTGAGTTCCCATTCTCCAGAATCATAGAAACTTATCTAAGGCAAGTTGGAGTTTCTCTGGCAGTGTCTAACTTCCTTGACGTTTAAGTTGTATCAGGTCACTGGGTTGGTGACAGTCCATTGGTCTTGAGTCACCTGACCATGAGGGTGTCCACTGAGACATCCTTTGTTCTCCTAATTGTAGGCCATGGAAACCTGTTGGTCATCACTGAGATGTGTTCCTGGTCTCTTTGCCTCTTCACAAGTGGTCCGGGCTCTCCTGTGGCTTTCATGTCTCATTTGGGAGCCAGGACTCTGCCTGGCTGTGTAAGAACTGTTTGTCCAGACTCACTAAACAGCCATTCCTTAGCTAGGGTCTTGCTTCCTCTTGACCCACACCCTCACCTCCCACAAGATCTTCAGGACTAACAAAATCTCTGGCCTATTTATGTCCCTTCCACTTCCCCTTCCAAGGCCTGGGGTAACTTATCTAGTCCAGAGGAAACACTGCTCTTCTGAAACCCCACATCTCCCAAATATTTTGGCTCTGAATGGAGTCTGTACAGTCCCCTAAGGACCATAGGGCTGTTGGAAACCAAAGCAAGAAAGACTCATTTCTTTCTGTTACATCTGCTGTAAAGCAGTGAGTACTGAGCACCTTGGCTTGAGGGATGGGCAAAAGGGAGAAGTAATAGGAACATAAAACACCAGTAAAATTTCAGGAATATTATTCTGCCCCATTTCTTCAGTGTCCACCTCTGTCACTGTATTAGTTAGAAACAGCACCAGTAGTGAATGGATAGGTGATAGATGACAGATGGAATGACAGATGGAGCGAAAGAGAGAGACAGACAGAAAGAGAGACAGAGTTAGTTTCAGGAATTGGCTCACACAATTGTGGGGGCTAACATGTCCAAAATATGCATGGTAGACTGGAGACCCAGGGAAGAGGTGATGTTGCAGTCTTGAGTCCAAAGGCAGAATTTCTTCCTTCTTAGGGGTTATCAATCTTTTAAGGCCTTGAACTGATCAGGTAGATGGGCAGGGAGAAGGAGGGATTGGCATTTGCTTTGCTGGTGGCCGAAGCACAGGCTTATTCTGCTTTGTAGGTGATCCTATATGCCTCACTCCATGGTGGTGTGGAGTTAATGGAAAATCACGCAGACCCCTAGCCCACCTGATTATGACAGCTATCATAGCTGTGGAATTCCTGGACCAGTCAGTGGCCAAGTCCCAATCATGGTCCTGAACCTCCTAGATGTCCAACTGCACAGGGATACAGCCTGAATCTTCTAGCTATGTTTTTTGAGCTATAGCTGTGTAAGTGTAACTCACATCCTCAGATACCTTCTAGTATTATTTTTATAGCAGTCAGTATACAGTCAAGAGATTCAAGTAGGATTGGGGGCCAGTACGTTAATAATCTCTGGAAGCAAAAATGGGAATTGAAGTAATTAATGAGAGCAAAGGCAATAGCTACTGGGGTCCGTTTACAACCACATGACTCTCTTCAAGGTCCACTCTGCTCTGAGTGCTTTAACTTAAATCCTAAGGGGCAACACTCATTCTGTTTATGTTACATATTATGTAACCAAATAACAAGAATCAGGCAATCCTGGTTTCAGATTTCACCCAGTCTCCCCTACCCTGCTCAGTGAAATGTACAAACAAGACTAGTCTAACACCCTGATGTCTATAACACAAGCAAGTATGGTAGGAATGGAAAGATCATAAGTATTCTGTGAGTTCTTGAGGAAAGAGCGGGTCTGATCAGATGATTACCAGCTCTTTTACTCCTCCTCCAAGGAAGTGAGTTGAAACATTTTTTAAAGCGTGTTTTTTTTTATTAATTTTACATTCCTAAATGTTCCAGACATTGGAAAGAATTGAAGTAGACAGATTTTAAACATTCACAGGTTGATGCATCAATGTGGTTTCACCTTTGACCATTTAGGGGCAGCAGGTATATTTGTGTTCTGTCCAGCTAAAAACTAAGTCATTTTTCTCCTTCCACTTTCTCCCTCCAAAATTCTGAAGGCTAAATCTAGGTTCTATGAAATAGTGTAGCTCTAATATTGAGATTCAAATTTAGTCAATTTTTATTTCCTCGGCATAGGTTAGATACTGAACTACTGAATGGTCCAGTTTTTAAGGTAAATGGTTTTTATGTTATAAAGAACATTTTAATCATCAATGTACATTCCAAATTACAAGAACAACAATAATAAATTTAAAAAGACATAAAATAGCTGAAATCTATTGGCTAAGATAATTATAAAACTAGTCTAGAAAATAAAATATGACAAAACTATATAATTTCTATAAATGATCTATTTTTTTACTTGTTCAGATGATGAGGCAAATAGCTGATAAATTAATTAGATCTTTAATATAGAATGGGGATTTCAATTTGTCTCCCTAAGTTTGCAGCAAACAGATTAATTCCTCTTTGATGTCTTTATATTCACAAATGGAGTATGTATGATAATACATCACATCACATATATTCTGGGTTTGCTTTTAATAATGGGTACGATTAAAATTCTTTAAAACCATTCTTTTTGGAAGTGCTAGAGTTGGAAAGAATTGTGTTCTGTCTCAAACCACTTAACAAGAGCTAATGAGGAGGCCCTGAACCAAGATGGCAGAGTAGAAGGACGTACTCTCACTCTCTCTTGCAAGAACACCAGTATCACAACTAACTGCTGAACAGTCATCGACAGGAAGACACTGGAACTCACCAAAAAAGATACCCCACATCCAAAGACAAAGGAGAAGCCACAATGAGATGGCAGGAGGGGCACAATCACAATAAAATCAAATCCCATAACTTCTGGGTGGGTGACCCACAAACTGGAGAACACTTATACCACAAAAGTCCACCCACTGGAGTGAAGGTTCTGGGCCCCACGTCAGGCTTCCAAACCTGGGGCTCCGGCAACGGGAGGAGGAATTCCTAGAGACTCAGACTTTGAAGGATAGCGGGATTTGATTGCAGGACTCTGACAGGACTGAGGGAAACAGAGACTCCACTCTTGGAGGGCACACACAAAGTAGTGTGCGCATTGGGACCCAGGGGAAGGAGTAGTGGACCCATAGGAGACTGAACCAGACCTACCTGCTTCTGCGGGATGGTCTCCTGCAGAGGCAGGGGGTGGCTGTGTCTCACTGTGAGGACAAGGACAGTGGCAGCAGAAATTCTGGGAATTACTCCTTGGCGTCAGCCCTCCCAGAGTCCGCCATTAGCCCCACCAAAGAGCCCAGGTAGGCTCCAGTGTTGGGTTGTCTCAGGCCAAACAACCAACAGGGAAGGAACCCAGCCCCACCCATCACCAGTCAAGTGGATTAAAGTTTTACAGAGCTCTGCCCACCAGAGCAACAGCCAGCTCTACCCACCACCAGTCCCTCCCATCAGAAAACTTGCACAAGCCTCTTAGATAGCCTCATCCACCAGAGGGCAGACAACAGAAGCAAGAAGAACTACAATCCTGCAGCTTGTGGAACAAAAACCACATTCACAGAAATATAGACAAGATGAAAAGGCAGAGGGCTATGTACCAGATGAAGGAACAAGATAAAACCCCAGAAAAACAACTAAATGAAGTGGAGATAGGCAACCTTACAGAGAAAGAATTCAGAATAATGATAGTGAAGATGATCCAGGACCTCGGAAAAAGAATGGAGGCAAAGATCGAGAAGATGCAAGAAATGTTTAACAAAGACCTAGAAGAATTAAAGAACAAACAAACAGAGATGAACAATACAATAACGGAAGTGAAAACTACACTACAAGGAATCAATAGCAGAATAACAGAGGCAGAAGAACAGATAAGTGACCTGGAAGACAGAATGGTGGAATTCACTGCCACAGAACAGAATAAAGAAAAAAGAATGAAAATAAATGAAGACAGCCTAAGAGACTTCTGGGACAACATTAAATACAACAACATTAGCATTATAGGGGTCCCAGAAGGAGAAAAGAAAGAAAGGACCTGAGAAAATATTTGAAGAGATTATAGTCGAAAACTTCCCTAACGTGGGAAAGGAAATAGCCACCCAAGTCCAGGAAGCACAGAGAATCCCACACAGGACAAACCCAAGGAGAAAAATGCCGAGACACATAGTAATCAAACTGACTAAAATTAAAGACAAAGAAAAATTATTAAAAGCAGCAAGAGAAAAATGACAAATAACATACAAGGGAACTCCCATAAGGTTAACAGCTGATTTGTCAGCAGAAACTCTACAAGCCAGAAGGGAGTGGCATGATATACTTAAAGTGATGAAAGGGAAGAACCTACAACCAAGATTATTCTACCTGGCAAGGATCTCATTCATATTTGACAGAGAAATCAAAAGCTTTAAAGACAAGCAAAAGCTAAGAGAATTCAGCACCACCAAACCACATGTTAAAGGAACTTCTCTAAGTGGGAAACACAAGAGAAGAAAAGGACCTACAAAAACAAACCCAAAACAATTAAGAAAATAGTAATAGGAACATACATATCAATAATTACCTTAGGGCTTCCCTGGTGGCACAGTGGTTGAGAGTCCACCTGCCGATGCAGGAGACATGGGTTCGTGCCCCAGTCTGGGAAGATCCCACATGCCGCTGAGCAGCTGGGCCCGTAAGCCATGGCCGCTGAGCCTGTGCTTCCGGAGCCTGTGCTCCGCAACGGGAGAGGCCACAACAGTGAGAGGCCCGTGTACCGCAAAAAAAAAAAAAAAAAAAAAATTACCTTAAACATGAGGGGATTAAATGCTCCAACCAAAAGACACAGGCTTGCTGAATGGTTACAAAAACAAGACCCATATATATGCTGTCTACAAGAGACCCACTTCAGACCTAGGGACACATACAGACTGAAAGTGAGGGGATGGAAAAAGATATTCCATGCAAATGGAAATCAAAAGAAAGCTGGAGTAGCAATACTCATATCACATAAAATAGATTTTAAAGTAAAGAATGTTACAAGAGACAAGGAAGGACACTACATAATGATCAAGGGATCAATCCAAGAGGAAGATATAACAATTATAAATATATATGCACCCCAAATAGGAGCATCTCAATACATAAGGCAACTGCTAACAGCTATAAAAGAGGAAATTGACAGTAACACCATAATAGTGGAGGACTTTAACCCCTCACTTGCACCAATCGACAGATCATCCAAACAGAAAATTAATAAGGAAACACAAGCTTTAAATGACACAATAGACCAGATAGATTTAATTGATATTTATAGGACATTCCATCCAAAAACAGCAGATTACACTTTCTTCTCAAGTGTGCACGGAACATTCTCCAGGATAGATCACATCTTGGGTTACAAATCAAGCCTCAGTAAATTTAAGAAAATTGAAATCATATCAACCATCTTTTCTGACCACAATACTATGAGATTAGTAATGAATTACAGGGGAAAAATCGTAAAAAAAAAAAAACACACGGAGGCTAAACAGTATGTTACTAAATAACCAAGAGATCACTGAAGAAATCAAAGAGGAAATCAAAAAATACCTAGAGACAAATGACGTTGAAAACACGACGATCCAAAACCTATGGGATGCAGCAAAAGCAGCTCTAAGAGGGAAGTTTATAGCTATACAAGCCTACCTCAAGAAACAAGAAAAATCTCAAATAAACAATCTAACCTAAAGGAACTAGAGAAAGACAAACAAACAAAACCCAAAGTTAGCAGAAGGAAAGAAATCATAAAGATCAGAGCAGAAATAAATGAAATAGAAACAAAGAAAACAATAGCAAAGATCAATAAAACTAAAAGCTGGTTCTTTGAGAAGATAAACAAAATTGATAAACCATTAGCCAGACTCATCAAGAAAAAGAGGGAGGGCTTCCCTGGTGGCACAGTGGTTGAGAGTCCGCCTGCCGATGCAGGGGACACAGGTTCGTGCCCAGATCCAGGAAGATCCCACATGGCACAGAGCAGCTGGGCCCATGAGCCATGGCCGCTGAGCCTGCGGATCTGGAGCCACTGCTCCGCAACGGGAGAGGCCACAACAGTGAGAGGCCGCCCGTGTACCAGAAAAAAAAAAAAATGAGGGAGAGGACTCAAATCAATAAAATTAACAATGAAAAAGGAGACGTTACAACAGACACTGTGGAAAGACAAAGCATCCTAAGAGACTACTACAAGCAACTCTATGCCAATAAAATGGACAACCTGGAAGAAATGGACACATTCTTAGAAAGGTATAAGCTTCCAAGACTGAACCAGGAAGACACAGAAAATATGAACAGACCAATCACAAGTAATGAAATTGAAACTGTGATTAAAAATCTCCCAACAAACTAGAGTCCAGGACCTGATGGCTGAACAGGTGAATTCTATCAAACATTTAGAGAAGAGCTAACACCCATCCTTCTCAAACTCTTCCAAAAAATTGCAGAGGAAGGAACACACCCAAACTCATTCTATGAGACCACCATCACCCTGATATCAAAACCAGACAAAGATACTACAAAAAGAGAAAATTACAGACCAGTATCACTGATGAACATAGATGCAAAAATCCTCAACAAAATATTAGCAAACAGAGTCCAACAACACATTAAAAGGATCATACACCATGATCAAGTGGGATTTATCCCAGGGATGCAAGGATTCTTCAATATACACAAATCAATCAAAGTGATACACCATATTAACAAATTGAAGGATAAAAACCATATGATCATCTCAATAGATGCAGAAAAAGCTTTTGACAAAATTCAATACCCATTTATGATAAAAAAAAAACTCTCCAGAATGTGGGCATACAGGGAACCTACCTCAACATAATAAAGGCCATATATGACAAACCCACAGCAAACATCATTCTCAATGGTGAAAAACTGAAAGCATTTCCTCTAAGATCAGGAACAAGACAAGGATGTCCACTCTCACCACTATTATTCAACATAGTTTTGGAAGTCCTAGCCATGGCAATCAGAGAAGAAAAAGAAATAAAAGGGATCCACATGGGAAAAGAAGAAGTAAAACTGTCACTATTTGCAGATGACATGATACTATACATAGAGAATCCTAAAGATGCCACCAGAAAACTACTAGAGCTAATCAATGAATTTGGTAAAGTTGCAGGATACAAAATTAATGCACAGAAATCTCTTGCATTCCTATACATTAATGATGAAAAATCTGAAAGAGAAATTAAGGAAACACTCCCATTTACCATTGCAACAAAAAGAATAAAATACCTAGGAATAAACCTACCTAGGGAGACAAAAGACCTGTATGCAGAAAACTGTAAGACACTGATGAAAGAAATTAAAGATGATACCAACAGATGGAGAGATATACCATGTTCTTGGATTGGAAGAATCAACATTGTGAAAATGACTCTACTACCCAAAGCAATCTACAGATTCAGTGCAATCCCTATCAAGTTACCAATGGCATTTTTTACAGAACTAGAACAAAAAATGTTAAAATTTGTATGGAAGCACAAAAGATCCCGTATAGCCAAAGCAGTCTTGAGGGAAAAAAGTGGAGCCGGAGGAATCAGACTCCCTGACTCTGTCAGACTATACTGTAAAGCTACAGTAATCAAGAAAATATGGTACTGGCACAAAAACAGAAATATAGATCAATGGAACAAGATAGAAAGCCCAGAGATAAACCCACACACCTATGGTCAACTAATCTATGACAAAAGAGGCAAGGATAGCCAATGGTGAAAAGACAGTCTCGTCAATAAGTGGTGCCAGGAAAACTGGACATGTAAAAGAATGAAATTAGAAAACTCCCTAACACCATACACAAAAATAAACTCAAAATGGATTAGAGACCTAAATGTAAGACCGGACACTATAAAACTCTTAGAGGGAAACATAGGAAGAACACTCTTTGACATAAATCACAGCAAGATCTTTTTTGATCCACCTCCTAGAGTAATGGAAATAAAAACAAAAATAAACACATGGGACCTAATGAAACGTCAAAGCTTTTGCATAGCAAAGGAAACTATAACAAGATGAAAAGACAACCCTCAGAATGGGAGAAAATATTTGCAAATGAATCAACGGACAAAAGATTAATCTCTAAAATATATAAAGAGCTCATGCAGCTCAATATTAAAAAAACAAACAACCCAATCCAAAAATGGGCATAAGACCTAAATAGACATTTCTCCAAAGAAGACATACAGATGGCCAAGAAGCACATGAAAAGCTGCTCAACATCACTAATTATTAGAGAAATGCAAATCAAAACTACAATGAGGTATTACTTCACACCAGTTAGAATGGGCATCATCAGAAAATCTACAAACAACAAATCCTGGAGAGGGTATGGAGAAAAGGGGACCCTCTTGCATTATTAGTGGAAATGTAAATTGATACAGCCACTATGGAGAACAGTATGGAGGTTTCTTAAAAAACTAAAAATAGAGTTACTATATGATCCAAAAATCCCACTACTGGGCATATACCCAGAGAAAACCATAATTAAAAAAGACACATACACCCCAATGTTCATTGCAATACCATTACAATAGCCAGGTCATGGAAGCAACCTAAATGCCCATCGACAGATGAATGGATAAAGAAGATGTGGTACATATACACAATGGAATATTTTTCAACCATAAAAAGGAATGAAATTAGGTCATTTGTTAAGATGTGGATGGATCTAGAGACTGTCATACAGAGTGAAGTCAGAAAGAGAAAAACAAATATCGTATATTAACACATATATGTGGAACCTAGAAAAATGGTACAGATGAACCGGTTTGCAGGGCAGAAATTGAGACACAGATATAGAGAACAGACATACGGACTCCAAGGGGGGCAAGCGGCAGGGGGTGGTGGTGGTGGTGTGATGAATTGGGAGATGGGATTGACATGTATACACTGATGTGTATAAAACTGATGACTAGGGCTTCCCTGGTGGCACAATGGTTGAGAGTCCGCCTGCTGACGCAGGGGACACGGGTTCGTGCCCTGGTCCGGGAGGATCCCACGTGCCATGGAGCGGATGGGCCCGTGAGCCATGGCCGCTGAGCCTGTGCGTCCGGAGCCTGTGCTCTGCAATGGGAGAGGCCACAACAGTGAGAGGCCAACGTACCGCAAAAAAAAACAAAAACAAAACAACAACAAAAAAAACTGATGACTAATAAGAACCTGCTGTATAAAAAAATAAATAAAATTCAAAAATTCTGAAAAAATAAAATAAAATAAAATCTTTGTCTGCTAATCCCCCCCCTGCAAAAAAAAAGAGTTAATGAGGAAAGTAAGAGTGCTATGGGGTGACATTTATCGTAACAGGTACCCATTGGTGGTGACACCTACAAGGTTTCCCATAATCTCTTAGGCAATAAAAGAAATGTAGAACTGAGTGATAGTTTACTATTTGAAAATATTTTATTTTATTTGGGACATTGATGGCTTTCCCTACACTCCTGCATCAACATATGAAAAATTGAGGCAAAAGTATCTTTTTCATGTCAGCAAGTTCAGTTTTCTAAAAAATATCAGTTAAATTTCTAATTGTTAGAATAGTACCAGCTCCAATTAAAATGTAATAACCACAGTTTTCAGTTTTCATCCACTTAGGGAAACACGTAAAATGAAAACCAATTTCAAAGGGAAAAAGAACAATAAGAAAGTCCCATTCAAAATGAGCCAAGTCATCTGGAATTGGGTTGGGTTCATTTTTGGTGGGTGGCTCTCCCAAGTGCTTTCCTGCCATCTCCTTCGGCATTCCATAACTCCACTGGGGGCTGGAAAGTAAGTATGGATTCCACCCATAGGCTAAACACTAGAATAATCTGTACCACCAAGTTAGAAAAAGGAAACCCCTCAGTATTCATGCTGAGGAAACTACATACGAGGTGAACTACTACTGCTGATCTTCTAGCAAAACAGTTGAAGTGTTATTTCCCAAGGCTATTTCTCTTAAATATATATATGTATGAATATATATATTCATACATAGGTATTCATATATATATATATATATATATGCCATCTACTCACTGTATCCTCACATGGCAGAAGGGGCAGGGGAGCTCTTTGGGGTCTCTTTTTATAAGCATATAATCCCATTCATGACAGCTCCACTCTCATGACCTAATCACCTCCCAAAGACCATCACCTCCAAATACCATCACACTGCAAATTTGGTTTCAACACGTGAATTTTGCAGGGACACAAACAGTCAGTCCATATATATGGCAGGCAGCACCTACTGCCCAAGGTGTGTTAATGTTTCTTCCTAACCAGTAAACTAAGGTCTCTAAGCTTACTAAGGTCAGCTTGTCATAATACATGTATCCTTCCTATTCATCAGTAGGTACTCAATTAATGCTTCTTTAAGGAGGAAAGGACATCTCACAGCCCAGCCTCACTGGTTCACAGAACCCTGAGAGCACCCCTTGGCTCTCGGGATGTCCCCAGATCTCAATTCTGGGGACACCCTAAGGCCAGTTTGTACTGAAGCCCAAGAGCTCACTTGGACTGCCCCTCGCTGACCCAGATGGAAAACCCAGGTCAGTGAGCCATGGCTGGCTTCCAGAGCTGGAGAATGAGACAAACCACACATCTCATGACTCAATGATCTTCCATGTCGGGGGTAGATGAGTGTTTCTGGCCCTGGCTTGGTAGGATCCCAGGGAAGGATGCAGTTAATTCCCTTTAGTCACTCTGGGTCATAATTTCCTAAAAGATAGACCCAGCCTGAGGCTACAAGAAAACAGAGGCAGCTTTGGGCCCATCACTGAGAAACACATTTCACCTTATCTAATCCATTTTCCCTTTGGGTGAGCAGTTTCAGCTGGCAGGAAGCCTCATTTCTTTCCTCTCTGCTGGAACTCCTTGATTTTAGGCCTTTGTCTTAAGCTGTGGCAAAACTGATCTCTGACTGCACAATATGACTGAGACTGTTGAATCCCATTAAGCCCAGTGGTGGTAATAGATCAGATATCCATGTAAAGAGTTAATCCCTGACTTGTCACCACAACTTCCTTTAGACCATTATTAATATTGAAAAGAATAATTCTTCTGTATACCATCCTGGTCTCCACTTATTTAGGACTTTTAAAATTGTTGTTACATAATGAGGTGACTTAAATGTGAAGGCTTCTGGGACTGGTTTTTGTCATTTATCTCTTTGTTCATGTTTGTTTCCCCTTTGGCACTTACCAGAAGAGTCAAGAACTAGAGAGGAAAACCCCAGTGAGTTCAATGATCCAAAAGGGACTAGGATTTACTAGAACCAAAGGCTTATTGAAAGAGTTACAAAGGAAAGCACAACGCTGAGATTGTGTGTGTGTGTGTGTGTGTGTGTGTGTGTGTGTGTGTGTGGTGTGTATCACAAGGGCAGAAGGAGAGAGGATGAGAGAGCAAAATGGCCTTGTGTGGGGTGGGCAGGTGGAGGTGTGACGTGAAATACCTGTGACCAGACACACACCTGGCAAATTTGAAGCCTGAGAGTAACACACATGCTCCCTGTTACCCATCTCCTGGTATTTCCTCAATTAGCATCCAGCCTCCCACACTTCTTCCTGTGTCCTCTCCTAACCTAATTAGTAAAAGATTAAAGTTCTCCTGAGTAAGTGGCAGAATCTCTTCAGGTGCAGTCTCTTTTGGCTAGGACCAAATATATAACATTACGGATAGCAGTAGGAATCCAGTAATTAATTTAAAAACAAGTCAACATTCAAGATATATGCAAAAGTCCCTAAAGCTGTAGGCCACATTCCAAATAGGGCTTTAATGGCTACAGGCAAGCTTTGGGTCCTGCTCCCTCCCAGTCTAGCAGAAGGATTTTCCTTAGCTAATAAGCATTAATTGAGCACCTACTGATGAATAGGAAGGATACATGGATTATGACAAGCTGACCTTAGTCAGTTTATAGACCTTTATTTACATGTTGCTGTTGCTTCATCCTTGCTGCTAAAAACCTGGCCCAGGCTTATTACCTTTCATCTGGACCAGAACTGAAAGTAGTTTCCATCTCACAGGCCAATTCCAATTAATTGGTAGTGGCTACTAGAGCCCTATGTTGAAAAGGATTTTGTGTTTAGCAGGAAAGAGTGTGGTTGACCGTTAATGGTGATCACCATGGGCACAGGAGGGAAACTGCAGCATGCCCTCTGATCTACACCGTTGCATTAGCCTTCTAAGGGGTATGATTACCTCTATTTTCTTTCAGGAAAAGGTTAACTTTCTAAAAGATTATTTGACAACATCTTATCAGAAAACTTCAACCCTACTCCACTTTAGCAACTCAGACCTGTTCTACCTGTCATCTATCAATCTCTCTATCATCTATCTTTATCACATCTATTCAATATTTATCATCTCTTTCTATCTCTCTGTCTCCTCTCTCTTTCTCTTATCACACCCATCCCTTATTCTTTCAGCTCCATCACCCCTTTCTCCCAGTTCAGCTGCTGCTCATCTCTACTCTTTTCTCCTAATCCATCATTGACAACATGGCTGGACCTCAGGACACAACTCTTCTGTCACTCTCTTGTGACCAGCCTCAGCCTCATTGCCCCCTTCCTTTTGCTGTGTCAGTCCCACAAACCCTTTTCTGTGGATCACCCCAACCATTTTCCTACTTTCTTCCTACGTGAGGGCCCCTGAGTGTGGCATAGGAATTCACAGTCTTGTGGTTTGGGTTTGACAACCCATGTCCTCTGACCTCAGCTGGGTTCTCAGCACAGCCACCCTTTCACAGGCCCTTGATCAGCATCCTTTCCTCCCCTGATTCTCCCAGCTGCCATCTTAAACCTTCACCACTACACCCCAACCATGGCCACCTTTCTCTCAGCAGATGACCAAGGCTTCTGTTTTAGGCAGTTTGGGCTGTTATAACAAAATACCATAGACTTATGGGTGGCTTAAAAATAGACTTTTATTTCTCACGGTTATGGAGGCTGGCAATTCCAACGTCATGCTGCTTGCAGATTTGGTGTCTGGTGAGAGCCCTCTTCCTGGTTTGCAGATGGCTGCCTTCTTGCTGTTCTCTCATGTGGCAGGGTGAGAAAAGGCTCTGGTCTCTTCCTCTTCTAGTAAGGACACTAATCCCATCATAGGGACTCTACCCTCATGACCTCATCTAAACCTAATTACCTCCCAAAGGCCCCACCTCCAGCATATCATCACATTAGGGATTAGGACTTCAACATATGAATTTGGGGGACATAAACATTTAGTCCATAACAGCTTTTATTTAATGAACTCCCTCAACACCCACCCTTGAAACTTCAGGCACTTCTGCAGTCACACTCACCTTCCAGCTTTTGCAAAGGAAAAGCTGGATTCTCTCCTGCCGAGAGCCTCCTCTGGGGCTCTGGATCCAATCTCTCCTGGGCCTTTGCTCTCTACTTTTTACTTCTTCTCTCCACTTCTGGTCCCTCCCTTGCAGCCTAGAAACATGATCAGGTCTCTCCCTTCTTAAAACTTCTCTCCCCAACCTGCCTGCCATTGTCCCTCTCCCTCACAGCCAAGTTCCTGGAAAGTCCATTCCTTCATGACCCCATCCACATACCTGTCTTACCTGTCCAGCTTATGGCAGACTCTGTCACTTTTATTGGCTTTCCAGATACCAGACCTTCCTCTTCTCCCTTGATTTTTCCTCCTCAAGCCCTACACTTTAAATGATGGGGTAACCTGGAGATTTGAAAGTTGGTCTGTTCTAACACCAAAGGCTGATCCTGTAAGCATCATGCCATGCTCTAGTCCTTTAGGAGCTCTCACCATATGAAGAGTGAGCATTGTCACACCAGAGGATAAAGAGGATGGAGAAGGTACCGCTGTTTCCAACAGAAGGAGAAGTATGAAGAACATTCACATTCCACAAATTCCTAATCTGCACTGCTGCTTCTGTAGCATCCTCTTTAACTCTGGCTAAAGAATGTGTAAAATGTGAATTTCCTGTTTGAATAAAATGCCTGTATTTAACTGCAAGTATTGTCACAAAAAGGGTACCTAAGTACCTGTTTACAGGGAGGGCAGCAGCCAGAACTCACCTGCCTGCCTGGTTCAGGGACCTGGAACGTCCAAGCGACCGCCAGCGTTTTGCTCCAAAGAGGACCTGAAGGAAAAGGAAGACTTTTCTCCAAGTCCTGGACTTTGCGATTAGGATCCTCATGTAAAGGAGAAGAAGAAAGATGAGACTCCCGAAACTCCTTTATGAGATGGAGAACTTGCCCTGAGTGGGAGGGGTTGGGCTCAGGGTCCCAAAAAGGGTGAGAGAATCAACCCTGGCCCCTTTCCAACTGGTCTGGTTGGGACTGGTCTCTGGTTCATCAGACAGACATCTGATACTAGCAGGCCTATGCTTTCTGAGGCCCATGGGGAGGACTGCCTCTCTACGGGGCCACAACCTCAGACCTGGGGCGGGAACAGCCCAAGCAGCTTCTCTGAGCTCTGGCAAACGTTGACATCCTGGGAAACCAGGTGGTGCTCGAAATCAAATACCTCTTTGTAACTCAGACCCTTGATTTCTTTCCCTGTGGCTGGTGAGGCCTAGGAAAAATGCTCCCCTTGGAAGTGAAATCCAGAGATAAACAACTGAGAAGCTCACCAACCGGCTGGAGAGGTTCCACTTCCTCTGCAGAGAGTGGGTTTTGGAATAATAATGCTCTATTTCATAAGCTACATTCCAGTTTCAAGAGCCCAGTGACTCTAACCATTCATCTCCATAGACAATTAGTCTCTCAAAGTTCTTTTCAAGCGCCGGAGGCTCTTGTGTCTGCCCCACAGCCTCTCTGGATGAGGCTGTGCCGTAGCGAGGTAGGTCCCAAGATGTGAAAATATAATCAGACCCAATATTCAAGAAACCAGAATGCTAATTTCCTAAAGTGCTTAGTCACTTTTAGCCACTGATTGCCTCCTCTGTGATTGGGCCCAGTGTGAATCTGAGTGAGTCATCTGTTGGGATAAGTATATACAGGAGAGACCAGCAGGACTTTTTACCAATCTCAGGTCTACTGGCTAATGAATTTGGCATCTGGGCAGTGTTCCTTGTACCTCATCATTTCATTCATTTATATATATATATATATATATATATATATATATATATATAGGAAGCGGGCTTTCAGACACCAAATGTGCTGGTGCCTTGATCGTGGACTTCCCAGCCTCTAAAACAGTGAGAAATAAGTTTCTGTTGCCTATAAGCCACCCAGTCTATGGTATCCGGTTACAGTGGCCTGAACAGACCAAAACAGCACCTCTGCAAACTATCCACAAGTTCCAAAGAGCACGCAAGATATATATAGATATATAGAGAAGATATATAGAGACATATAGAGAAGATACATATAGATACATAGAGAAGGAAATGCGTGAGGTTCAGAGAAAGAAGGAAAGTTTCTTGAGGATGTGAGCTATGAACTGATTCTAAATACAAAGCAATGAATTGTTTTAGTTTTTAAAATAACTTTGGAATTTTTTAAAAAATATTTATTTATTTATTTAGGCTGCTCCAGGTCTTAGTTGCAACATGCAGACTTCTTAGTTGCAGCATGAGGACTCCTAGTCATGACGTGCATGTGGGATCTAGTTCCCCAACCAGGGATCGAACCCAGGCCCCCTTCATTGAGAGTGCAGAGTCTTACCCACTGGACCACCAGAGAAGTCCCAACTTTGGAATTTTTAACTATAAAACTAACTGTTTATATTAGGAGATACAGGTTAGAAAAAAAAAAGTTTAAACTCCCAACTACCTCACCACCAAGAAGTAACTGTTGGGCATCACCCTGCAACCCAGGCCCCATTTTTTCCACTCTTCCCGTCCCTTTCTATCATTCTGATCTACTTCACACCTACAAAGCATCCTCATTAGATTTCATTTCACAAAATGTTTTCAATGCTAAAGCAAGTTTGAAAACTACTGCTAAACACCAGGGGCAGATGAGCCTCCCTGAATCCTGATTCCTTTGTATCAGGGTCCTTCTGATCAGCCTCCAAAGGCAACCTCCTTAGCTTGGTCATTTGGGGCCTCTGCTTCTGGCCACCGTCTATCTTTGCACCCTGGGCACAGCTCTTCTATTCAAATATTTGCATTCATTTGCAAACATTTTCATTCAAAACCTGAGTTTGTCTAGCTTTATTGGCCTATGTGTCACAGCAATAGCAGCTTCCTCCGTTGCTCCACCTGAGTGCTGCGAGATCTCTGAGGCCTCTCAGAGTCACACCCGGAAATTTCACCCCATGCATTGTTTGACATGTACTCACAACATGCCACAAACACATGGCCCCTGCCATGTTCTTCCTTTCCCATGCCAGCCACCCTTATGCCCCACGTTTATGCTTTTGGCCAAGGCCACCACTCCTGTATGTACCCTCCACAAATACTGTAATGTCTTTTCTCTCGATGAGCCCAAGACTCAACCCTCAAGGTGCCAGCACTGTGTCCCCTGGAGTCCTTAAGGCACAGGTGGTAGGCCAGCTTGCACCCCTGGACTCCAGGGGACACTACTCACAGCTCTATGACTCAGATCCTTCCTCATAGCAGCTCCTTGGTCATCTGTGCTCTTTCAACAGGCTCAGACCAGAGTCCTTCCCAGTCTCCTGTCCCTGACCCCCCACAGGGCACCCTTGACAGTTTACTCATGCAAGTGCACATCCGAGAGCTATGTGTCTGGCTGTACTTGGATGTACTCAGAGGTACTTGGATATATTCTAGTCTTGCTGGTAGAAAGAGTTTAGATTCAAACCAGGAATCCCACTACATTCCCTTTAAGACCCTCAGACTTAGCACCAACCTTTATCAAATCTTCTCTGTCTCAGTCTAAATAAACTTATAAGCCTCTGTAGCAATCATGGTTGTACAACTAATTTGATAATTAATCATGTTTTCGCTTGTGACAACTCTTTTCTTTTCTCAAATTGGTGTTAAAATTTTTATTGTACTAGAAAAAATATATTTTAAAGGAATATCTTTCTGATTCTGAGGATATTGAGCAAAGATATTCCCCTTCTCTATTAGTCCTTAAGAACATAGGCATAGCTTGAATAATTTAAAAGCATCAACATTTCATGTTTATGTCTTGCTCCGTCATTGATATAAGGACCGTGGTTTTGACTGCTTTCCATTTGTAACCATGCCTGGTATTCAGTGGGCACTCATATACCAGGTGGTTCTTTCATTTTAGAGAGGTTTAAGGTTATTATTTGTACCTTAAAATAGCAGAGGATAAAAGACAAGACAAAGTAAAAGAGGACAGAAGAAGTTATACAAAACAAAAAATTCCAGAAAGAATAACCATGGAAGAAAGCTTACTTTAGCATTTTGGTGATAGGATAAAAGATTCCTGAGGTAATCTCCCTTCTTGTAGGTATTGCTTTAAATGCACATATTGAGTATCTCATTCACCCATCCCACAAATACATATTAAGCACCTACTGTGTATCAAATAGACAACACCCCTGCCCTCCAGAAACTTCCAGTCTAATAGAGAGAGGCAGAGACTAAACCAGATCCTTTCAGACTGTAGTAAGTACAATGAAGGAAATAAATAGAATGGGGAGTAAGGATGCAGCTCCTTTAGATTAAATGGTCAAGGAAGCTTTTCTGAGGAGGTGATACTTAGGCTGAAACAGATGGTTGACAAGGCAACAACTACAGGCAGAGTCAGGAAAAGAATGTTCCCAGAGCTACTACATGCAGTCCCACAGGTTGTGCACTGCCCATGCTCTCCATTCACATGGACAACAGTGGCATCCCTGAGAGTTGTGCAGCGCAGCAGCTCAGAGTGTTTCAGGCACATGTAAGTCAGTTCACTTGTATAGTTAATTTCCTTTGCTCAAGTTGACTTGCACATCTACTGACATGCACCTAGTCCATCTGGACACAATGGCAATCAAATTAACCATGTGATGGTTCAGACAAGTCAAGAAAATGACCCTCAGCAAATTGCAGGCTGGACTCGATCGATCGGCTTGTGACTATATGTTCTCCACTTCTGGAGACATGGGAGATGAGCCTAGAAATTAACACAGTTTAAGTGGGAAAAGCTTGAGGTCATTTTGGGAACCAATCCATTGTCTACTCCTATAGTCATAATGCCAGGAAAAGGAAAGATGAGTAATTGCTATCCAAGCCTAAAGCTGGTTTTCAGGGTGAGAAATCCTCCCTCTTCAGGAATGATCAAATGTGAGGTTTGGAAAATAGCCTTTATAATTACAGACTATACTATTAAGTGCACGGCAAATTAATCATTTGACTCCGTGGCATGGTGGTATCCCATAATGACAGGTTAATGGATTCCATGCTTAATTTTAAAAAAAAAGGACCATTAGACTTCTAGTAAAGTCAATACTGTAGTTCTTTGCTGGCCACAGATCCCCTGTTAAACTGGCCTCAAAAGCAAATGTATAGAGAAACTTTGAGGTTCCGAACTGGTTTAATGGGTTTCACAGAAGGGGTTCAAAGGTAGCTTTCTTGTCAATTTACAATTAGGCAATGGAGGCTTAAATAGAGCTCATATGCTGACCTCAGGCTGCTCTGGAAATGAGACATCTGGAAACTGACCCCCTGTTCCCTGAATCTCTCAGCTGATTCTACTTCCTCTCTGAACTGTGCTCATCAGTGTTTGAATCTGTCCAAGTCAGTTCTGAAGAGGAAGTTCCAGTCTCTCCTCCCCCCACACGTCTGCGTGCAGAACGTGACAGGAGTTCAGGGGGCGGGGAGCTGGCAGGATCAGAGGGCAGGATGGGGCAGAAGTAGTGCTCCTGGGCAGGCGCTGAGAATAGAGTCATGCACAACCAGGCGAAGAAAAAATGCAGGCCAGCTTTGGCAGGGGGATTATTCAAGGGCTTCCAGTTGTGGAAAGCAGGGTGGAGGTGTCCATCCACCAGCGCCAGGTGGAGCAGGGTTGTTCTGGAATATCTGATTCAAAATAGGTGGAAAGATGGGTCAGGATTCAAGACCTAAACATTGAGGGTTGAAGGACTGTAGGCTCCACATAGCTACCTAGAGCATGCTTGCGATCTTTACATATGAATCGCCTGGAACCTGGCTAAAAATGCAGATTCTGATTCAGTAAGTCTGGGGCTCTGCAGTTCTAACGAGTTCTCAGGTGATGCCAATGCTGCTGGTTTATGCATCACATGGAATACAGGGGCTACAGCACAGGGCAGGGTCCCTCCTCCTTTTCTCCTAACCATCATGGGCCCTAGAGGAACAGGGAAGCCTGGAGATTGGGCAATAGCACCACTCTTGCCCAACAAAACTGCTGACAGGACACAGCAGCCCAGAGGCTGGGAGCAGTCCAAGCCCTCTCATGCATTCCAGGGCAGGGGCTGAGCAACTGGCTGCTGGCTGAGGCTCAGAGCAGAAAGAGCCTGATCAATGGACATAAGAAAATTATCAAATTAGAAACAAAGATGGGTTATATTTGGTGAATCAGAGGGAAAAGCTTAAAAATCTCTGTCCCTTTTTAACACCTCAAATAAAAGATCCTCATCACTCCTACCCACTGTGGTCAGTGCTCTGACTGAGGTCCCTCTGCAGAGTGGAAGTCGTCAAAGTACGTTGAACAAATGCTTACCCAGGCAGAGGGTGGGCTTTATGAGCTGTTGCTCTCTCGTACTAACCTTCTAGGATAATGAAAAGGGAAGATTTCCTCCAGGGCCATTTTCCTGGGCTCTAAATTGGGTGCTTAATATATGAACTTGGCTATACGATAGCACCCTGTTGTTCAATTAAACACTAGTTTAGGTGTTGTTGTGAAGGTATTTTGTAGATGCTGTTGACATCTACAATCCGCTGATGTTAAGTAAAGGTCTTGACAGTCTGGGTGCCTCATCCAATCACTTGAAAGGCCTTAAGAGCAAAAGAGGTTTCTCTGAGGAAGAAATTCCACCTGTTAAGTGCAGCTTCAGCTCCTGCCAGAGAGTTTCCAGCCAGCTGCTCCACCCCACAGACCACAGACTTGCCATTCCCCACAATCATGGAAGCTATTTGCTTTGAATAAATCTTGTTCCGTATACATTTGATCCTCATTATTCACAGATTCTCTATTTGTGAATTTGCCTACTTGCTAAACTTTATTATAATGCCAAATTAACACTCACAGTGCTTCCACAGTTATTCCTGGACACGTGTAGAGTGGTGAAAAATTTGTCACCTGATGCAGCTGTTTTTCCAGCTGGGGTCGAACAACGTGACTCCAACTTCTTGTTCAGCTCTCAGACTGTAAACAAGTGTCCTTTACGTGGTCTATGTAGCGCCATGATTTTCATATTTTTGTGCTTTTTGTTGGCGATTTTGCTGTTTATAGTGGCTCCTAAGCATCTTGCTAAAGTGCCGTCTAGTGTTCTTAATGCCAGAAGGCTGTGATTTGCCTTGTGAGGAAATATGCTTCATTCAGACATCAGTTATAGTGCTGTTGGCTGTGAGTTCAATGTTAATGAATCAACAGTGTATATTAAGTAAGGTGTCTTTAAACAGAAATACAGATAAAACAAGGTTATATTTTGATCTGTTGAGAGGAATGTGACCAGAGGCTCACAGGAACCTAACCCTGTATTTCCCCTAGGAACAGTGGCTCAGTATTTCCTAATTCAGTGTTTGTGGGGACTTTATGGGACATAACTACCATGAATAACGAGAATTGACTCTGTGTGTGTGTGGTGGGGGAGGGCAGCATGCACGCGGGCATCCACACTACTGTTTCTGTTTCTCTGGAGGCACCCGAACTGATGCAGGTGCAGTACCACCCTCTCCTCCAGGGCTGGCTGTGCACTGCACAGATGATGAGGGCCTTTTGTCCTTTCTGCATTCAGATCTCTGACAGTATTCTGCAGAAGGAGGAAACCAGTTCACTATAAACCATCTAGTGAATGTTAACAGTCCCTTTTTAAAAGCAGTTTTTCCCTTACTGGGTCATACTTAGGGACACAAAATATACACAAAGCCCTATAATTTGGATGGTATTCCATCTCCCTGATAAAGAAAGAAGTAGGCTAGATTAGGTAATAGCTAGAATGCATTTCAGCATTTTTAATGTAATTTGGATGATAAGCCCCAAATTACTTTTCCAATATAAACCAATCAAGTCGATTCCAGTTTGAGTGACTTTACCAAAAATAAATTTCTTTATGAATGTATAAAAAGATAATTAGACTGTCTCCAAGGCATTGGGCCTATTCCCAACAATGGAGAGAAGCCAGCATGTCTCAGAGTGACATGCAGGCACCAATTTAACAACCCACTGCCCTTCCTCTCCCCACCCCAGTGGTCAGCTGTAGTCTTCTCAGAGGCTGTGGTTATGATTCTCACTTGCCTGGTCCACAGCTGCAGGCTCCATTGCTAATTCTAAATTTGTCATCTTCCATGTTGCACTGTCTGACACAGAAGGAACTGGCAAGGAGGAGTCATGTCTTAGTCAAATCCTACCCCGCTCCTGGAATACCACCCAAGCTCACACCCTCCATGGCGTGAGTCAGCTGTGCCAGCTCCGTGGATATCGTGCGCTTTTCCCCACGTGCCCACTGACACCTGAATGAGGCTTGAAAAGGCTTATAAATAATTCTCTTTTTCCTTCAAGAACACGTCACAGCTAAGACTAAGCACCGTGTATCAGCTTCCACTGATCCTGAAAGAAAATACTGTTTGAAAAAAGCTTCTTTCATGCACAGCTTCAAGAAAATCAGAACACCATTCACTTCTCAAACCACCCATAAGGTAATTCAAGTGTCAAAAAGTGTTCAACGCAAACAGAGGAAGGGGAGAGGGAGCATAATACAGTCTGAGAATTTTTTTTTGTATTCAAAAGTGTTTCCCTTTTAATGTTCAGCAATTTTCATGACATGTGAATAGTATTCTAAGCTGTTAAATGGTAGAATGGGAACTGCCTTGTCCTGTGACTATTTTTTTTTTTATAAATTTATTTATTTATTTTTGGCTGTGTTGGGTCTTCGTTTCTGTGCGAGGGCTTTCTCTAGTTGCGGCGAGCGGGGGCCACTCTTCATTGCAGTGCGTGGGCCTCTCACTGTTGTGGCCTCTCCTGTTGCGGAGCACAGGCTCCAGATGCGCAGGCTCAGTAGTTGTGGCTCACGGGCCCAGTTGCTCTGCGGCATGTGGGATCCTCCCAGACCAGGGCTCGAACCTGTGTCCCCTGCATTTGCTGGCAGATTCTCAACCACTGCGCCACCAGGGAAGCCCCGTCCTGTGACTATTGAATTGATACACTAAGTAAGAATGATATACTAAATACAATTAAAATGAGTATCACCCTTCCACCAAAAAAAAAATTGTAGAAATATATGTAGTAAACAAACTGATTGAGTCAAATTATTTCAACCAGAAAAAAAATGTCAAAAATGGCTAAACAGGACTAACTCTTATGAAGTTTGGCTTATAGGGCCCATCTCTCCCTGTGGCTCTTTGTCCTACATTTTCCCACCCTTCTGGTCACCTCCCTTCCCCCACACCAGGTGTCAGGTCCTCCTTCCCCTGCTCTCAGCTGGTTGCTCCTTTCAAAAGGATTCAATTAAGTCAGGGGTTGGAAACAACAGCCATCGGGCCAAATGGAGCCCATCTCTTGTTTTTGTAAATGAAATTTTATAGAAACCCGGCCATGCTTATTCCTTACCTCAATGGCTGCCTCTGCCTTACACTCACAAGAGTTGAGTAGCTCCAACAGAGACCTTACGGCCCACAAAGCTTAAAATATTTACTATTTGATCCTTTATAGAAAAAGTCTGCTAGCCCCTGAACCAAGTCCCTCGCACTAAGGTATTACAGTTTTAATATGTTACTTCTCCAGGAGAAGAGATCCATTACTTGGATTTTAATAGGAGGTAACTTCTTAATTTAAAGAAAGTAATGGCTAATAGCAGGCTTCTACTCACCGGCAGTGGGATACTCAGGAGATACTTTGGGGTAGGGGCATTTCTTAAGTTCAGTTACTATCTATTCCACCTGCCCATCAACCCAGTTGTGGGACCACCTACTGAGGATTTTGATAAAGGGTTACAATTGTTTGGAGAAAGACTTGAAAGCGAGGTCGGTCTGAAAGCAGTTTGGGACTGCTGCAGCTGGCATTGTGGAGAGGAAAACACACAACCCAAGAGATTATAATTTGTCTCCGCCTGACTCAAATGTTTATTCTTATCACTTAAAGACTAACAAAAACATTCTGAGGTCCAGTTAAAGAGAGTCAGATTCCTGACTTTGGTTGTCCCCTAATCTTTTGCCTTTTTACTTTTCACAGATATCTAACTTCACAAAAATAAATCTTCTTTATGGCACACCAAAGATTTTCTCTCTGAAGTTCCCATGAGCGGTGTTATTTATCTATAAAGAAGTCTCCTCCAAGAAAGCAGCAACAGCGAGCTCATGGTGCAGCCTTTCTTCCAGAACTGAGGGGCTCGATTCTCACTGGCATTATTAGGCAGACTTCATGAAACTTTGAAATGGCCGCTGTACCAAATGGAAACAGAGCATCTGGTTTCCCATCTCAAGGTGATGCACGGGATTGATGGTCACTCCTAACATTCGTTTGTTCAGTATATTACATCCGAAAATGTTCTCCTAAACATTCTCTTGTTTAATTCTCAGGACAATCCTTTGACATGAAAATTGTCATCCCCTTTTTACAGGTAAGGAAATGAAGGATGTGAAGGGTTAAATGACTCACCCTAGATCAAACAGCTGTTGAAGGTGGATTCAGAAGAAAAAGTCAGGTCTTCAGAGTTCTCTCAGGGTAGGGGTTTATTCTCTGAGCTCATGCTGGAGGAAATCGGGGGCCTCGTCAAGAGCAGTGAGACTAGTGCAGTCGTTTGTGGAAGTCTTGAAGGTCACGGTTTTGTCACTTCCGGTACAAGAGTGGTAAGTGGCAGCCTAAAGAGGTAGAGGCTTCATTCAGATGTGCCTATGAGCTGCCCAAGGTGAGCACCAGGATGTCATCCCACACGGTTCCTGGACCCTCCTGGGATGGGGCTCATATAGCACTAGCACTTCAGCGGGGCTTTGTGCAAAATAGAAAATGGCAGGCCAATTATACAAAGGTGCTCCTTCCCTCAGCTGACTCAGCCCTGGGCCAGGCCTCAGCTCAGCAAGCTGAGTGGGCTAGATCCAGCCCCTGCTCGAGTCCCTCACCCAGAAAAGGCATCATTGCCCAGGCACAGCTGGTACAACCATCCTGGGCCCACCCAGTTCAGAGAGCTCCCTTCACCAAGAGGGGATGTTTCTCAAAGGAAAGATAACCTTACTGAGAAGAACTGAATCCATACGGGACCATAAACACTGCACAGTTTACCAAGAAGGTGCCAGTTACAGTCTAAACTTAGTATGGTTTGGGTAGTGAGGACAGTCTTTCTGAGCTGGAGAACTAGAGCTGGTCCCAGTCCAGCTCATCTCCCTTACCTGGTCCTCCCTCTTAGCTAAGCCCCTCTCTGTATCCCACTCAAGCCCATTTCTCCCATTAATTTAAGTGCTGCCTCACTGAATGGAAACTTCCTTGAACTGGAGGGAACACACAGCTAGCAGAAGGGTGTAATTATTCTTTGTGAGTGGATGGGTGGCCACCCCCTCCAGCATGTCTCTGTCACACCAAGACAGGCAACCCTGCTGGGCTAGGACATCTCCTCCAAGACTACACATTTCCAAGACACCAGCTGCCATCAGAACATCCTGGGTCTCTCCCCGTTCCTCCTCTAAATGTTCTTGGGAGCCCATATCATCCTCTAGGCCACTGGGCAAAGTCCAGCTGAGCTCATTAATCATATACACTCACCTTTCCTTGCTCAGAAATCAAAGGCAGCAAGAGCTCACAATCCTCCGTTGAATTGTGTTTTCATAGGATTTGAAGGAAGAATGGATCCAAGAGCAAAAAGGCAGCTCCACCTAACCCTGGGAAGGACCGGTAAGCAACTCAGGGTGCAGCTACTAAGAAAGCAGGAGGAAAGTGAGCTGGAAGCTACTTTTCTTCATGTAGAAATGAATCCTCAGACTAAAAGTTTCAATTTACACTGAACACATTCAATTTTTTTAAATTAATTTTTATAGGAGTATAGTTGCTTTGCAATGTTGTGCTAGTTTCTTGCTGTACAGCGAAGTAAATCAGTCATATATATACATATATCCACTCTTTTTTCGATTTCCTTCCCATTTAGGTCACCACAGAGCATTGAATAGAGTTCCCTGTGCTATACAGTAGGTTCTCATTAGTTATCTGTTTTATACATAGTTGTGTATATATGTCAGTCCCAATCTTCCAGTTCATCCCACCCCCACTTCCCCGCCTTGGTAACCACACGTTTGTTCTCTACATCTGTGACTGTATTTCTGTTTTGCAAATAAGTTCATCTCTACCGTTTTTCTAGATTCCACATATAAGCGATATTATATGATATTTGTTTTCCTCTTTCTGGCTTACTTCACTCTGTATGACAGTCTCTAGGTCCATCCACGTCTCTGCAAATGGCACAGTTCCATTCCTTTTTATGGCTGAGTAATATTCCACTGTGTATAAATATGTACCACATGAACACATTAAATTTAAAGGTGCCTTGCCTTGCACTTATACAGTGTGCCAAAAGGGGTGCTGAAATCATTTCCAGTCTTGTTCTGATAACTACTACCACCATGGTCCACATAAAAATGGTTGAGCAAGTGAGTATGTTTCAACTTGCCGTCACCTTTTCTTTTTTTTTTTCCCCGCCACCACGAACTGCCCGCCCCCCACTTTCCCCCCTTGGTGTCCATACATTTGTTCTCTACACCTGTGTCTCTATTTCTGCCTTGCAAACCGGTTCATCTGTACCATTTTTCTACATTCCACATATATGCGTTAATATATGATATTTGTTTTTCTCTTTCTGAGTCACTTCACTCTGTATGTTAGTCTCTAGGTCCATCCACATCTCTACAAATGACCCAATATCGTTCTGTTTTTACGGCTGAGTAATATTCCATTGTATATATGTACCACATCTTCTTTATCCATTCGTCTGTCGATGGGCATTTAGGTTGCTTCCATGACCTGGCTATTATAAATAGTGCTGCAATGAACATTGGGGTAGATGTGTCTGTTTGAATTACGGTTTTTCTCTGGGTATATGCCCAGTAATGGGATTGCTGGCTATAAGGTAATTCTATTTTTAGTTTTTGAAGGAACCTCCATACTGTTCTCCATAGTGGCTGTATCAATTTACATTCCCACCAACAGTGCAAGGAGGTACCTTTTCTCCATAGCCTCTCCAGCATTTGTTGTTTGTAGATCTTCTGATGATGCCCATTCTAACTGGTGTGAGGTGATACCTCATTGTAGTTTTGATTTGCATTTCTCTAACAATTAGTGATGTTGAGCAGCTTTTCATGTGCCTCTTGGCCATCTGTATGTCTTCTTTGGAGAAATGTCTATTTAGCTCTTCTGCCCATTTTTTGATTGGGTTGTTTGTTTTTTTAATATTGAGCTGCATGAGCTGTTTATATATTTTAGAGATTAATCCTTTGTCCATTGATTCATTTGCAAATACTTACTTCCATTCTGAGGGTTGTCTTTTTGTCTTGTTTATAGTTTCCTTTGCTGTGCAAAAGCTTTTAAGTTTCATTAGGTCCCATGTGTTTATTTTTGTTTTTATTTCCATTACTCTAGGAGGTGGGTCAAAAAATATCTTACTGTGATTTATGTCAAAGAGTGTTCTTCCTATGTTTTCCTCTAAGAGTTTTACAGTGTCCAGTCTTATATTTAGGTCTCTAATCCATTTTGAGTTTATTTTTGTGTATGGTGTTAGGGAGTTTTCTAATTTCATTCTTTTACATGTAGCTGTCCAGTTTTCCTAGCACCACTTATTGAAGAGACTGTCTTTTCTGCATTGGCTCTCCTCGCCTCCTTTGTCATAAATTATTGACCATAAGTGCATGGGTTTATCTCTGGGCTTTCTATCTTGTTCCATTGATCTATATTTCTGGTTTTGTGCCAGTACCATATTGTCTTGATTACTGTAGCTTTGTAGTATAGTCTGAAGTCAGGGAGCCTGATTCCTCCAGCTCTGTTTTTTACCCTCAAGATTGCTTTGGCTATTCGGGGTCTTTTGTATTTCCTTACAAATTTTAAGATTTTTTTTTTTATAGTTCTGTAAAAAATGCCACTGGTAGTTTGATAGAGATTGCATTGAATCTGTAGATTGCATTGGGTAGTATAGTCATTTTCACAGTATTGATTCTTCCAATCCAAGAACATGGTATATCTTTCCATCTGTTGGTATCATCTTTAATTTCTTTCATTAGTGTCTTACAGTTTTCTGAATACAGGTCTTTTGTCTCCCTAGATTTTTTATTCTTTTTGTTACAATGGTAAATGGGAGTGTTTCCTTAATTTCTCTTTCTGGTCTTTTGTTGTTAGTGTATAGGAATGAAAGAGTTTTCTGTGCATTAATTTTGTATCCTGCAACTTTACCAAATTCAATGATTAGCTCTAGTAGTTTTCTGGTGGCATCGTTAGGATTCTCTATGTCTAATATCATGTCATCTGCAAATAGTGACAGTTTTATTTCTTCTTTTCCAATTTGTATTCCTTTTATTTCTTTTTCTTCTCTGATTACTGTGGCTAGGACTTTCAAAGCTATGTTGAATAATAGTGGTGAGAGTGGACATCCTTGTCTTGTTCCTGATCTTAGAGGAAACGGTTTCAGTTTTTCACCATTGAGAATGATGTTTGCTGTGGGTTTGTCATATATGGCCTTTATTATGTTGAGGTAGGTTCCTCTATGTCCACTTTCTGGAGATTTTTTTTTATCATAAATAGGTGTTGAATTTTGTCAAAAGCTTTTTCTGCATATATTGAGATGATCATATGGTTTTTATTCTTCAGTTTGTTAATATGGTGTATCACTTTGATTGATTTGTGTATACTGAAGAATCCTTGCGTCCCTGGGATAAATCCCACTTGATCATGGAGTATGATCCTTTTAATGTGTTTTTGAACTCTGTTTGCTAGTATTTTGTTGAGGATTTTTGCATCTGTCTTCATCAGTGATATTATTGCTTTTTTTCATAGTGATATATTGCTTTTTTTGTAGTATCTTTGTCTGGTTTTGATATCAGGGTGATGGTGGCCTCATAGAATGAGTTTGGGAGTGTTTCTTCCTCTGCAATTTTTTGGAAGAGTTTGAGAAGGATGGGTGTTAGCTCTTCTCTAAATGTTTGATAGAATTCACCTGTGCAGCCATCTGGTCCTGGACTCTAGTTTTTTGGAAGATTTTTAATCACAGTTTCAATTTCATTACTTGTGATTGGTCTGTTCATATTTTCTGTGTCTTCCTGTTTCAGTCTTGGAAGTTATACCTTTCTAAGAATGTGTCCATTTCTTCCAGGTTGTCCATTTTATTGGCATAGAGTTGCTTGTAGTAGTCTCTTAGGATGCTTTATATTTCTGTGGTGTCCGTTGTAACTTCTCCTTTTTCATTTCTAATTTTATCGATTTGAGTCCTCTCCCTCTCTTTCTTGATGAATCTGGCTAAAGGTTTATCAATGTTGTGGATCTTCTCAAAGAACCAGCTTTTAGTTTTATTGATCTTTACTATTGTTTTCTTTGTTTCTATTTCATTTATTTCTGCTCTGATCTTTATGATTTCTTTCCTTCTACTAACTTTGGGTTCTGTTTGTTCCTCTTTCTCTGGTTCCTTTAGGTGTAAGGTTAGATTGTTTATTTGAGATTTTTCTTGTTTCTTGAGGTAGGTTTGTATAGCTATAAACTTCCCTCTTAGAACTGCTTTTGCTGCATCCCATAGGTTTTGGATCGTCGTGTTTTCATTGTCATTTGTTTCCAGGTATTTTTTGATTTCCTCTTTGATTTCTTCAGTGATCTCTTGGTTATTTAGTAACGTATTATTTAGCCTCCATGTGTTTGTGTTTTATACGTTTTTTTCCCCCTGTACTTTATTTCTAATCTCATAGTGTTTTGGTCAGAAAATATGCTTGGTATGATTTCAATTTTCTTAAATTTACTGAGTCTTGATCTGTGACCCAAGATGTGATCTATCCTGGAGAATGTTCTGTGTGCACTTAAGAAGAAAGTGTAATCTTCTGTTTTTGGATGCAATGTCCTGTAAATATCAGTTAAATCTATCTGGTCTATTGTGTCATTTAAAGCTTGTGTTTCCTTATTAGTTTTCTGCCTGGATGATGTGTCCATTGGTGTAAGTGAGGTGTTAAAGTCCCCCAGTATTACTGTGTTATTGTAGATTTCCTCTTTTATAGCTGTTAGCAGTTGCCTTACGTATTGAAGTGCTCCTGTGTTGGGTGCATATATATTTATAATTGTTATGTCTTCTTGGATTGATCCCTTGATCATTATGTAGTGTCCTTCCTTGTCTCTTGTAACATTCTTTATTTTAAAGTCTATTTTATGTGATATGAGTATTGCTACTCCAGCTTTCTTTTGATTTCCATTTGCATGGAATATCTTTTTCCATCCCCTCACTTTCAGTCTGTATGTGTCCCTAGGTCTGAAGTGGGTCTCTTGTAGACAGCATATATATAGGTCTTGTTTTTGTATCTATTCAGAGAGCCTGTGACTTTTGGTTGGAGCATTTAATCCATTCACATTTAAGGTGATTATTGATATGTATGTTCCTATTACCATTTTCTTAATTGTTTTGGGTTTGTTTTTGTAAGTCCTTTTCTTTTTCTTTTTTTTAACATCTTTATTGGAGTATAATTGCTTTACAATGGTGTGTTAGTTTCTGCTTTATAACAAAGTGAATCAGTTATACATATACATATGTTCCCATATCTCTTCCCTCTTGTGTCTCCCTCCCTCCACCCTCCCTATCCCACCCCTCTAGGTGGTCACAAAGCACCGAGCTGATCTCCCCGTGCTATGCAGCTGCTTCCCACTAGCTATCTATTTTACGTTTGGTAGTGTATATATGTCCATGCCACTCTGTCACTTTGTCACAGCTTACCCTTCCCCCTCCCCATATCCTCAAGTCCATTCTCTAGTAGGTCTGGTTCTTTTCTTCTCTTGTGTTTCCCACTCAGAGAAGTTCCTTTAGCATTTAGAGCTGGTTTGGTGGTGCTGAATTCTCTTAGCTTTTGCTTGTCTGTAAAGCTTTTGATTTCTCTGTCAAATGTGAATGAGATCCTTGCTGGGTAGAGTAATCTGGGTTGTAGGTTCTTCCCTTTCATTACTTTAACTATATCTTGCCACTCCCTTCTGGTTTGTAGAGTTTCTGCTGAGAAATCTGCTATTAACCTTATGGGAGTTCTCTTGTATGTTATTTGTCGTTTTTGCCTTGTTGCTTTTAATAATATTTCTTTTTCTTTAATTTTTGTCAGTTTGATTATTATGTGTCTTGGCATGTTTCTCCTTGGGTTTATTCTGCCTGGGACTCTCTGCGCTTCCTGGACTTGGGTGGCTATTTCCTTTCCCATGTTAGGGAAATTTTTGACTATAATCTCAAATATTTTCTCGGGTCCTTTCTCTCTCTCTTCTCCTTCTGGGACCCCTATAATGTGAATGTTGGTGTGTTTAATGTTGTCCCAGAGGTCTGTTGACTGTCTTCATTTCTCTTCATTCTTTTTTCTTTATTCTGTTCCATGGCAGTGAATTCCACCATTTTGTCTTCCAGGTCACTTATCCATTCTTCTGCCTCCATTATTCTGCTATTTATTCCTTCTAGTGTATTTTTCATTTCAGTTATTGTATTGTTAATCTCTATTTGTTTGTTCTTTAATTCTTCTAGGTGTTTGTTCTTTAATTCTTCTAGGTCTTTGTTAAACTTTTCTTGCATCTTCTCAATCTTTGCCTCCATTCTTTTTCTGAGGTCCTGGATTGTCTTCACTATCACTATTCTGAATTCTTTTTCTGAAAGGTTGCCTATCTCCACTTCACTTAGTTTGTTTTTCTGGGGTTTTATCTTGTTCCTTCATCTGGTACATAGTCTCTGTCTTTTCATTTTGTCTATCTTTCTGTGAATCCTATTACCTTTTCTACACCCCTCCCTTTAAATCTCTATTTTCTTCCATAATTCAGATTTGGGTTTTCATTCTTTTGTTATAAGGTTTGGGGTGTAGTTATCTTTTTTATGACATAATATTATATGGTGCAGATAGTGGCCCTAGATCCCTTACCATCAACTCTTGACGAGTAATGAGGTATCTAGAGAACTTTGACATTTTACTGTGCTTTCAGGAGTATATCCTACTCCAGGTTAGATTGCCTTTCTGGTATTTACCTGCATCCATTCAGCCAAGATTATGTAGGTAAAATATAACCAAAGTATGTTTTCTGATGACATAAGAGTTTGTGAAAACAATTTATAAGAGGGTTGTGGTTTTTTAAAATGATTTTACAAAAAACAGCCTTTTGATATTATGTATAAATACAGTCAGCAATGGGAGAGTAAACTCTACTCCCCTTTCTGTGATGACAGCAGCTGCCATAATAATTGTGCTAAAACTATCCGATAGACAAGCCAGTAGTGTTCAACTAATCCAGCTGCATACTATGAATTGAAGACTATATTAGAAAACAACCATTACTAGAAAATAACTGACTGGCATACAGTCAAAATGCAGAACAGAGAATTTTGTCAAGGTTGCTTCTTTGTAACCAACCAAAGATAAACTAGAATTTATTGATGTGCTATTGCACATCACAAAATCCGAGGTAGGAAAAATAGATAAATATGTAGTTCTGGAAAATATTAACAGAGAGTGTCTTAATTAAGGCTGCTATAACTAAGTATATAGACTAGGATGCTTATAAACAGTAGAAATTTATTTCTCACAGTTCTGAAGCCTGGAAGTCTGACATCAGGATGCTGGCATGGTCAGGTCCTGGTGAGGGTCCTCTTCTGGATTGCAGACTGTCATCTTTTCCTTGTAACCTCACATGGTGGTGAGCAGAGAGAGGAGGCAAGCTCTCTCATGACTGTTACAAAGGCACTAATCCCATTCCTGAGGGCTCCATCCATATGACCTCATCTAATTCTAATTACCCCCCAAAGGCCCCACCTTCTAATACTATCACATTGTGGGGATAGGCTTTCAACATATGAATTATGGGGAACATAAACATTCGGTCCATAGGTGGAGGGCATCCAGGAATATTAAAATACAGCAAGCAAGGTTTGATCGCTTCACCCCTAGCACACTACTGGACAAAGAATAGGTGCTCAGAGAATGGCTGTTAAGGTAAATCAAGTTATTCTTTTCTGTAAATGGTGTGGTTATATATCTACAAATTGAGTAATTTGTGTGATGATCTAGAGGCAGATCATATTTCACTGTCAATTTCCTTCAAAATATGTTAATAAATATTCTTAGCCAATAGGCCATTTCCAGAAGAATGGATTTATATCACCAAAAAGCCATCAATGGTGCAAAATTACTGAAGTTTTACTATCACCAAGGAAGAGGGTTTTAATTTCCCACACTGGAAATACTAAGAAAAAAAAACCTCTTTCAAGGCATTTTTGGTATGGAGAGAATTTCAAGAAATTGTCAAATAGGGTAAAGGTGGGAGGAGTCCTACCTAAGACTCACTTCCTGTAATTCATACAGTTCCCAGACTTTCCTCTCCTGCAGACACCCGCAGGGCAGCTGCTTGCATTTGAGGCCTGCCGGCTTCCACGAAATGCTCCTGGCTATGCTCTGTGGCCGGGTGTCCCACTCTGACAGGTCAGTGTACAAAAGCTGTGAGCAAACAATGGGGCCTCTGCTTTTGCTTTCAAGCTGTCTGGGGGAAAATGCTGACGTGTCTTGCTACCCGTTCCTGTCTCTGTCTTCCTGTTGATCTGTGTGTGCTTTTATAACCTCCTCACTTATGACTCATTCCACTTCATCCCAAAAGAATAATGGAAAGGAATAACGAATTCAGACAACCTGTTAGTACCAGTTCAGGTGAACCTTAAGTAAGGCAGCCCAGAGTCAAAATTCTGGATTTAAAAAGATGATGGACAAATTATGGGGTGATTGTTTACACTAAAAACAGTTTTGGAACACAGAAGGATAAAGCTGTGATGGAGTCTTAGAAATCATTCATTGCCCTCACCTCTGATTTTGTAGATGAGAAAATCGAGCCCACAGAGGGAAAATGACCAGGCCAATGACCTTCTCATTCCTAACTCATACTTTTCAGAAAGGAAAGTTTTGTCACAGGAATTTTCATTTTTTAGAGCAAGCAAAATATGATTTCATTTGAAAATATTTATCTTATACACACATTCCTGGGAAAATACCTATGTATAGTGAAGGACCATGGCTCATGAAAAAGAGTGTGAATTTGTGTGGTACCACATTTATATATGTGGTTCTAAACCCTAAAATAATGGACCCTATTCCACATCTAGAGCAGTTTTCATACTTTCTATTAACAACTTATGTTTGAGATAAATACATATTATGAACAGAACCACCCAAATAGGCAATTAATGAACATTTTGGGGTTATATATTGACATAAATATATTTTTAAACCTTGAGAGGAGACAAAGTATTAACAAAGTCAAGGTCACCTCATTTGTTCTTTTTTTTTTTAATTTATTGTTTGCTGCGTTGGGTCTTCGTTGCTGCTCATGGGCTTTCTCGAGTTGCGGTGAGCAGGGGCTACCCTTCGTTGTGGTGCACGGGCTTCTTGTTGCAGTGGCTTCTCTTGTGGCAGAGCATGGGCTCTAGGCATGTGGGCTTCAATAGATGTCCCACGTGGGCTCAGTAGTTGTGGCTTGTGGGCTCTAGAGTGCAGGCTCAGTAGTTGGGGCGCACGGACTTAGTTGCTCCGCGGCATGTGGGACCTTCCCGGACCAGGGCTCGAACCCATGTCCCCTGCATTGGCAGGCAGATTCTTAACCACTGTGCCACCAGGGAAGCCCCACCTCATTTGTTCTTGGTAACCTTGATGGGCATCCTCTCAACTGCCTTCTTAACACTTTCTAGCATCATCTCTACAACTTGCCTGTGATTTTTCAGGTAGCAGCTGTGTGAGCAACTAGTCACACGCATGTCCACAGGCTTGTGCGCGCGCACACACACACACACACGATGCTTCTAGGAACAAAAGCTGGCACAGAACATTAACTCAATTCCATAGAAAGGAAAATGCTTTTCTTTCTTTCTTTTTTAAACCTTGGTGCAGGCACCCTTCTTAGGGGCACGCTGTCAGTCTGGGCTTTTGTCCTGCCCGGCTGCTGATTTTTTAATGCATGCTGAAAGTGCCACTCCTGCAAACGCACTCCATGGAGGCCATTTTGGCTTGCTGCCACCTGCCTTCCCTGGATTAAGAAGCGCGGATCCATTGCTATTATGGAGCCTGAAGCAGAGCCAAGAAGAAATCTCAGAGGGCCCTCTCCCCAGACATATGCGAGTAGAATAAAAATGGGACACAAATGATGGCACGAAGCCTCCAGCACTCCTGGGGCAACGTGGGGGGCTGTGTTGTAGGCTAGGAGGATGTTCTGGTTCTTGGGAGAGAAATGAAATGAAAACATGTTATTCTTTACATATGAAGTTCCTTCAGACCTCTTATCAACAGGGTGGGCCTTTTTCTGTTGTTTACTCTCAGAGAGGGACTTGGAATCCCTTATAGCAAACGTACACATTCCAGGCTGTCAGGGCTGAGTTGAGAAGTGTCTCCATGACTTTCTAGTTACCCAGGGTGCATATCCTGCTAATCAGGTAACAGAAGGAGCAATCAAATACATTCATTTATACTAAAGTGTTAGAGACTTGATGTGTTACTCCTCCCAGAGGTACCTACACTCCAGAGGTAGCTGCTTTCCAGAGGCCCGTGGAGAGCAAACAATATTTAACCTAAAGGAATATACAGAACTAATGGTAGAAGTTCAGGCATGAGCACTTTTAAATTGCCCTACCCAGGAAACCATCTATCAATATAAGGGTGGATCTAAATATATGTCTGATGCGGTGACAGGAAAAAAAGGGAGTGTCATACATAGCAAACCTAGAAGGTTAAGTCGTGACTTCTGCTATTTTTTTCTTCCTCCTTCCCTTACCAATCATTCTAGCCCTCGTAATGGTTCCTGCAACTTCACACGTCCAATGCCTTTGCCCCATGACTAAACCAGTTCTGAAGACGCAGCAAAGCATGTCACATGTTTTATTAGTAAAAATAAATTCAGTGCTGAGTTCAGTGCACAGTGAAATTAGGCGTCAGAAACAATGGCCCAGAATAGAATAAAATAGCAAAAGGTTCAGGGGAAAATGTCAGGCTACACAAGAGCTATATGAATAACACGCAAAGCTGCAGGAATCACTAATGTTTTTATGAGAAAGAAGGATACTTAAGCTATGATGCTTGATTGTTTTTTCCTTTTATTATGAGAGTAAAAAGTGAAAAAAAATCCATTTGGTTGTATCAGGGTCAGAGAATTTACCAGATATTTGCTGACCAACAGCCTCTCAGGGTCTGTCATTCCTTCAGTTCCCTGCATCATCACCTTTTACTGTGCTTTGGCTCCAGCAAGACACAATCAGAGCGATTCTACTTCAGTGCAGTGCCGGGGCGGGTGGAGTGGTCCACCCCAGAGGCCCATCCAGGGGTTCATGGCCTGGAGAACACTTAAAAAACAACAATAAAACCAGCTAAAAAGCCAGTCTGCTTTCTATTATCACCATGGCAAGCAATTCTAAACAATGTCAGTAATAAACTGCTCTCTCTTCACCAAAAAAAAGTCTTTTGTTGGTCTAGTTTCCAAACAATTGCTCTTGAGTTTTAACAACATAAATGTAAGCTTCAGTTTAGCACATTTTTTATTGCTTTTCCTTTAGTAAACATATTCTACATGGAAGTTGATCCAGAGAATTAACTCTGTGCATTTATCTTGAGAGTGAGTACATAAGAAAGCTTGCTTTGGCCACAAGTGTCCAGCCTGTGTGTCCTTCAAATTCCTGCGTTCAAACAATTGATTCACAATACATAACGATAGCACAGTGATTGTAAAGACAAACAGAACTTGAGTTACTTCAATTCTGTCATTCTCTTTGACCACTTGGAGTTTTTATTGTGTTTAAAGTTTCTGGGGTTTACTGTGAAATGGGATTTTTATGCATTTCTCCCAAATGTGGCCTTATGTTGAAGACTTCCTATTTATTTAAACTGTTGTTCATGTGAAAGAAACCTTCCAAAATTAAAATTTCTAATGAAAAGTATTCTTTGATCAAAGGTGGATCGACACATCATGAATATGGGAAGAAAAACAAGTTTGACAACGTCACTGACAAATTTGCAGAAGTTAATTGCAAAAACAGACACTGTAACATTATTATTCATTACTGTAAAAGACCAGTAGGTAGGTCTAAGTTTTCATCTCTTTCTTCAAAAATACATTAATGAAATTGAAAATATTACTTCATAACTCTTCCTTTTTTAGATTGTGATGTTTATTTTATTTTTTTAATTGATATGGCACAAAGTTTCATAAAGTAAAATTTCTTTAATGACTATGATTATTGGTTTCATTGTGTGATTATTACTAAAAATAATTTTGTCATGTAGGAAGGAGGTGTTAGAAATTATCAGCTCTGGGTGTCACACATTAGCCCTAGCACCCTAATCTGTTATATGTTCTCTTTGAGGGCTCCCTGACTCTCTCCTTCCCACATAGCCTCATTCCCATCTCCACCCCCACTCCCCCACCCATCACTCCAAACAGGACCTGTTAGTCAAGTGTTGGAAAAAGGTAGATCAGATGTACTTAAAATAATTCATCCTTCCTCCCAGGTTCTTCCAGCTTTCTCCCACTTTTTCTTGTAGAGAGGAAGTTAGGTTACAAAATCAGAAAGGTTAAAACTCATTCCTCTACCCTCTTTTCCCATTTGTTGAGGGCAAAGACGAGCAGAAGACTGAACCTTCAGGACCTGCCTACCCACCTGAGTGAAGCTGGGGAGGGAATGGGAGTGAGGAGGATTCAGCTATAGCACAAGCCCTGCTTGGACTCTCAGACCCCTGTGTCAAGCCATGTCCAGCCAGGAGCACTCAGTGGCTTTCCTCTCTGGAGGTGAGTCTGATGACCCAAGTCTTAGCACCCTCCTGAGACCACGAGAATACTTGGTCCTGAGATGCAGCATTAATCAGCACTGCCTGAAGCCCACATCCCTCCTGCCCTCCACACTCAGGCCCCCAGCATCACCTTTATTCCCACAGAAAGAAGGGAGTTTACATTTCAATCCACGCACATCTCCCCAACCCCACCCCAACTCTGGTCAGCCTGATGTCCCTAACTCTGAATAATCAACTCAAAGCAGGAAGGAAAATATTTCCCACCAAAATTTAGCACGGGATTATCATCCCTCTTCGGTTCTCAAAAGATTCCTAAGTCATCCAACAGCGATTCATTATGTCATTAAGTGTCACGTTTCCTTCATGTTGGAGACGGGGAAAAGTTATGATACTTATTTTTCATTTTTACTTACAAAATGTAATGAATTCCACTGATGACCTATTTCTAAAATGCACCAATCAAAGGAAATTGTAAAGTTCACCATAGTAACAGCTCAGTGTCAGTCACCCAAGCGAGAACCACACCGCTTAGGAGGCCCCCACCAATCGCGGGGCAGAGTATTGTTACCATCTCATAGCAACCAAGGGATCTGCATGGCAACATCAGTTGCTATATAAAAGAAAAATTAGAAACAATATTCTGCTAGGGAGAAATAAAGGTATCTACTGCTAAGTCATACTTGAGTCACGTTTGTGAAGACCCATCCTAAAATATCCACCTAAATATAGCTCAGATAATACTTGTCAGATCCAAGAGTCCATGTGCTAGGAGCCCAACCACCACCTGCAACCACCTGAGAGTGGAAGAGAGGCAACTCTCCATAGAACAGACGGTCTCTGAATAGGAAGGGAGAGAGTCTTTGAATACTAGGTACTGTAAGGCATATTGGGAGGGTAGATTACCCATGAATCATCACATTTAATCCCGTGAGGGAGGCAGGGCAGATATTATCATTATCACTCAATTCTCCATCTCCCCCCGACCCCAAATCTGTTCCTCCCCCAGCTTTCCCATCTCCATTAATGGCAACACAATTCTTCCAATTGTTCATACCAAAACCCTCAGAGGTCTCCTTAACTATTTTCTTTCTCTCATGCTCAATCCAATCCATCAGCAAACTCTGTTTGTTCTGCTTTCAAGATATGTCCAGAATCCAGCCACCTCCACAGCTATGCCTTGGTCCAAACCACCATCCTCTCTCGCCTGAGGCAATAGCCTCCTAACCTGTGTCCCTGCTTCACACCGCTGCCCACCTACAGTCTATCCTCAACACAGCAGCCAGAGTGACCCTTCCAAAACATAAGTCCTTGGCTCATGACCCTCCAAGGACTTCCCATCCTCTCTCACAGTGAAAATCCAAGTCCTCACCGTGACCCACAAAACTGCACACAGTTTAGCTCCCTCTTGTTTCCCTCTGCACTATTGTCTGCTTTCCTCACCAGCTTCAGTCACACTGGTCTCCCCACTGTTCTTCCAGCACAACAGGCTCCCTCCTACCTCAGGGCCTTTGCACTAGCTACTTCTCTGCGTGGAACATTCTCCCCCCAGATGCCCTCAAGGCTCACTCCCTCACTTCCTTCAAATGTTCACTCATAAGTCACCTTCTCAGTGAGCCTCTGTCTGACCTATTTTTAAAACTGGACTCTGTACCCACACCCTTTACCCACATCCTCTAACCCCCTTCTGTGGCACACTGGGTACCTAGAACAATGCCTGGTACTTACTAAGTGCTCAATAAATATCTGATTATGAAAAATGGAAGCACCGTTTTACAGATAAAGTAACTGGGCTCAAGAAGCTAAATGATTTACTCAAAGGCTCACAGCCAAAGCATATTAGAACCCAGACTTGAAGCTAGATTTGCCAATGACTCCCCAAACTGTGTTCTGCTCACTCTACCACATTTTGGTTTCCTTTTCCAGATCTACCATCCCTTCTAATAGGTGTCATGAATGCGTTAATTCCCCGGGAAGGGAGGAAGGATTGCTGGGCTGAAGGCATGGCCAAGGCAGGAGTGTAGGGTGGAGGCGAGCTTCCCCAGAGCCTGAGTGATGCCCAAGGGACACTTGCAGGTGAGTCAGGAAGTGTGGCTGAGGCCATGTCAACTGCCAGTGACACCCCACTGGTGGTGACCTCCCCTGCTTCAGGCCCCCTTCTTGGGGGTAGACCATTCAGCATTCTTATCCCTTTATTCACTCAGGTCAAAACCAAGGACTTAAATGGAATTTTTAGTCTGTAAAATGTTTCATCAATTCCTGCTAGTTTGTTCTCAAACAGTCTCAGAGTTCTATTAAGTGTACATTGCATGACTGGTTGAAAAAACTTTTTAAATCCAGATACCAAATATGTTTTTTGGTCTATACAAATAATTCTGGGTCTTGTTTTGTTTTTTAAACAGAAACCACCTAGTGTTAAGGGAATATATGGAATGTCTTTTGATTAAAACTATGCTAAAATGCACCCAATATAGGAGCACCTCAATACAAAAGGCAAAATGTCTTTTGATTAAAACTATGCTAAAAAGCATGCAACATAGGAGCACCTCAATACAAAAGACAAATACTAACAGCCATAAAAGGGGAAATAGAGAGTAACACAATCATAGTAGGGGACTTTAACACCCCATTTTCACCAATGGACAGATCATCCAAAAGGAAAATAAATGAGGAAAAACACAAGCTTTAAATGACACATTAAACAAGATGGAGTTAATTGATATTTATAGGACATTCCATCCAAAAACAACAGATTACACTTTCTTCTCAAGTGCTCATGGAACATTCTCCAGGATAGATCATATCTTGGGTCACAAATCAAGCCTTGGTAAATTTAAGAAAATTTAAATCATATCAAGTATCTTTTCCGACCACAACCCTATGAGACTACATATCAAGGAAAAAAACTAAAAAATACAAACACATAGAGGCTAAACAATACACTATGAAATAAATAACCAAGGGATCACTGAAGAAATCAAAGAGGAAATCAAAAAATACCTAGAAACAAATAACAATGAAAACATGATGAACCAAAACCTATGGGATGCAGCAAAAGCAGTTCTAAGAGGGAAGTTTATAGTACTACAATCCTACCTCAAGAAACAAGAAACATCTCAAATAAACAACCTAACCTTACACCTAAAGCAATTAAAGAAAGAAGAACAAAAAAAAAAAAAAACCCCAAAGTTAGCAGAAGGAAAGAAATCATAAAGATCAGATCAGAAATAAATGAAGAAGAAATGAAGGAAACAGTAGCAAAGATCAATAAAACTAAAAGCTGGTTCTTTGAGAAGATAAACAAAATTGATAAACCATTAGCCAGACTCATCAAGAACAAAAGGTAAAGACTCAAATCAACAGAATTAGAAGTGAAAAAGGAGATATAACAACTGACACTGCAGAAATACAAAGGATCATGAGAGATTACTACAAGTAACTATATGCCAATAAAATGGACAACCTGGAAGAAATGGACAAACTCTTAGAAAAGCACAATCTTCTGAGACTGAACCAGGAAGAAATAGAAAATATGAACAGACCAATCACAAGCACTGAAATTGAAACTGTGATTAAAAATCTTCCAACAAACAAAGGCCCAGGACCAGATGGCTTCACAGGCGAATTCTATAAAACACTTAGAGAAGAGCTAACACCTATCCTTCTCAAACTCTTCCAAAATATAGCAGATATTATTATATATATATATATTATAATATAACACTCCCAAACTCATTCTATGAGTCCACCATCACCCTGATACCAAAACCAAACATGTCAAAAAAAAAAAGAAAACTACAGACCCATATCACTGATGAACATAGATGCAAAAATCCTCAACAAAATACTAGCAAACAGAATCCAACAGCACATTAAAAGGATTGTACACCATGATGAACAGGGGTTTATCCCAGGAATACAAGGATTCTTCAATATACACAAATCAATCAATGTGATACACCATATTAACAAATTGAAGGATAAAAACCATATGATCATCTCAATAGATGCAGAAAAAGCTTTTGACAAAATTCAACACCGATTTATGATAAAAACCCTCCAGAAAGTAGGCATGCAGGGAACTTACCTCAACATAATAAAGGCCATATATGACAAACCCACAGCAAACATCATTCTCAAGGGTGAAAAACTGAAAACATTTCAACTAAGATCAGGAAAAAGACAAGGTTGTCCACTCTTACCACTATTTTTCAACATAGTTTTGGAAGTTTTACCCATGGCAATCAGAGAAGAAAAAGAAATAAAAGGGGTCCACGTGGGAAAAGAAGAAGTAAAGCTGTCACTGTTTACAGATGACATGATACTATACATAGAGAATCCTAAAGATGCTACCAGAAAACTACTAGAGCTAATCAATAAATTTGGTAAAGTAAATGCACAGAAATCTCTTGCATTCCTATACACTAATCATGAAAAATCTGAAAGAGAAATTAAGGAAACACTCCCATTTACCATTGCAACAAAAGGAATAAAATACCCAGGAATAAACCTACCTAAGGAGACAAAAGACGTGTGTGCAGAAAATTATAAGACACTGATGAAAGAAATTAAAGATGATACAAACAGATGGAGAGATATACCATGTTCTTGGATTGGAAGAATCAACATTGTGAAAATGACTCTACTACCCAAAGCAATCTACAGATTCAATGTAATCCCTATCAAACTATCACTGGCATTTTTCACAGAACTAGAACAAAAAACTTCACACAATGTGTATGGAAGCACAAAAGACCCCGAATAGCCAAAGCAATCTTGAGAAAGAAAAACAGAGCTGGAGGAATCAGGCTCCCTGACTTCAGACTATACTATAAAACTACAGTAATCAAGACAGTGTGGTACTGGCACAAAAACAGAAATATAGATCAATGGAACAGGAACAGGATAGAAAGCCCAGAGGTAAACCCACGCACATATGGTCACCTTATCTTTGATAAAGGAGGCAAGAATATACAATGGAGAAAAGACAGCTTCTTCAATACGTGGTGCTGGGAAAACTGGACAGCTACATGTAAAAGAATGAAATTAGAACACTTCCTAACACCATACACAAAAATAAACTCAAAGTGGATTAAAGACCTAAATGTAAGGCCAGACACCATAAAACTCTTAGAGGAAAACCTAGGCAGAACACTCTTTGACATAAATCACAAAGCAAGATCCTTTTTGACCCACCTCCTAGAGAAGTAGAAATAAAAACAAAACTAAACAAATGGGACCTAATGAAACTTCAAAGTTTTGCACAGCAAAGGAAACCATAAACAAGATGAAAAGACAACCCTCAGAATGGGAGAAAATATTTGCAAACAAAGCAACTGACAGAGGATTAATCTCCAAAATATACAAGCAGCTCATGCAGCTCAATATCCAAAAAATACAGTCCAATCCAAAAATGGGCAGAAGACCTAAACAGACATTTCTCCAAAGAAGATATACAGATCTCCAACAAACACATGAAAGGATGCTCAACAGCATTAATCATTAGAGAAATGCGAATCAAAACTACAATGAGGTATCAGCTCACACCAGTCAGAATGGCCACCATCAAAAAATCTACAAACAATAAATGCTGGAGAGGGTGTGGAGAAAAGGGAACCCTCTTGCACTATTGGTGGGAATGTAAATTGATACAGCCACTATGGAGAACAATATGGAGGTTCCTTAAAAAACTACACATAGAACTACCATACGACGCAGCAATGCCACTACTGGGCATATACCCTGAGAAAACCGTAATTCAAAAAGAGTCATGTACCACAATGTCCATTGAAGCACTATTTACAATAGCAAGGACATGGAAGCAACCTAAGTGTCCATCGACAGATGAATGGATAAAGAAGATCTGGCACATATATACAATGGAATAATACTCAGCCATGAAAAGGAACAGAATTGAGTTATTTGTAGTGAGGTGGAGGAACCTAGAGTCTGTCATCCAGAGTGAAGTAAGTCAGAAAGAGAAAAACAAATACCATATGCTAACACATATATATGGAATGTAAAAAAAAAATTTTTAATGGCTCTGAAGAACATAGGGGCAGGACAGGAATAAAGACACAGACATAGAGAATGGACTTGAGTACACAGGGAGGGGGAAGGGTAAGCTGGGACAAAGTGTGAGAGTGGCATGGACATATATACACTACCAAATGTAAAATAGCTAGTGGGAAGCAGCCACAAAGCACAGGGAGATCAGCTCTGTGCCTTGTGACCACCTAGAGGGGTGGGATAGGGAGGGTGGGAGGGAGACGCAGGGAGGAGATATGGGGATATATGTATACATATAGCTGATTCACTTTGTTATACAGCAGAAACTAACACAACATTGTAAAGCAATTATACTCCAATAAAGATGTTTTTTAAAAAAACTGTGCTGAAAACTAGTAGTGGTATGCCCACATTTTCTACCCTGATTCTGAAAGTGGATGATAAAGGGGTGGAGGATGAGATAAGTGGGGAGAGGGGAGAGACCACCCCACCCACAAGCAGGGCATGGAGAGGAATAAACCTGAAGCAAGAACATCTGCTTCCATGACTTATGTTGGTGATTAGATAATGCTGGTAGAGACACAAACACCATCAACAATCTTGTTGGGTACGAATGGAAGAAAAAAAATAGTCATGATTCTTCCACCAAGAAACTTGAAACATGAGACAAAATCAAGAATAATAGTAGCTACCCCTTTTTGAGCATTGACATTGTGGCAGGCATTTTGTGAAGTACCTTCATACAGTTTTACCTTTAAATCTCTCAGTAGCCCTGGATGGAAGGAGTTATCTCCCTGTTTTGCAAAGTCAGCTCAGAGAAAGGAAATGACTTGTCCCAGGTCATGCAACTAGAACACGACAGAGTTGACCCACTTGCCTCCAGAGTCCTTGTTCTTAACTATTACATCGCATCTCCTCTCTTCAATAAGATGAATTCACGTGGTATTTATAAACATGGAAGAAATATAAAATTTGGAGGTAACATAAGGTAACTTTTTTTTTTTTTTGCGGTACGCGGGCCTCTCACTGTTGTGGCCTCTCCCGTTGCGGAGCACAGGCTCCAGACGCACAGGCTCAGTGGCCATGGCTCACGGGCCCAGCCGCTCCGCGGCACATGGGATCCTCCCGAACCGGGGCACGAACCCGTGTCCCCTGCATCGGCAGGCAGACTCTCAACCACTGCACCACCAGGGAAGCCCAAGGTAACATTTTTTAAAAGCCTCAGCAAAATTACTGATTCATTTAAACCATCCAAGTAGGCAGAGTTCGGTAGGTCTGTGGAGGCCCTGAAAGAGCCATGCCCACAGTCCTGCTTGTCATCTCAGTGACAACGCCATCATCGCCTCCATTTAATGCCACAAAGTTAGCTCAATACCGATAGACAAGGAAATGCCAGTGCCTTGCTCACAAAGGTTCAGGTTGACAAAAGTTGTAGAACACAGGTTGTTCTGTAATCGATTCCCTGTTGATATAAAACTCACAAGTAAGATGTTTCATTACACTGAGAACTCAGGATGGCTAGGTTTCTCCACATAGTGGGGGAACCAAGGGTGGGTACCAAAAGCAAATGGAATTTTGGGGGATGGAATGTTCCACTGAAACTGGTGGGGAGGAAGGAGTGGACTTGTGTTAAAGTGACCACTACTTCTGCATCACATTCTTTCTAGTATTTTGCCTCAAAAGCAAATCTAAACCTCAACAGACAAAAATAAAAGACCTGTTATGGATTCCTGATTTTAAAAAAAATCTAGCCTAACTTTACACTTGAATGTGAAGTCAACATGCTGTAGAATCTGGCTTTTTGACATAATCCAGGGCAGTTTCTACCCGGACTAAACTTTCTGGCTATTTAGCCTGTGAAGCAGACGTTCCTCTGTTCAAAGGTAGTTGTAGCTGCATTACCTAATATCAGGATCACCTTTTAGCTCATTTCTATATTTTTCAAGTAGCAACAGCTCTTACCTTTATGGTAAAGGTACCCTTGACCACCTGGACCTGAATGTCCTTAGCATTTGTTGTTTGGACCAAGCATTAGGCACTCACGTATTTGCAAATGTTGTAGAAGGCAGTGTGACCTAGTGGAAGGGGACTCCCAGCAGTGGGAAGGAACTGGCCCTTGCCACGTGGAGACAGTGCCTCCAGTCTCATGAGGCCAGATTTGGGATTCATGGGCTCTAAGCACAACCTAACATAGCAGCAATCATTGAGATGTTCACCAGGTTAAAAAGAGACAACAGGTCCAAAATGGAGTCACTTGTGCTAAGACCCACATCAGCAAACCAAGACTTAATACCCAACCTAATTGCAGCCTCACCTCCTCCCAGGTAATCTTAAACCGGTCCATCTGGAATTTCCAGGTCAGTACTAGTGAGGTAATCCACATGATAGACTCCTTCTGTTCCCCAAAGAAAGATGAGGTAATCTGCTCTTTCCTTGTCCCTGCCCACTTCTATAACACTCTCTTATTTTGTACGGCTCCTCAGAATACCTTTCTATTTGCTTGATGGGATGCTGCCCGTTTCATGAATTGTTGAATAAAGCCAGTTAGATCTTCAAATTTACTCCACTGAATTTTGTTTTTAACACCCTGTACTAAACTTTCAATCAAGTCCTACCCCAAATTGCAGCCTGGTTTCAGCTGTGCCATGGCGAATTAAGGAAAGGGTCTGTGTCAGGCTTGGGATGGAGTAGCAAAGAGGAAAACAGTAACCTCTCTCCCAGTGCTACAGATGGAGTCTGGTTGGGGCAGGATGGCTCAGCCACGTGGCTAGAGAAGAAACTATTGGTTCTGTTTCTAAACACACAGGATCCCTCACATTCAGGACCTCTAAGAAATACCTGGGGCTATTTGTTGAGGGTTAGCTTCCCATAGAGCCAGGCAGAGGCTCAAAGCCATCATAAAGTGGGCATCAAATGTGACTCAATTTTGTGGTCCCAGACTGCTAAGGTCTATATGTATAGGTCACATGAGTGTTTCTGTTCTGGTTTACTTTAATTGCTTAAATACATTAATTCATTCATTCATGTTTGTGGAGCACCTACTCTGGGCCAGGCACTGTTCTAGGCACTGGGGATAAAAGAGTAAGAACAACAAAAAAAGACAAATCTGACTTCATGAAAAAGTCCCTGCCTACACGGGGGAAGAATACATTGCAAGGTACATTGTGTGCCTTCTAAATCCTAATCAGGAATAGAGAGGATTATCGATATTTTAATTTTTAAAGCTATGATTTAATTTAAATATGGTTTTGCTATACTGTAAGGAAACCTGATTCAGTCCTTTAAAATTAGGAGGATTTAGTAGATGTGGCACATCAGGAAGCTTTGGGAGCACATCTTCACCCTAGAATAACTTTCTGAAAAGAGAAAGGACCCTCTTAAGATTCTTAGCTCTTCTGTATCCCTACCTCAGTGGTAACCATTGAGATTTCCTCTTGGCTCATAGCCAAAATCTAAATACTATCTTGGCCACTCACATCTGAAAAAAACAGAACAATAAAGTCCTCAGAAACAGACAGTCTTTAGATATTTCTTTTGAAAAGAGCACTAGAATAGAGCTTCTAAATCTTCTAATTGCCATTGCTGACGCAGTCTGTTGTAAAAATACAATAGTGAATAGGCAAGGACTGGAAAGTTCCAAATTGTCAAACATCGTTGAGATACTACAAATCATCTGTTTTAAAAAATATATGGCTGTCAGAGCCCGTGATCCTGATTACCGAGACATCTGTGACTAAATAATGCTGGTTATGGAAATTGTTGAAAAGTTATAAATAAATGTTAAGTAATAACAGTACAGCTAATTCCCCAGGTGTTGTTTCTCTTCTCAAGTAAGGATCTACATGAACCAAGTGACAGCATACAGCTTTTCTGTGGGTGTAAATCTCTAGAGATATTGTTCACTCACATTTGCTTATGTACTTTTACTTTATCAGTCTCAATAACATTATTATTTCTTGCTTTGTTACTTCTTCTCTCTAATCCACATCAGTAGCCTGTTCTTATAAATAATTCAGCATCTGTCTGGGCATTTGTTTGCAATATTATCTTATACTATGTTATGTAGGAGGAGGGAGGCTAGTAATGCTTAAATATGGGGAAGTAACGTTTCTTTCAATCTTTCGTATTTGCAAAGTGGTTCTGTCACATCCTTTGCCTGTGAACTTGCACTGAACTTTCTCTTCCACAAAGTCTGGTTTCATTGACTCAAGCCTGCTGCAAAATTTGATATAATTGACACTTGATAAGAGGGTCCAGTCTAGTCAAATATGCCTGCAAAACGATCTACCATATTTTTAATTCCTGGTGAACTTGCATCTATTTATATATTCAAAGAGGCTTCGAAGGAAAAAAGTCGGATCATCTGTACCCACTATGGGGCAAGCAGAACCTTTTTTTCCCCCAGAAAAATAATGGTGATCAAATGCTGTCTTTGCTCGATCTTTGTCTTTGAACAATCTTGCTGGCTTACTTCCCACAATACATCCTGCATATACTTGGAGGTATTGGGAAGTTCACCATAATTGCAATGGACATCCAATCTAAATAGAGTTAAGGAAGACAAACTTTGAAAACAGAAAGAAGTCCATTTTGAAGAAGCGATGCTTATACTTCTCTTGACTGCCAATGATTAAGAGTATACCTTTTCTAAATTATGAAAATCTACTGGAATCCAGGTCAAGTGTTGACTCAGAGCCCTTTGCACATGCTGTTCCCTCTGCTTGGAATGCTGCTTCCTTCCCATCCACTCTACCCCAACTTCCAATCTAATGTCAGTTCACCCTTAGGATCTTAGCTTCCCTGACGTCTCAGCAGAGGCTGAGTGCCCCCACCTATGCTAGCATGGTACTCTCTCTCCACTTTGTAGCACTGTCTCCCTTTTTCTTTAGTTGTCAGTTGATGTCTGCTTCCCCCAATAGGCATAAAAAAGCTGTAGGAGAGCAGAACTGTATCAGTCTTATTTATCACTGGTTAGCCATTTCAAGGTAGTTGTTCAATAAGGATTTGAATGGATAAATCAATGCATGTGAGTGAAAATAACAGTATCATTTGTATGTTTGTTTACTACTTGTCAGGCTTTCTGCTGAGTATTTCACATGTGAGAATGAATGAGTGAAAGACCTTCAAAAACGAGCACTAAGAACATTAACATCATCTGAATGAATAGTAGATCTCCTCTTAAACAAGTTATGCATGAAATTTTTTGTTTATATAAAATTTAGGGGAAAGTTTCAAAGTCAGTATTACATGATTTACCTAACTTACAAACCAAGGAGAAACTCAAGTTTTATGGGTAAACTGCTAAGAGCAAAGCTTGGGAAATACCATCCAGGATAATGTACTTTTTTTTTTTTTTTTTTTTGAGGTACGTGGGCCTCTCACTGTTGTGGCCTCTCCCATTGCGGGGCACAGGCTCCGGACGCGCAGGCTCAGCGGCCATGGCTCACGGGCCCAGCCGCTCCGCGGCATGTGGGATCCTCCCAAACCGGGGCACAAACCCGTGTCCCCTGCATCGGCAGGCGGACTCTCAACCACTGCGCCACCAGGGAAGCCCAGAGTAATGTACATTTTACTCAGACATTCAAAGAGGTATGTGGACCCCAAAAGAGTTAAAAATGAATGCTGTGTATACTATTTTGTGAACTGCATTTTTCACTCAGTACATCTTGATCATCTTATTACATCATCAAACTTTCCTCTGCAACACCTTTTCAAGTGGCTATAAGAATTCCATTGCATGCATGTGCCATTGTTTATTTAACTCTTCCTCTAAGATAGGGCAACCTAAATGTTAGGTTACCTCCAATTTTTTGCTATTATCAACTCGTAGCTAAATCTTTGCATATGCCCTTAATTATTTGCTTGGAGTAAATTTAATATTTTGAAGGGATCAAATTATAGGGGCCAATATTTCCAATTGTATTTGAGAAGAACATGGATTCACACATATTTTGCCCAGGCCTGAGATCATACCCTTCCTTTAATTCACAGAGCACAAACCTAACAACTTCAAAACATTTAACAGCATTAACAACACTTAGCATTTTAATTTACATTCATTGAGTTGCTTTATTATTTCTTCATCTAGCCTCAATCAAAGCAGCAAAATGTTAGCAATGTTTAATTAAAAGAAATTCTAAAGGAGCCATCTGGGAATGGCAGGACCTTGGCCTATGGTACATTCCTGACAGTGAATATTTAAAATACTTGTCATGATATTTCTTCTAATTCTGGAGAGTTTTTAAATGTATACAATTGATAATCTTACAAAGCAATCATGAACCCCTCCACTATGTTTCCAAGAAAAATCTCTAGTTTTCTAGACTACTAAGTATTTTAAAAGGTCAAAACTGAATACTTTTGATTTCTTACCTCCTAAAAGGCAAACCAGTCTATTTGATGGCATGTGTGGTCCAAAGAGAAAAGAGCTTCTAAAATTAGTATGAAGCCCATCCTACTGTGACATAATAATGAATAGAATCACTGATTTCATAACTAATACGACTCGGGGTCTATGGGAAAGTCAGCTTGGCTGACATTCCTAGAGGAGTGAAAGTTCCTCCAAAGTTAATGGTAGAAACAAAAGATTAGGAGCCACGATGTTCCCACCTAGAGGAAACCTTATTGTACAGGATGCCTTTCAGCAGTGGCCGTTCTTGAAGGGCAATGCATCTCAGATATTGAAATGCTATGGGATGCAGTAAAAAACAGTACAGCTAATGAACTTCACTGAACAACTTCATCTGTGATAGCTATTTGCGACGTCGCACATTCTGGCATGTCAGTCATTACCTTGAAAAGCTTTTTAAAAAAAGTGATCCCAATCTCAGAAAACACAAATAGATCCCCAATCTGTAAAACCCTCCCTGCTATCTTTAATCTTTCAAACCTACCTGTTGTCAGGTAAATTTAATGGGTAAGACAAAGCTCTTAAGATGTATTTGGATTCCTTACAATTGAGATCTGATAATCAAGGGACTGGGAAGAAAAGGCCCAACAGACAAGAAATTGTTTCAAAAGTTTTATCCCATTTTCATATTTCTAATAAAATTTGGTTTCCAGAGATGATACCAGAAGAAGTAGAAGAGTGGCTTTAACAGTGTTCCTGTGGGTTTAGGGTTTTTTTGTTTGCTCGTTTTTGTTGTTGTTGCTTTGAGTTTGGGGTGTTTTGTTTTGTTTTGCTTTGCTTTGCAAGTTTAGGTATTTAACTGTTGTTATTCTTCCAAAGTAGTAGTTCTTCTCCCTTTAGTCCACTGCTTCAAGTCACTGTACATCATGTTTTGAACAACACCTACCACAAACCAAAAGCTTTATGAAATGGACACTGCTCAAACTTGAGGAAATGGAGCATTAAGACCCACTAGGGAGCTAATAATCCTCCACCAATGCTTTTCAGCAGTTTTGCTCTTGGTCCACAGGGCTGCTCATTCTTCTTAGGATATACTCTTTACATATCTTTGATTATGGTACAGATTCTTTGAAGACCTTCCCCTGGTATCCCTAAGACAACTAAGTTTCTGAGACATTTGCTACATTAATTAATGCCACTCAAATAGTAGAGATTAAATCATCCCAGGCTTCCAGCCAAATGGAGACTCTTCCCTCTGCTAGGTCACCAAAAAAAGGAACAGAAGCAAATGTACACACATGTAAAAATACCCATCAATTCCAGAACTGCTCACAACACAGTCCCAGAAGGCTATCTTGTTACTAAAAGATCCCAAATGAAAATATAAGAAAACAGGTTCCCCCCCAAAATAGGGTAAAGTTTCAACCTTTGGAGAGCTGGCTCCAGACAGGGTAAACACGATATTGTATGTGTTCACAGCATGCTGTTATCTCATGGGCTGGCATAGAGACCAAGGAAGATCTGGCTTGGGAATCTCAGGAATGCTGTGTCTCAGGCTCATGGATGCACTTGACAGAGAGCCCAAACACATGAAAGTTCTATTGTCACGATCGTGATCTCACTGTGGGAAGACTCAGCGTTAGGTCAGGTGCCACATTTGAAATTAAAAAAAAGTATGCGTCTCTGAGCTAACAGTGTAGACCTGTATGGACCATGCCACGCTCCAACCCAGAGAATCGAGACCAGTTTAGTAGAGCAGGAAGAGGTCATTTTCCAAACTGGTTGAATTCTAACAGAATTTCCTAAAGGACAAGAAGGAACTATGCTACGTTTCCCTGCAAACAAAGTAGAGTGAGCAAGGATGAAGAAGCACTCAAGAGTGAGTCTTAGCACACAAATTAAAGAAACTTGTAGGTGGAGATAAAGGCATTCTTAGAGGTGGCATGAAGCCTCAAAGGGGTACAGATGAAGGAAATGTTTAGAATAGTGCATCCACAGGCCAGGCACATCGTGCCTACACCTACTCTGCAACTCAATAAATGTTTATTGAATTGAATTAATATGATTCTTAGCTCTACAATGTAATCCAGGGCCTAATTAGCTAGTCCATGCAAGTCTTCAGGAAGGATCATTCTTAATATGCCTCCATTTTATATTTGGAGAACCAGAGACATGAAATGGTTAAGTGACATCCTCAGGTCACCCTGTGAGTTAGAGGCAGAGCCAAGACGAGAACCAGATGCACAAACACCCACCGGCCACCACTGAGCTGGTCAGCCACTCATGAGGCCACTTGCTGAGGAGGGAGGAATCCAAGATAAATGGAATTAGAGGTCTACACTCTGAGATTTTTTAGTTCCCTCAACAGATGAAGAAACTTGAATTAACTCATCAAACTCTCCCAGGGGCTGGCTCAGGAAATTGGAACTTCCAAGGTCAAGTGATAAGCTATGGAGGAAAAGCTCTAAGATGGCACAAGGAAGACTAACTGAGGAGTGGCAAGGTCCCACAGAAAGGGCATGCGCTCTGGAGGCTCTGAATCCAACTCTACCACTCACCAGCTGTGACCCGAAGCAATTTACTAACCTCTCCAAGACTCAGTTTCCTCATCTATACAAGGAAAATTGTAATGGCCATCTTGTAGAGCTGATGTGGATACTGAAGATGTTATATAAACCCCTAACATAAGGACTAGTCCATAATAGGCACTCAGAGACAAACAAAATGCTAGTTACAGCCATGATTCCACAAAGAACAACAGAGCTACATACATTTAGAGGACATGTGAATGTTTCCACCAACTTGATGAAAGGAAATGTAAAACCATTAATAAACACATGGACAAGACATTCAATCTGCAGATCACAAGGATAATTTTTTCAATGTGGGAGAAATGCTGTCCAGCAGCTTATGAGCAGATGTCACTCTGGAGTGGTGCCCTTGACACAGGGCAGGATGCCTTTCACTGTCTGTTCTCCTCTCCCTCACTCTCTGTTATGGCTTTTAATGTATGATGTTCATCAAATACACCACATACTGCATGGTGGTATATCCATATACCATACAGACTGCATTTTTACTACAGACTCCCAAGATTGAGGGCAGATGTAATAGGCACTTAAATTTGCCCAAAGACTTAAGAAAGGGTTAAATTACTTAATGCTGCATCTAATGGTAGGATTTGTGACAAAATTGGCTACTGAAAATGCATTTGGGGGTTCTCACCTTCCAAACCCAAACTGCATTAAACCAGCATGTTGAGCTCCATTTGGAATTTTATTTGACAATATAATGGTTGATATTATCTATACCTCTGTATCAAACAGAAACCACCCCCTTTTCACATGGAACTGATTTCAAAGGGAGTTACACTTCTGAGGGAGAGATACTCCAGAAATCTGGGCCTGGGAGCCTCTGAAACTGCAGATGTTAAATAGCATCTGTGTTGAAAGAACCTCAGTGGTCTGCTGATAGCCTTGATATATGCACCGGTTACACCTCTCTTGACCCATGAAGGTAGTCCAGGTGCCATTTAAAGATCTGCAGTAGGGGCTTCCCTGGTGGCGCAGTGGTTGAGAGTCTGCCTGCCGATGTGGGGGACATGGGTTCGTGCCCCGGTCCGGGAAGATCCCACATGCCGTGGAGCGGCTGGGCCCGTGAGCCATGGCCGCTGAGCCTGCGCGTCGGGAGCCTGTTGCTCCGCAACGGGAGAGGCCACAACAGTGAGAGGCCCGCGTACCACAAAAAAAAAAAAAAAGGATCTGCAGTAATAGGGTGACCACTTAGAATAATTTTATAATTATCTGCAATGAGCAATCACATGAAGAAAAACAAAACAAAACAGAGGATAGTGAAAACAATCGACTCCTATAAGCAAGTTTAAAATCTTCGCAACCTTCTCACTCCTTTAGGTTGATCTAAGCCAGAAGACTTCAGGTTGAGGAAAGCCAGGAATATAAAAGCCAGGGTAGGATTTAAATTAAATTTACCAATTTATGGTTTCCTTTAACATGATCAAAGCTAAACTTTCCAAGGGAAGTTTTCTCAGTAATAAAGGCAAAGCCATTCCACCTTCAAAGACTTTTTCATGTCTATCCAACAGCTTTGATTGCACAGTACCCTGTTTTCTTCAGAAATTAAATTTCACATTTGTAAATTTTGATCGACAAACTCGTGCTAGTTGCCCAGATTCATGCTCAACCGTGAATGGCCTAGGGGGACACTGTGAAGTTAGGGAAGTTTGTAAGGGCTCTGCCTTCTCTGCCTTCCCCTAAATGTTGGGGTTTCACTCAGCTCCATCTTCCCATCTTCCACCCTCTTCTTATCTTACTTTTCATATATCCAAATACCTACTGGACATCTCTGCCTGGATATCCTATTCTCAAATTCATCATGCATATTAGGGAGCTCTTCGTCTCTACCAAATGTATTCCTCTTCCTCCTTTTCATTTACTGGTGCCAAGATTCAACCAATCACTCAGGCCAGAAACCTAAGCACAACATAAGAGCACAGAGGAGACTCCAAAGATAATAGCACTTTACTGCAGGGTAGGAAATCAGGGAGGTATTTCAAGGGGCATAATGTTATTAGAGACACACCAAAATGAGAAAGAGCATAGCATGGGTATGATTTGTCAGGATAGGATGGGATCTGCTGAGATCATAAACTCCATAATCTCAATGGCTTTTCTTCTCATTAAAAAAAATAATCCAATTCCAGTTGGTCCGCGTTCCTGCAACAGAAACTCGGGATCCAGTCTGCTTCCATCTTGCAAACCACTGTCTTAGATTCCTGCACTTCCTGAATTATAGACAAGAGAGGATGACCACGAAGAACTCAGATCCCCTCTTACCTTCCTTGAACCAGAAGTGTCATATGCCTCTGCCCACTTTTCTGTCGTTAAGAATTTGCTCATTGTCCTAACCTAACTGGGAAATATCTTCTTAGCTGCCCAGGAAAATGAAATGAAGTAGTGAACACAGCACTGTTTCCAAAACCACATGTTTAGGAAACCATAGGAAGACTGGAATACCTGGAAATCAATGGGGGGTGGTGGGGGTAATACGTCTTGTGGGGAAATAAAAGGGTGGGTGGACAATGTCAGAAGAGATAGGAAGGTAGGTAAAGTCAAAGCCAGCATAACTAGAAGGACTGGGTGGGGTTCAGAGCCTGAGTGCTGTGCTGTGGATAATGGGATTTTAAAGATGGGAATAGTGCAAAGACAGGAAGATGGGGTCGATGGAGAATCCTAGAGCAAAAGCTTCTCAAACTGAGACACCCCAAGGAAAGCGCCAGCTCCTGCTCCTAGGGCCTGCCTGAGGTTCCTGTTGCTTTAAGAGTCAGTGGCGTGCAGACTAGGGTCTGGGACTCAGCCTAAAATCAAACAAAGGAAAGAGCGAGTTGCGGTACTGTGATCATTATTGCTGCACACTGTGCTTCTTCAAGGGGATTGGTTCCCACACTTCCCCACTGGCACCCCCCTTCTCAGCTGCATCCCAGCTCCCACTGCAGGCTGACCTCTCTGTTCCTCCCTGTTTCCTCTGGGTTCAGCCTGACTTTCTTCTTGCCTTGGGTGGATGTGGTTTCTTGCCTCCTTTGCTTCTCATGGAACTCCGCCTCCAGCAACATGTACTCTAGCTGACTTCCACTGTTTTACACTCAGCTGTCTTCTGCCAGTCCTGTCCAGTCAAAAGACAAAAGAACAACAACAATAACTAACACTTACTGAGTGTTTAATACATGCCTGGAATTGTACAAGCATTTTATATTTATGATCATATATAGTAGATAATGTATGCAACCACTGTACATTAATATATAAGTATATATTATACCCAATTAATATTAGACTATTTTATATTACAGTATCATATTTTATGTGTATACATAAATAAATCCAAAAATGAAATTTCATCCTCAGACCGCCATGATGTAGGTGGTATTATTACCTCCTGTTATGATACAGTTGAAGAAACTGAAGCAAAAGCAGTTAACTTGCCACATTCATACAGATTGTAAGTGGTCAAACTGGAATTTTAATTCAGGATGTCTGTTTTTTAACCCCTACTGCTATACTACTACTAAATAAAGATGATGGAGAGGAGGGGAGACAGACAAGATGGCTTGATAATCTTAAAAACAAACACAAAACCAAAACAAAACTGCTGTGAGGAACAGTTGTGATTAGTCCTGAGAAGGCAGAAGAGTCTCCATCAGAGAGAATTGCAAAGGAGGAGGTGCCACCGAAGGATAAAAGCCTCCAGTTATTCACACAAGGGATATTTGTTTTCTTAAAAAGTGACAGACTCCTGGAGAGGATAATGCCTGAATTTTTGTCAATGGAATTTCACAGGCCCTGGCAGGTGGGTGGCAGGGAGATTTGAGCCCCTCCAATGACAGCTCCTAGGCCCTGCCTCAGAGAAGTCCATTCGTCTTGGCAAAGCCCCTCCCACGCACGCACAATGTGCGGTCTCGAGCCGGCGTGAGGCTGGACATCTTGTCAGCCCCCCACACAAAATGAGAACTGTTGCCCCGGCACGCAGCTGGCGCGCCCATTCGGCAGATCCCAGCTGCCTGGAGTCGAGCACGCTGCGGGGCCACGCCCCTAGATGAATATTCATGACCGCCTGCGCTCAGAGACCCGGATTTCAAAGCCTCTAAAGGGATTAGAAGGATGGTGGGGGCTTCCAGATAAGGAGTCAGAAGGAAGGAGGGAGCTGGGCTTAGTCAGGGCTTGCCTTTGAGGACTACAAAGAGGAGAGAGCACATGGAAACTGAAGTCCACGGTTGCTAATCTAGGCGAGGTAAGATTTATAAAGGGAGCTCGCTGCTCCTTGTAGTTTATCGTTTTTCAATGTCCCTCCACACCAACAATGTGCAATTACTAGTGTTTCACAGACAAGCTCTCTTTGTAGCACTGGGAAGCATGAAAACAACCGAGAGTAAGCTTTTATTAAGTGCTTGCGTCCTAACTCTTATCCAGGAAACAGCTCTGTGTTAACACCGGACCCCTCTCACACAGGGTCCTGGCAGGTGTGTTAATTTGCATGGTCTACTGATCTTTTGACGGTTATATGGGTGTCAGGCTATGTCATAGGCTAGAAACTTTAAACTTTCAACATACATATACTCTTAGATCTAGTTGGGACGTAATCAGGGAATTAACCACACCTGTTAATGGAACCAGGTTCGGCTGCCCACTGCTCTTAATATAAGCCACTAATTCAAGAGGCAAGTGTCAATAGAAAGGAAACGTGCTTTAATCAGAAAAGTTGGCAATCTGGGGAGATGGTGGCATGGTGTCCAGAGACCAACTCCGAAGATTCTGCTCAACCATGACAGTTTTTTGTGGTGGTTGTTGTTTTGCGGTACGTGGGCCTCTCACTGTTGTGGCCTCTCCCGTTGCGGAGCACAGGCTCCGGACGCGCAGGCTCAGCGGCCATGGCTCACGGGCCCAGCCGCTCCATGGCATGTGGGATCTTCCCGGACCGGGGCACGAACCGGCGTCCCCTGCGTCGGCAGGCGGACTCTCAACCACTGCGCCACCAGGGAAGCCCCATGACAGTTTTTAAAGGGAAAAATGGGGATGGTGGTGAAGAATCTCAGTGAATCGTCGAGGCAGGAGGTTCCGTTCATTAAACGCAGCATCTTTCTCCCTTTAATGCAGACTGGCTGACTCTTTCTCCAGATGTTATCTTGCCTGAGTGATCTGCCCGCAGGATTGTTTTAGGGGCACTGTTGGGGTAGAAACCTAGTCATTTTTTTTTTAAAACTGCTTAATTCTTCATTCGTACTTCTTTTTAATCTGGGAAAAGAATCAACAGGTTAGGCAAGGCATGGTGTGCATTCAGGAGAGCATGGTCAGGAGTTAGGTTAAATTGCCTAGTGATCTCATTCCTATAATTAGGTTCTTTTAAGGTTAGAGGGGTACAGAAATGGGCAAGCAGGAAAGGGGCAAAAGAGCTGCTTTCAATTCCCTACTGTCAAACATCATTTCATTTCTGTGGGATTAGGGCCAAAGATGCATCTTCTGTAACTTCTTCGTGCAGACATAGGGCGCCGTATTCTCAGAGTGGAAGATGTCAACATGGGTCTGTAGCATCTCTTTGCTGACTATTTTAGTTGCCTCCTTACATAGATGGGCAGAGCAAGCTGCAATTATTTTGATGCCCATAAAGATATAGATTACTATGAGCAATAATGTTAATCCTATTCTCTGAAGGCCAGCTCTTGGAATTGTGCTAGGCATAGGTTCAGTACTGCTTAAGTTGGAGCAGCTTATGTCATGGCTTCAGTCTGGTCATCATGCAGTTATCAGTAGTTTTTTTTTTTTCTTTTTTTGTCCTCTCGTGGCAGTTACAGTATCTGTAAGACGACTCAGGAATGTGCGTCAGACACCAAGTCTGTGACTCTGTTGTCTTAATCATCAACTGCTCGGTTTGTACTTGGGGAGGGCCCTGCAGGGTTCTGCTGGGTTCCTTATCTATTAATACTCATATTTGGCTCTATTATTTTTACTGACGGAGAAGTTTCCCAGCACAGATCATCTGAAAGAGTGGATAGTACCCAAATGCATTTCACTGACTTGTAATACAAGTTGGGCTTTCGGGAAAGTGCACTCACTGTCTTTTGTTATTGTTGGGGCCATAAGAGTTCACTTTAGAATTCACTTAACAGAAATTGCTGGAAACTTTGTTGAGTGTGTCTATTCCATTAATCCCTCCATTAAGAGAGAGGCTCTGCTTTTTACCTACAAAGTGGAAATGGAAAAAATAACAGTATGGAGAAGAAATTTTAAAAAGACAGGGGAATATGGTGTGAAAGTACTTAGCTACTTTAAAGGAGGGCAACTCCCCAACCCCCAACCCCACTTCCATCCCAGAGAACTGGACACATATGCAGATGTAAGGGTAGAATCAGTGAGCAGCTGTGAGATCTTATGGGAAGTAGGACAGGGACCAGACCAAGGACACAGACAAATGTCCCAGTAATCATGGATTCTGGAAATTATAGACTGATAAACTTGCCATTAATCCCCAGAAAAGTTCCAGACTGGATAGTTAAGCAGGCATCTCATGAACACTTTAAAACAGATGACCACTAGGAACCAACAAGAGTTCACCAGGAACTGGTCAGGAAAAGTTTATTTCCTTTTTATTTATGTATTTAAATGAAGTGCTTGACTGGTACATCAGAATGCCAAAAATAAAGAACATCTTGACAAAAGGACAGCCTATTTATCTCCTCCCACCTTTTTTTTTTTTTTTTTTCTGTGATGGATTCAGGTTTCAAAATTATCAAATTGAGCATTTGGCAGCCAAAAGAGAATAGACTCTAGAGCTAGAAAGAACTGAATTTGAGTGCAGGCTCTGCAACTTACTAGATCTGTAACACTGGGCATCTCTGAGTCTCAGTTTTCACAACTGCTAAATTGGAATGAATATCTACTTCTAGATATGAAAGAAAACACAAATAGAGCATGCAGCACGGTACTCAAGAAAGGGCAGTTATTATTAAGATACAATTTAAAAGGTAAAAATTCAAATATGAACTCAGGAAAGAGAAGAAATGAGTGAAGTAATTTATATAAAAATAATTTTTTTTTATATTTACTGTAAGCTCAGTGTGAAATAGCCAAGTAACATGTTTCAGGTGCAAACTAAAGCTTATTAATATAAGGAAGTGTAAGTCAATAAGAGAGTCCCAATTAATTCCAGTTGGTCAGATCCTACCTGGAAGGTAGGACAAAATTCTTTGTCCCTTTCTGATTAGCAAACTTGAAAGGTAGCAAGGAAAAATTAAACAACATCCAGGATGGTGGAGACCCAGAAACCACAATATCTGAAAAATAACTGAAAGAAATGGTGTTTATCTAGGAGAAGAGATCATATAATAGCTATCTTCTCATATTTGAAGAGCTATGATGGGGAATAGGGTATTAATTTGGTCTGTACAGGTCCAAATAGTAGAATTGGGACGAATGATCGGAAGTTGCAATGATAGAGTTTGGACTCAACATGTAAACTGTTCAACAATGCAGTAAGCGTTCTTGAAAAATAGCAAGCTCACAGTTACTGAAAATATTCCTGTAATAGACAGAAGCCAGCACTCAGAGATAGTGTAGAAGAGATTATTACACTGGAAAACAGAGTGGCCTAGTCTTAGATCAGAGTTAGTAATATACCACATATATGCCACCACCCCGAACCGTGGCAGGCATGATTAATCAATGAAAGTTGTTTTTCCCCACTGAGCTAAACTCAGCCTGGCAATCCTTTTCAATGCAGTGCTCCAAAACCATCACCACCATTTCATCAGAGTTGACAGCCCACCTAACCCAGATGAATCCTTATAGTCTCTAAAATCCGATAACTTAGAAATTTCCCCTATAGTATAACTACAAAATATGTCTGTAAATTAACTGGAAGGGGAGCCACAGTTAAGTGCAAAAATATTTCCGGATATCTGTGTATGTGTGTGCGTTGATGTCTGTATGTGTACCTTTGTGTGTGGGATATATGTGGGATAGAACATAGATGCTTTGGTCCTACCCTAAAACAGAAATCACATGAGGGAAATAACTCATTATGCACAAGAGCCCTTTAATAGTGAATCCCAGTTGGGACATGCCAGCAGTTAATGACACTGCTTTATGAATACCCACCCCTTTCTTCTGTACAAAATTCAAAACTTTTCTTACCCTTTCCTACCCCTTAAAAAATTTCAAATTCACTTTGTATTTTGTAACTTTTGGGACATCAAGGGCAAGTTGATATTAAAAAAAAAAGAGAGAGAATTTGGAGGGTTGGCAGAGTTAGGGCTGGAGTACCTAGTAAACCCTTAAGAAAAGGGAGAGTTATATTATTAAGCAGAAGTAACCAAAGAGAGGTCAATAAGAGACTAAATTACAATGTCCAAAGATATAGCAAACATAGAGTCCAGGCTAATGAATGGGCAGCAGGAACCTCCTAGAAGGGGCAACAGTTGAAGCCAGGTGGGTGGTAGCTCAAATTTTGGCTCCCAAGCTGGAAATCAAGAGGAACAAAGAACCCAGCCTAACTCTCAAGGAGAGGAACAAAGATGCAAAGACAATCATTTGGTGAAAAGATAATCTTTTCAATAAATCGTGCTGCAATAATTGGTTGTCTGTATGCAAAAAATAAAATCCCTCAATCCATACCTCTGACCATATTTCAAAAATTAACTCAAAATAAATCATAGACCTAAATATAAAACTTAAAACTATAAACGTCCTTGACAAAGTTTTCTCTCTCAAAAAGATTAAGCTATTTAAATTTTAAAAGTGAGTCTGTTTAAAATATATATATAAGTAAATAAGAGTATATATAAGTAAATAAGAATATATACAAGTGGGATGCAAATATGCAAAAATGATGAAGGTGGCATCCACCACTGCCCTTTGTCACACCTCCTCCAAGGGGTGAGGAGGGTAGCCTAGCCCCATCCAGGCAGGGTGGTGTTTAGTGCAGAATTCTAGTCTCAGGAGGAAAGTCGACGTGCAAACTAGGAAACTCTACTGGAACCCTGTCATGTGGGTGTGGGAAATTTTGTTGGAAGAGAGTGAGAGGAAGCTGCTGTCTGCAGCCTAGAACTTCCCAGCTCCCAGGATCTCGAGTCCAGGAGATAGGAACACGAATCCTAAGATGCCACCAGTCAGTGCTCCTGTGGTTACTTTTAAGCAGCCTGGCCTGACAAATTGGGCTCAGCTGGGCAGGCCAGAACCTGAGAAGTAAAGCTATCAATACCTGCAGCTAAGTGAGCTGAGGAAGGCAGGAACTGAGGAAGGTGTGCGCTGCTCATCTCACATCTTAAATTCCTGGACATTAGATTATGACACCAGTTACAACATCTTCCTTTATCAGGATCAAACTCCAATATGTCAAGAATTATAAAACAGGTATGTAACAAATATTGTAAGGGACCTCCCTACCTCACCAATTGATTTTCTAAGAAAGTGACAAAATATTCCTTCTTTACCCATACAATTCTTATAAAGGCAACATGTTGTAAAGCTTAAAAGCATTAGCTGTGGTGTCAAGTTGCCTGGGTTTGAATCCCAGCTCTGTCTCCAATTAGATGTGTAAGCTTGGCCTGGTTTCTTAAACTCTCCAAACCTTAGTTTCTTTTGCAAAATGTAGATTTAAAAAAAAAAAAAAAAAAAAAAACCCTCCCAGAGATAGAGGATGGTGCTTCTGAAGGTGTTTGTTTTATGGTGCATTTAACACAGAGTAAGCACTCAGAGTTACAGAGCTGGGAGGGGACTTAAAGATCATCGAAAACCTCTTATCTGCTGCACTCATAGAGCGAGGCCCAGAGACACTGGTGACCTACCCAAAATCCCATAGCTAAATTAGGGTGCAGACCTGCTTTTCAAAAATTGAAGTACTGTCATTTTTCATTTCAGTTTCCTTTCCTCCCTTGGTGGTTAGGATCATTTTCCTGGTACCTCCTCTTCTTATGCCAGGCTGAGAACAACTTGCACCATATTTTACTCTGATTTTCCATGCCTTCACTGTGACCCTACATTCTTTTAGCACTCCTACATTGTGAAAACCGAACACCATCTGTCATTTGATCAGTGCACAACAGTCCCTTAAGAACTTAGTAAATGCTTTTTCTATGAAGCATCCTTTCCTTTTAAGCATAATGCGATGTTATAATTTAACTTTCAAGACCCACTCAGGAGAGAAGGGATGATAAAACAGGTCCATACATAAACATTCTCCCCCTGGGCAGCATGACTATAAATATACCAGGATGTGCCCTTCTTGAGCTAACAACAAATTACCTAATGATCTTCCACTTCCAGGCTTTTAAAAGCCCTTCTCTCAGAAAGAAAAGATGGTGTGTTGGTTTCTACATCATCTCTTCATATAATGGGCATAAGCTGTTATTCCATAAAGATCATCTAGTCACACAAATGAATCCAGTTGGAAACCTCCTTTTCCTTCGATTTTCTCAGTGTCTATAGGGTAGAGTCATAAACTACAGCAGGTTTTACTAATAACAGCTCACCAGAAGGACACGCTATTTGGAAATTAGGTCACATCTTAGGGCTTTCTGCCAGACTCACACACAGGAATAGTAACATCATTGCCAGAAGTATCTTTGAACACAAAGCACAACGACAGATAATGTTGTTCTCCTGGGCGATGCTGAACAGCTAGATTCCTTACAGGGTCTTGGAGCAGAAGTTTCCTGACAAAAATAAAGGAGTTGAGGGGAATGCTTTCAATGTCTGCCTTTCCAAAATAGTCTACTCCTCTGTCCATTTTCTTATTATATTTATATTCCCTGTGCCGAAAATGCCTGGCACGGAGTAGGGGATTAAAACATGTGGAATAGGGGAATGAACCATCTATTTTCTTTCTCTTCCTCTGTTTATCCCATCGCCATATTGCTTCAGAGAAACAAATAAGGTCAGGCTTTCCCAGTGAAGAGCTCAGACTCTCCCTCTGGGTTCTGTTCCTGATGTTTGTGGGACATTTGGTCAGGGTGACATGTTATCACGTGGCCTTTGAGTGCTCAGCACACTGTCCTTGTCACATACCACATGTCCTTCCTACCTTGGAGAAGGATGAGTTTAAAATCCCACTCCAGGTAACCCTGGGAGCATGCTAGAACTGTAGAATCTCAGGTCTCACCCCAGAATCAGAATCTGAGCTTTAATGGAGTCCCCAGGAGACTCATGCACACATTCAACTTTGAAACGCACGAGTATAAAGCCTGCTTGAATGATGGATCCTCCAAATACTAACTGCCTGCTGGTCTCTTGAGATGTATAGCCTCAGAGTACATTTTGAGTAGACAGTTGTTTTCAGAAAGGAAAGAAAGACAAGGAGCCCACCAGACTGCTGGTGCTTGCAAATTGACAGCAGTCGTTAGATACATGGCAATGGCAAGGGACGGAGCATCTGCTTCAGGGGACCAAGGCTCACAGTGGGCCCAGGCAAGCAAGCGCTATTCACTTCTGTACATCTCAGCCAGACTTTGAAACTATCCAGGGCCCCTTGCCATTTTTCGTCTGTGTGTTTCATAAAAACTGTTGCCAAAGCATTTCAAAACTTAAAATTACAACTGAGTGCCTAGTTGTCTATTAAAAGAATAAAGCTCCTTGGGGGACACAAATTTCCATTCCAGAAGAAATCAATGGAAAATTTTAATCTGTCAGTGATAAATCATTGTATGTATTGATTTCCATGGCTTTTAGGGCTCTTAGCAGCAACAAGGGAAAGGCTAATCTTTCTGGAATGTGTGTGCACTTGGAGCATAGCCCCAGGGAGCAGGGAGCTTGCCCGTTAGTCAGGAGTGTGTTATAAACAAATTATAGGCAAAAATTCCTTTAACATGATAGAATTCTCCGTTTCACCTACTCTTTAGCATTTATAAGGCAGACAATACCAGGGATGGAACAAATGTTTAACAACCATCTGCTTTGCATGCACAGTTGGACGGAGCAATTCACATGCAGCGTGGTGCTTTAGTCTTTCTTTTAAAATACTGCCAGCAGCATTGTTCATGAAACCCTCTCCTTCAGTGCAAACTTGAAAAAAAACAACCAAAAAACGTGCCGTACCACTGTTCTACTGGTTCTGTTTTAAGAGACTGATACACAACTGCTAAAGAATGGGAGAGAATACTGGAAACATCTATGATATACATTCCTTTGTAGATTGAATTTCACCTCCATATATTCATGGAGTTCCCGCTACCCATATGCTTCCCCCCACCCATCTCCACTGGTTAAAAGCCTACTTATTCCTCATAGAGTTCCTCTGTGTACCCTTCTCAGAGCTTACAAATTAGAGATCTCTTTGCTTCCTTTGTATTCCCATAGCAAGTTATGTGATCTTCTAGTACACCATGGAACTCCTTCTACCTTACATTAGAGTTATTTGACCTGCTTTATCTCTACTGCTACATTGTATGCTTCTTTAGAGCATCTTATTAGATCTTACTAATCTTTGGGGCTTTTCATCTAGCACAAGCCTTGACCCATTGTATGTAGTCCTTAAGTGGATTTTGATTTGAACAAATGAGCGTTCATTGAGTTCTCATTATCCAGTGTCTCATAGACCAGTGTGACCACAGAGCAATCAATATGGAAAAGCAAATATTAGGGGAAAAGCAATGAAACTCCACTAAGGTCTTAATTCTCTTTGTCAACCAGTCAACAAATATTTAACTAGCACCTATTGCATACTTGGAAAGAGGAAATTATAAAACAAGGAGGAGGACGTTAACAATCAGGTTATGAAGGCAAAATTTTCAGGGCAAGTAAAAGGCAAAACTATGAAGCAGGCAGTTTTATCCATCATCTTTTCTACACCATCTGTCCCCCTCCCTATGATTTCCTACTGTCTTCAATTTCTCATCTTGTTTACTATGTCCCTGTATGTGCATCTAGTGTAATACTTATCACTCCATATTATCTTTAAGTCAGGAAAGTAAGTTTGAGCCTGGGCCATAGTTGGGGTTCAAGTATGTCTTTCCCACCAATGACCCAAGGACCAGACCTGAGTTCTTAGAGAAAGGAGCTGAGAGAATTTGAAAAAGGCTGTGATCATCAAGGACTTAGAAAGAGAAAGGGCATTAGGACCCAGAAAACAAAACATAGCACCCAGTGAAGGGCGGGGCATTCTTCCCATTTCTGTGTGGAAGACAGCTGGGTAGCAGTGAAATGTGGAATGAAGGACTAACTCTATTTCGGCTTCATTCATTCATTTTATGTTCATGTATGTCTTGAGCTGCTAGTAAGTGTCTGGCACTGTTGTGGGCCCAAAGAATACAATACTGAAGAAAATGGACAAAGCCCCTGCCTTCCTGGAGCTCAGTGCTGCTGTGATGACCAGGAAGCACCATCTGCAGAAATTTATGTTCTTTTAAAATCTGTCCCCAGAAAGGAGGGCAACTGTCTGCGATTGAAAAGAAAATATGTCTCAGCCATTCTCTTGGCCCATTTTCCTCCTGTCTTTTAGCTCTGCATTTGCTTACTGGGTTAAACTTGCCTCTTCCTTTTTGAAGCAGGGCAGTCTGGAAAACAATAAGAATTCTCTACTCTGAACTGTTTTACAGACGCTGGCTGCCAGTCAGGCTACCTACTACAGAGATTTACCCCCTGTTAGATGGTTTTCTAGAATTTTTTTGAAAACAAAGTTAAAAGCTTTAAACTAGTGTAACATAGTATCATTTTCCTTCACCATTAAAGAAAAGTTTTGAAAGTCAAAAACAAAAACAAAAAAACCCAGGCACCTGGCATCTTTGAGGCTTGAAAGCAGCAGAGAGGAGACCTGAAATGGAAACACATAAGTGGTTAGTGTGGGAACCCATGTCAAAAGCCTGGCAGGAGGCTATGTTCCCACATATGTAAGTGGGGCAAAGCTTGTGAAATTCGGGTTATTTGACTTAGGACCATATTTGTACTCATGGACTGGTGAAGCCTGGACAAATTTGGGTTACATAGTAATTTATTTATTTTCTCTCCTTTTAAACTATGAACACACTGGTAATAGGGACTTTATCTCACAAGCACCTAGAAGAGTTAAAGGTGCATATTCGGCATAGCTTGGTGCCTAATAATTATGTGAGAAAGGAAAGGGAAAAAGAAAATACTCCATGATTGCAAATATTTAAGATGGATCTACTTTTTTGCAAATGGCAGGAATTCATTCAAAGCCAGACCTGATGACAGTGCGATAGATCTCCATCAACATCAGATATTAAAATAAAGTGGGAAGATTGGAGGAATTCCAAAGATGCTTTGAGAAATGGCAGCATTGCTGGAATATAACTTATAGTTGCAACTGCATGTAACAAACTACACTGGGTGTCTGAACAGTGGTTATGTGTGCTAAAATCTTTTTGATACTTTATAGTCACACCCCCTGTGTCAAGTGCTAGACTGTGTGTTATTGATCATAAGGCCTGCAGGAATTCAAAAAAGAGCTCATTATCAGGGAACGTTGTCATCTGCCAGTTTTTAAAAGAATCAGTATTACAGTCTTGTCACTGGAATACTGAACTTAAGACAGGAAGATTCAAAAAGAAGAAATAATATAAAACTGATCAGCATTTTAACCAAAAAAAAAAAAAGAGTAAAATCATTAAAGGAGTACCCAAAATGAAAATCTAAAAAGAACGGTGAAGATGCTTTTGTTTATAAATAACAGAAATAAACCCTGGCTGGTTTCAGGAACAAAGAGGACTTCATAGAGAGATAATAGCAAAGTAATATTTAGCCAGTTCACCCCAAGATGACCGTTGTACATGTTCGTGGTGGGTTGGTGTTTATGCTGTACCCTTTGTTAAATATTTTGGCCATCTGCTCTGGACACTGGAGATTCTCATAGACTCCAAGGGCAAGATGCAGCTGGCCCTCAGAAATGAACTAGGACCTGTGTATCATATATGGTAGTTTGGGCAACAAGTAACAGAAAACTGACTCAAACTGGCTTATAACAGGGGTTGGCAAATGACGGCCTGCAGGTTGGTCACCAGGTGTTTTACTGGAACACATTCAGAGCCATTCATATATGTATTTCCTAAGGCTCATTTAGAGCTACAATGGCAGAGTAGATTTGTCAGGACAAAGACTTTATAGCCTGCAAATCTTAAACTTTTTACTGTCTGGCCCTTTAAGAAAAACTTTGATGACCCCTGACTTCTATAATAGGTCATTTATTATCTAAATATATTTGATTCAGTCCAGGGTGGGCTCAGAAATGCCCTCAGGGACTTCCCTGGTGGTCCAGTGGTAAAGAATCCGCCATCCAATGCAGGGGAGGTGGGTTTGATCCCTGGTTGGGGAACTAAGATCCCACATGCCACAGGGCAACTAAGCCCATCGCCACAACTACAGAACTCCGGCGCCTCAACTAGAGCCCGAGTGCCGCAAACCGCAGAGCCCATGCACCCTGGAGCCCGCGTGCCACAGCTAGAGAGAGAAAACCTGTGCACCACAACTAGAGAGAAGCCCACGTGCCGCAACAAAGAGCCCACGCCGCAACGAAAGATCCCGCGTGCCAGCAACTAAGACCAGACGCAGCCCCAAATAATAAATAAATAAATAAATAATTTAAAAAATGCTATCAAAGGCTCACACTTTTTAGAATTCTTCTTGCTGCCATCTTCGTGTTGCCCTCATCCCAGGATGGTCGCCTTCATAGAGGCAAGAGAGCTGACAGTGAATCAGGACTATGTGCTTCCTTGTTCATCTCCAGCAGGAAAAAGAGTAAATTGCCCCCCTAGAAATGGAATATAAATTTTCAATCAGATTGGGCCAATATAAGAGGCATGCCCATCACTGGATCAATAGAGTTGCCAGGGGATTGTCAGGCACATATTTTTTTCAGCCGATCTATAACCCCCTCTAAGGATGGGGGGAGAGGGGGTTTCAGAACATCAGCATTGCTTAGAAAGGATAAAGTGGAGAGTGGATATTAAGTAAGCAAGTAGCAGTGCTGAGACAACCAGGCCTGAGAGGACTTTGGGGAACCTAGGAATCTTCTCTGCCTCCATCCCTAAATCTCTGCTTCTCTCTCTTTTAATTAACTTTTTGGTTGCATTGGGTGTTCGTTGCTGCACACGGGGCTTTCTCTACTTGCGGCGAGTGGGGGCTACTCTTTGTTATGGTGCGCCGGCTTCTCATTGCAGTGGCTTCTCTTGTTGCAGAGCACAGGCTCTAGGCGTGCAGGCTCAATAGTTGAGGCACGTGGGCTCAGTAGTTGTGGCTCGGAGGCTCTAAAGCACAGGCTCAGTAGTTGTGGTGCACGGGGCTTGGTTGCTCCGAGGCATGTGGGATCTTCCTGGACCAGGGCTCGAACCCATGTGCCCTGCACTGGCAGATGGATTCTTAACCACTGAGCCACCAGGGAAGTCCCTCTGCTTCTCTCTTTGACTCTGATTCATTGTTCTTTCCCGCTGTAGCCTGTTTTCTTCTACTTCTCCCAACACCTGCTGGAAAACAAAGCTGCCAGTAGCTCATGTGTTTACTACTATAGTCTTATACTCCAAAGAGACTAATCTCTTTTTTTTCCTTTTTATTTTCAAGTTCCTGGGGAAAGCTTTTGATTGGCCCAGGCTGGGTCAGGGGCTCATCCTTCAGTCAAAGGTGAGGTCATGGGGCTTCCCTGGTGGCGCAGTGGTTGAGAGTCCACCTGCCGATGCAGGGGACGTGGGTTCGTGCCCTGGTCCAGGAAGATCCCACATGCCGTGGAGCGGCTGGGCCCGTGAGCCATGGCCACTGAGCCTGCGCGTCCAGAGCCTGTGCTCCGCAAAGGGAGAGGCTACAACAGTGAGAGGCCGCGTACCGCAAAAAAAAAAAAAAAAAGGTTAGGTCATGTTCTAGAGCTTGGAAACTCTCACTATAACTAAGTAGATGGTGGCAGAGAGAGGGTCAGTTCTGGAAAATGGTGTCGGGCAGATGAGCCAATAGGTGTCTGCTACAGTATGTTTATTTCTTCATGTGAGATTAAACAGTCCATTATTTTCCATTATAGGTGATGGTGTACATGAGGATTAGTTTTCATTTTGAAAAACATAGACCCAAGAGCAGTCATTTAAACAGGATAGTTTATCTTTGTTTCATATAAAGCTGCAAAGGTAGGCAAGCTGGTATGACATTTCTGCCCACTCATCTGCCGTGTTGCCCTTGTCTTCATGAGCCAAGATGTCAGTGAGAGCTCCTGCTAGCGTGTCCACAATTGTAGCAGCAGGATGGAGGACGGGACAAAGAAGGGGCAAGAGGTACATACCAACTGTCACTTAAGGAAAGTTCCAGAAGTCGCCATATAAAACTTCCACTCAGTCCTTTGCAAAGGAAACTGGGAAATAGCCTTTTTTTCCCCCTGAACAGCTACATGCCCAGCTAAAGAATCAGGGGTTCTATTACTGTGGAAGAGAGGAGAGCACATATTAAGGGACAAATAGCATAGTGATCATGGTCTCTGTATAGTGATTATTCATTTTTAGAATACACAGCCTTTTAAGCTAAAAAGGTTTGTTTTCAACTCGAAGAAAAAAAAATAGTCCTCATTAAGAAGCATAAAGGAGAGTTTAATAATACAACTCGTGTCTTGTACACCCATAATTGAAATTTAAATGCATTAAAGTAACAGAAAAATATACAAAACACAGCCATTGTTTGCTTGTGCATGTATGACCTTTGACTAAAGGCAAAGCTGTGTCCTAGTGAAGAACTATCTCCCAGACTATGACAACCAGTTCATGTCATTTTAGACAAAATTCTGTGGAATTCTGTAACTGTTGTTACAGATTAGCATTCCTTAAATTCAGACTCAAACTTAGAAACATGAAATGCTGAAACACTATTATTTAAGCCCAGGAAGCTTCTCCCACTGGCTAAGCTATCAAGATGGAAATATCCAAAATGACCAGGTGTATTTCCTCAGCTGAAAAACGGGTTCTCAGTTCTACTTGCTGTGATGATAGCTTGAGACGGCTTCATCAGAAGATTTGTAACTTGCCTTTCAAATTATGATTGATGGACCTACCCTTTTCATAGCCAGTTTCCATGGAAAGGAGATTCAAATCATATTTTCCATGCTGCCATGGTCTGTCCTTAGTGGTGACTGTACAAGCCTGACTCAGTTCACTTAGATTTAGAAAACAAATGAACAAAGCCTATGTCTCTTGCTTGTGAATGAATGGGGAATAGAAAAAGGGATTCTTTTAGTACCTGAAAAGTTCCATCAAAACCAAGCTTCACTGCAGAGGGTGTACCAGCATTCAGGGCAACACCCTTCCTGCAGTCAGGGAGTACAAGAGCATGTACTCAAGTATTATTTGGTAACAAGAATAGAACATTATTCTGAACAATAAAGTGTTATTCAAATTCTACCAAAGTACACAGATGCTGTAACATGGTAATTATTCTAAGAAAGAGTGTTTAATTTAGAAATTACCTAACCTTTTTGGTTTCTATTTTTGATGACATTTGTAATCTAAATTAGCAACAAACCTGTGTCTCTCAGGCTTTTACATCAAACACCAAACCTGATTCGCAATTTTATTTTAGGATCAGCAACCCATTTATTAGGGTTCAGTCTGTCTCAGAGATTTAGGGCCAGTCTAGGCCCAGGTAATCTGCAGATGAAGGGTGGAGAAGCAAAGGAATTAGTGCCCTTATCTTCAAGCAAAGCAGAAGAGTGACCATGTCACCATTGGACTGGCATCCCCCCTGTGCTGCTTCTAGACCTCTGGGCAAAAGAGGAAGTCACAGAATGGCTGATGTTTGCCAAGTGTTGAGACTTTGGCCTCTCCCTGTGAACCAACAAAATACCCATAGTGTAGCACAGGGCCTGGTACAGACAGATGCTTGAAAAATTATTGCCAAAAGAATGAATTAATAAGTGGGTTTGCAGAGGATTTAAAACTTAAGTACAACCAACATCAGACTGATTAGTTTATTGGCTCACAAATGATCATAATGGTTAGATGGAATTACAGGTAGTTTTTTTAATTGTCCAAACTTCCTATAATGTTATCATATTCCTATAACTATCGTATATTCTTCTAATGCTTTTGATTAAAAAAAAACAGTAATTTCAAGCCCTAGTGTTAAAAATTGAGTGATGAATTTTGATCTATCCAAACAAAGTTACTTTAAGTAATAGGACTGCCATTATAAATAACAGACAATTGCTTTTTTTAAATATAAATCAATTATTTAATCATAGTAACAGATTCTGTCTATCATATGCATAGCACAGTTATAGCAAATCCACTTAAACCTTCCCTGGAGTGGGGAAAAGAGCATGGGTGAAAACTAGAGAATAAAATAGCATATATTATTTTGGGCCTTCCATTGAGAAAGACTGTGAGATGAATGACCCTATTTTAACCTCTGTACCCACCATGTTGTCATTTATGAAGTACCCACCATGTCGTGGTTAGGTTTACCAGGAAACACTCAAGAGCAACCTCAGAAATTTTGTCATTAGTACATGTAGTCTGCCTCATACTACTGAGAAAAGTACTTCTTGAAATGTCTCAAAAAGGGAAGTATTAATATAAACATGTAACAGCTATGGTGGCCATCAGACCTCGACCAATGGTGTCATTGCTTTTACCCACAAACCAACTTGCTGTCAGAATCCTTCCCACTTTCATCTGAGAAAACAGATCACATGAATTTTAAGGCCCGTCACAGTACCATGAACACTATGAGGCCTGTCCAGATGGGAACTATGAATATTATCGTTCAAAGACAATATAGAATAAATATTGAGGAGCTGTTTTGACCATGGGCCCTGATAAATTCTATCCTTCACCTAAATGCCTTTCTGATGTCTTCCCAGCAGTAACACCCAGGTTATTTGAGTATTTAAAAGGAGGCTTACCAAAAAAGAAGGGATAGAAGGACAAGATATTTTATCAAGTTCTTCAAAAGCAACAGTTGAAGTGAACAGACTGTTGTGGGTGCTTTTAATTTGTGAGTTTGTGAAGTTATATGCTCAGTTCTGTCATTAAGAAGTAAGAGATAAAAATCCCTTTTAAAATCACTGAACCAACATGGATAGGGTCTTTACAGACTTTTCTCATACCTGTCATTTCTGTCTCTGAAGATTTGAATTTTCATTCATTTAAAAATATTTACTGATTTCCTACCAGGCAGCTAACACTGATCTGGTGCTTAGAATACATCAGTGAACAAAATAAACAGATCCCTGTCCTAATGGAGACTACATTATAGGTGGGAAGCAGAAAATAAACCATAAATACAGTAAGTGATTTCAATAGACATTAGAAGGCATAAATGTTATGGAAAATGGAAATAGTAAACCAGGGTAAGAGATCAAGAGTGCTAGATGTGAAGAGGGAAGGAAAGTTCAGTTGAAATAAGTGGCAGGGTGGCCCCATTGAGAAGGTGAAAACCTAGGGAACATGTGAAGAAGGTGAGGGGACGGGCCATGTGGCCATCTGGGTAAAGCTTTCCAGGCCAAAGGTCTGAGGTGTTTGAGGAACAACAAGAAGACCAGCATGGCTGGAGGGGAATGAGTGAAGGTGAAGTTAGCAGCAGTTGAGGCCAGAAAGGTGATGAGGAAGCAGGTCATCTGGGTTGCATAAGCCTTTGAGGGAACTTGTTTTACTCTGAGTGAAATAGGACACCATTGCGAGGTTTCTGAGCAGAAGAGTAGCATGATCTGACTTTATTTTTGAAGTATCTCTCTGACTGAATTCTTAAGACTAGCCTGTAGTAGAAGCAAGGGGCAAGGGTTAGAAGCAGGGTGACTTGTTAAGAAGTGATGGCAATTATCCAAGAGAGAGATGACAGTGGCTCAGACCAGGTTAGGAGAGGTGGAGGTGGTGAAAAGTGGTTGGATTCCATATATATTTTGAAGGAGGAGCCAGCAAGACTTGGCTGTGAGAAAAAAGACAAAAGAAGAGTCAGGGATGACTGTAAGGTTTTTGTTCGGAACTAATTAAGGATAGAGTCGCCATCCACTGGGGAGGTGTAGACTGTGGATGGGGCAGGCTTTAAAAGGAAGAATGGGAGTTTGAGTCTGGACTTGTTAAGTCTGAGATGTCAAGTTGGCAGTTGTATAAAGGTCTGGAGTTCAGAAGAGGAGTCTGGGCTGGAGATACACTTTTGGCAGCATGTAGATGATATTTAAGGCCATGAAACTGGGTGAGATCACCAAGGGAGGGAGTAAGGAAGAGAAGAGGCCTAAGAAGAAGACCCTGCAGCTCTCCAGGGTTATAAGGTCAGGGAGGAGAGGAGGGACCAGCAAAGGAGACTGAGAAGGAATGCCCAGTGAGGAGGAGGAAACCCAAGAGAGGGTGTGTCCTGGAAGCAAAGTGAAGAAACTGTTCCAGAGTAGAGGGAGAAACCAGCTATGTCAAATGCTACTGACACACACCTACGCTGAGGCCTGAGAACTGACAGATGGACCTATAAAAGTACAGTCATTGGTATCTCTGAAAAGAGCAGTTTCAATGAAGCATTCATGGGAGACACATGTTTGGAGCAAGTTTTAAGAGGTAATAAGAAGAGAGACATTAGAGGAAACAAATATAGATAACTGGTTAAAAAATTTTGCTTAAAAGAGTACAAAGAAATGGAACTATGGCCCTCATTTTTCTTAAATGTTTATTCATGTATTAATATGAAAAATTAATAATTTCCAAATTAATGCCCTGTTTTCTTTCAAGCAGGCAAACGTGTCCTAAACATGGTTATTTACTATGGAGTTATTTAACAAACTATTAATATTACTCTTGGTATAAGGTCATTTCAGAGATTATAAAATAATTTCTGCTATAAAAGACCCTTGATGCGTAAGATCCAGCAATCCCACTCCTAGGCATATGTCTGGAAAAGATGAAAACTCTAATTCGAAAAGATACATGCACTCCAATGTTCAGAGTGACACTATTTACAATAGCCAAGATATGGAAGCAACTTAAATGTCCATCGATAGATGAATGGATAAAGAAGATGGGGTATATATATATATATATATATACACGCACAATAGAACTACTCAGCCATGAAAAAAAAGAATGAAATAATTCTATTTGCAGCAACATGGATGGACCTAGAGATTATCATATTAGGTGAAGTAAGTCAGACAGAGAAAGACAAATATATGATATCACTTATATGTGGAATCTAAAAATAATGATACAAATGAACTAATTTACAAAATAGACTAACAGACATAGAAATAAACTTACATTTACCAAAGGGAAAAGTGGGGGAGGGATAAATTAGGGGTTTGGGATTAACAGATACACACTACTATATGTAAAATAAACAACAAGGACCTACTGTATACTATGGAGAACTATATTCAATATCTTGTAATAACCTATAATGGAAAAGAATCTGAAAAAGAATGTAAGTAGGTAGGTAGATAGATATAGATATACATAAAACAAAATGAGGAGACAGAGGAATATGTTCCAAATGAAAGAACAAAATAAAACCCTAGAAGAAAAACCCTAATGAAATGAAGATAAGTAATTTACCTGATAAAGCTTTCAAAGAAACAATCATAAAGATGCTCACTGAGTTCAGGAGAAGAATGGAGGAACTTAGGGAGAACTTCAACAAAGACTTAGAAAATATAAGAAACAACAAATCAGAGCTGAATAGTACAATAACTGAAATAAAAAATATGCTAGAGGGAACCTACAGCAGATTAGATAATACAGAAGAACGAATAAGTGATCTGGAAGATAGAATAATGGAAATCACCCAACCAGAACAGCAAAAAGAAAAAAGAATTTTTTAAATTGAGGAGCATTTAAGGAACTCTGGGACAACATTAAGCATCATAACATTTGCATTATAGGGATCCCAGAAGGAGAAGAAAGAGAGAATGGGATAGAAGACTTACTTGAAGAAATCATGGCTGAAAACTTCCCTAAACTGGGGAAGGAAACAGACATCCAAGTACAGGAAGTACAGACAGCTCCAAACAAGATGAACTGAAAGAGATGCACACCAAGACATTAAAATGAAAATGGAAAAGGTAAAGATAAAAAGAGAGTCTTAAAGGCAGCAAGAAAGAAAGCAACTAATCACATACAAGGGAAACCCCATAAGACTGTCAGCTGACTTTTCAGCAGAAACTTTACAGGCCAGAAGGGAGAGGCCGGATATATCTAAAGTGCTAAAAGGAAAAAACTTACAACCTAGAATACTCTATTTGGCAAGGTTATGATTCAGAATTGAAGGAGAGATAGAGTTTCCCAGATAAGTAAAAACTAAAGGGGTTCATCACACCTAGACAGCCTTACAAGAAATGTTAAAGGGTCTTCTTTAAGCAGAAAAGACCACAACTAGAAATAAGAAAATATATGAAGGAAAATCTCACTCATAAAGGCAAATAAATAGTAAAGGCAGTGGATCAGCCACTAAAAAGCTAGTGTGACAGTTAAAAGACAAAAGTAGTACAATCAACTATAGCTACATAGGTAGTTAAGGGACACACAAAATAAAAAGATGTAAAATATGACATCAAAAACATAAAACATGGAAACGGGAATAAAAACGTAGTGCTTTTAGAATGCCTTCAAACTTGAGTGACTATCAGCTTAAAACAGACAGCTATAGATATGGGTTGATATGTATGAAACTCATGGTAATCACAAACAAAAAACCTGCAGTGGATACACACACACAAAAAGAAGGGAATCCAAACATAACAATAAAGGAATCCATCAAACCATAAGTGAAGAAATTAATATCAAAAAACCAACAACATGACTAAAAATTAGGCAGAAGATCTGAATAGACATTTTTCCAAATAAGACAGATGGCCAACAAGAACATGAAAAAGTGCTCAACATCACTGATCATCAGGGAAATGCAAATCAAAACCACAGCGAGATACCACCTCACACCTGTCAGGATGGCTGTTATCAAAAAGACAGGAAGCAGTAAGTGTTGGTGAGGTTGTGGTAAAACGGGAGCCCTCGTGCGTTTTTTGGTGAAAATGTAAACTGGTGCAGCCACTATGCAAAACAGTATGGAGGTTCCTTAAAAACCTAAAAATAGAACTACATAACATCCAGCAATTTCACTTCTGGGTATTTATCTGAAGAAAATTAATTCAAAAAGAACTCATGCCCTTATGTTCACTGAAGCACTGTTTACAGTAGCCAAGATATGGAAGCAATGTACGTGTCCATCAATAGATGGGTAGATAAAAAACGATGTGAGATATATATACACATATGAAATCTAAAAAACAAAACAAACAAGCAAATTAAAACAGAAACAGACTTATAGATACAGAGAACAAACTGGTGGTTGCCAGAGGGGAGGAGAGTGGGGGAACGGACAAAATAGGTGAAGGGGATTAAGAGGTACAAACTTATCTATTTAATAAATAAGTCACAAGGATGTAATGTACACATAGGGAATATAGTCAATAATATTGTAACAACTTTGCATGGTAAGAGATGGTAACTGCACTTATTTTGGTGATCATTTCATAATATACAAAAATATTGAATTATGTTGTACACCTGAAACGAATATAATATCTCAATATAAATAAATAAAAAATAAACACATAAATAAGGTTTACTCCCCTCTCCCACAACAAAGCCATAACTAGGAATCAGACAGACCAGTATCTGAGTCCCAGTCTCTCAGATTACTTACTAGGTGGCTTTGGGTCAATCATTAACTTGCCGGGGCCTTGGTTTCCTCACTGGTAAAATAAATGAGAATCATTTTGTCTACCTTCATGGGTGAAGGTCAGGTCCATTAAGGCAGGTAAATCACTTGGCAACTAGTAAACTCTCAACAGTTGGTAGCTATCAGAGTTCACTATTTGGATGAAGAGGATATGGTCAGAAGCCCTCCTAGGCAGACCCTGGAGAGGAGATGCTGCAGCAAAGTGTGCAGTGGGAAAGGGGTGTCCAAGCCGACCCTTGGGAACTCCCAGGATCTGCCATATCAGTCCCGGTACTGCCCTCCAAACCCTCACCCGCACTCATAACTCCTCTGGTGGAACTGAAAGTATATGGAGAACTTCGCAAATGTCAACTGTGGCTAATAATCTATCCCACTGAGAAACTCATAAAAGAAAACACACACATACCCGTGCACACAGAGACAGTAATCTAGCTTCAGAGCAATCAAGAAGGTTATTTTCCCTGGGCCAGAGCAGGGTCAGAGATATTCTGGGACCTGTCCTCAGGGGAATTATTTCTAAGGACCTTGATAAAATGTAGAAAGCTAGGGCAGAAAATAGCAAGGTGAAAAGCAGCGGTTAGGTAGAGGGTTCTCTAGGAGAAACAACTAATTAATTGGTTCAATTGGAGCTTCTTTTATATATTGATTCCTACTCCCAGGTCAGCAGCATCACTTTCCAGGTGATGTGAAGATGGTGAATATACAGCAAAAGGGCCTGGCAGGTATACAGAGCTAAGCTAACAACTGTCGATACTGCCCGTAAAATATTTTCACTCCTGGTTTTGGGGGGCTGCTTCTATACAGGATCCTTTCTACTACTCTGCTGGTAATAGCACCTCAAAGATGTATGAAACAAATCTCAAGTTGACAAATTTATAGCTGAATGAATATAGGCTTTGGGGTTCCACAAAATTGGAGCTCTCCTAATACCGGCCAGGAAAATGTGGATAAATTACCTAACATCTCAGAGCCTTGGTTTGCTCATCTGTTAAATGGGCCTTAATAAAGCCTACTTCTCTGGGTTGTTGCCAGGATCAAATGAGACATGTATGCAACACCCAGCACCATGCATGACACGCAGAAAGCACTCAAGAAGTGGTAGAGTATTACCATTAAGTAAAAGGACTGATGATTCTTTAATGCTTTCTTTTAACAAGAGTTTCCATCCATCCCCAACAAAGGAAAGCTACTCTAATAAACCAGTCATTCATGTGATTTGTGATTTCACTGTCCAACCCAAGTTCCTGTGGAATGTTTAGTGTAATCCAGTTGAACCCTCAGTAAGGTCCCTGGGCCTGATCTTCAAATCCAGTATCACTATGGCAAAGAACCGGAAGAGGGGAGAAGAGTAACATTGTATCAAACATGCCCTCTTTCCTTTTTCCTGAAGCCTGTTTGTCCCCTTCTCCCGATGGCTCTTCAGTTCCCAGAGAGCAGAAACTCCTGGGAAACAGGAAGTAGCAAAGGCCTGTGAGAAAATCCCCAGACGAAGATCAGCAATAAATCTCTCCCAGCAACAGTTTGGTCAGAAGAGGGAAATTCCCCACCAGCCCTCAAAAACAGCCCCTCAAGAAAGCTTAGAGGAGGTTAATTTGGGAAATCCCCTCAGAGGCAACAGAACAGAAACGGAAATCTGCTGCTTAAGAGACGTCTGAAAGGAGTAAGCCAATTAGTGGCTGTCTGGGGAGTGCTCTGTGTTAAGCCGAACTGCTGCTGCTACCCCGCTTCCACCTTTTCATCCTGATCCTGAGGGCAACCCTAAAGGGACGCAGTTGTCAGAGCCACTTGACACCCACTCTTCCCAGATTCCCGTCCCCGTTAGGCCCCCCTGTAAACTCTCCATACCTACGGTAGAATATCCAGCCACCGTTGTCATTCTGAGTTGCCTTTAGAGCCAGGAAGCAACAAACCCTGGGGTTTTACTGAGTTCTAATTTGAATGTGGCCTTGGGGTCACGTCTCTTAGCTGCTGCTAAGCTCCTGTCGGGGAGGAATCCTTCCCACAAAGAAGAAAAACAGAATCATAGAAACCTTGTCCCTTTGAAGGGCTTAGAATGGAATGTCCGCTGATGAGTGGGAGCAGAGAAAGTATATAAACACTGTTGGAAAGGGGCCTGGGAGGGAGGGGGACTGTCGGCTTATGGCTCACTGATCTCTACGTGCACTTGAGGCCCACGTCCCAGCTCACCACTAAGCATGCCCCTTCCCGCAGGACTTCCACTGGGTGTTTGTTTTTTGTTTTAATTTTTATTTTATACTGGAGTATAGCTGTTAATCAACTGTACTCCATTGGGTGTTTTTTTTTGATCTGTGATTTTTTTTTTACTTACTTAATTTATTATTTATTTTTGGTTGCATTGGATCTTTGTTGCTGCGCGCGGGCTTTCTCTAGTTGCAGCGAGCGGGGGCTACTCATCGTTGTGGTGCATAGGCTTCTCATTGCAGTGGCTTCTCTTGTTGCAGAGCACGAGCTCTAGGTGCGCGGACTTCAGTAGTTGTGGCACACGGGCTTAGTTGCTCCGCGGCATGTGGGATCTTCCCAGACCAGGGTTCAAACCTGTGTCCCCTGCATTGGCAGGTAGATTCTTAACCGCTGCACCACCAGGGAAGCCCCTTGATCTGTGATTTTAAATGACCGTTTCAGGAAGGTGACAAAAATGAGATTTTAGTAGAAGAGAGAGGAAAGTAGACTTCATGACAGCTGAAACTTTCTTTACTGTATACTTACCCCAAATAGATACAAAATTTTGGAAAAGAGAAGTTTTTTAAGGAGTAAGTACTCTGTGTTTAAAATCCTTTAAAATATTATGCTCCGCTAGAGTATGTGCCCTTTTATGTAGTCAGGACACACCATTGTATGATTCACAATTACCGGTTCCACTTTAAAATACTTTTTGGCTCCTGGAAAACTACCCTGCCAAAAATCACTTTCCTGGTACTTTCAAACAAACATGGTTCTTATTCACTTCAATTCATGTGGCTTTGTTAAGATTCTTTTTCTAGAAATTGTAAAGATTCTTAGCCACCTACTTTTCTCCATGCTTGGAATAAGCCAGAAAACTCCTTTTTGGGTTTGCATGTTTTGAAGCAATTAGCCTAGTCTTTAAATTCATTCTGTACACACAAATAATAATTACAGTAGTTACATTGAAATGATTATCCTACACTTGAAAATTCTAGATAGTCAACATACCCTCAAGAGGTATTATTCCATTTTTTTCATTTGGGAGCCTAGGAGGTATTTAATTCTCACTTTCTAGCAAGGCCAAAGAATATTCCTGATTTCAGGGTAAACTTTTCATCTGTTCTCAGGGCTACTGTAGTTAAGAATGTGAAATCAATTAAATGATGCACGTCAGCAAAAAACAGCTCTTTAATGCAGGCACAGATGAAACAGATTCCAACATGGGTCTGAGAGTAATAAATAAACTAATAAAAAAGGAAACCAGGGAGCAACTTTGATGGAAGTAAGCTGTTTGCCTTTGCCCTAGAAAGTTTATAGTGTTTTAAACAATTGTAAACATGTCAGTATACATGGATACTGTTTCCATAGCAGCATAGCCACAGTTAAGAGTTTCTCCAAACATACCCAAAAGGAAACTAAAAATAGCTTGTCTTCAATATCAAAATACGTACATATACATATTCAGACAACAGTACACAAAGTAATGTGTAATTAGAAGTTCTGCAGACACCAACCTTTCACAAAAGCACATCGCAGGTGACTTTAAAAACTAATGAGTTCAGTACGTATAGGAATGGGAGAGAGACCAAAGAGTCCAAGAGAGGGAAAGACGCCACCTTGAACTCTGAGATCAGAGGCTCGTGACCCCAAATGCCTCCAATCGTTGCTTTTTCTGCTCCACCTGACACTTCCCTGGCCCCCAAGGGCTCCTGTGTCCTATTTACCTTTGGCTCCTATAAAACTGGGGTTAAATGTATGATACATATTATTATCTCCATTTATGGCAGGATTCTCTCATCTTCTTAAGTTTTCTAGCCAATATATTTCATCCTCTCAATAGAGATTGAACAGTAGTTGCATTTTAAAGAATAATGTAAGACCAAATGCCACACTTTCGCAATGAACTTACTTCAACTGACATATAGAGACAGGAATAGTGATTCCAAAATGAAGACAGTGTGTCAGTATACTTTTTGCAGCTTTGCGGTTTGTACTTTTTATTTATAGTATATCCAAGAATTACAAGTATTTTAAAAACATCATCTAGTGGGAAATAGTCTTGCTAGGGTATATGCAATTTGTCATCTAAGCTGGGACACTTTTGAGAGTGAAAGAGAATATTGTTTATAATTACATTGGGGAAACAGGTGTAAACCAAGACTGCCTCAGGCAGGCCCAGACAAATGGTCACACAATATTACACCCAAGAGTATAAGCATCTTGAGGGCAGGGATGAGGTAGGTTTATTTTTGTACTTCAGCACCTATTGCAGTGCTTTATACCTAGAAAGAACTCAATAAATTCTTGTTAAGTGAATGACTTTTGTCATTGGATTATATTCTGTAAAACTTTAAAAAGTATTTTTATACATAACACTAAGCTGGGCATATTTCTTTTTTTTAGTCCACAGTCTATGTGTCAGGGTTAAATAAAATCCAACATAGCTCTGCAGGTGAATCTCTCTTCTCCATCATCCAATCTTCTCCTTGAAAGTAAAGAGGATAAAACTGGAAAAGTAAAATATACCTATGAGTCATAAAAAATAATTCTATCAGTGTGGGATGATTTATGAAAGCACTGAAGGAGGTTTAGAGTATGGATTCAGATAAGAAGCAATTTCATACTCTACAATGGTTACTATCCTGGTTTCCTTTTCTCTGCCAGGAATGTTGGCCACTAGGGAGAAATACAGAACAAGTATCAAATGAGTACACTCCAACTAGGACGGATGCTGTTTGTCTTTCACAATGAGGAGCTGGGAGGAGTACTAGCCATTGGTGAATTCCCAGGAGTAATGGTAAGAGCCTCTTCGCCTTCTGCCAGGATCTCCCAGGAACACAGGGAATGTCTTACACAAGTCACTTTCCACTTGATGGACCCCCAGTTCTTGGCTTATAAGCTGCATGAAAGGACTGCTGTGGAAAATAATCATAATATTCAAGAGAAGCACTTAGCAGTCTTCCTGTGAAAAGCACTGTAAGTCTCCCTACCCCTCCATGGAGAGGCAGCAGAGTTTGGGAGGCGATAGGGCCTATCTTCGGGACCTCAGGATCTCAGACTCTGCAGTCTTACTATTTGTTTGTGTTTGCAAGCCAGATTATCCTACGGGATGTTGCCTAAACTTTTTGGGCTCCGGTTTCTTCATCTTTCAAAGAAGGAAAATAATAATTGTACCTTCTTAAAGGGTTGTTTGTGAGGGTTAAACAATATTCATGTAAAATACCTAGAACATAAATGTCAGCTATTGTTTCTATCCAGCTCTATGTTTCTTTGGCCATTTGGCAAGAGTTCTACTGGAAAAAAAATTTAATTAAAGGCACACATTATGCTTTTATGTTTCTAATCCAAAGAAACCCAAATGTGTGTACCTAGTTCCAGAAGGAATCTTCGAGGCCTAGGCCACTTATAGACTCGATCCACATCCTATTCTCATCTCTCTCCCCAGAATTTGCTTGTTAACACCAAGGGGACTTTGTATTTTATTATTATTATTATTATTAACTAAATTCCATCAAACCCAAGCCAGTTTGTATGCTGGACCATAACCAGCCACTCCATTTCAGGGAAAGCTGAAAGCCTGCACCTAAAGAATGATATTTCTTCTTTAATATCTAATTTAGAAGCTAGAAAAACTGCAGAGAAGTGAGCTTCTTTACAGAATTATGTAAGGCTTTATATTTAATGAATTTCTGATGCCTGAGTGGAGGGGTGTGGGAAATGTGCTCTTTATATTAATCAAGCCATGTTATCTATGGAGAGTATGCCAGTTGGTTAAATAGAGCCAAATTCTGTTCTGTCAGATAATTATGGAATTTGACATTCATAGAGGTTCTTTTTTAATTCTGGGAATAAATCTACAAACTCATTAAATTATGAAATGTTTCAACCCTATTATCCTAATACAATTACCCCATGGACTATACTACCACAGGAAGTCTTTGGGACAGCTTCTGATGTTTAGAAAGACTCAACAATAGGAACTCAATTCATATAAAAACCACCACAGTGTGGTTTAAGAAATGAAATGAACATAAATCCATCTGATTTATAGTTACAGTTAATGATTCTAAGGAAAGATCCTGGTACTCACACTCAGCACAGAGTCTTTTATCCAACAAATCTATACTGGTATTCAGAGTGCAGAAGGGCAGGGAATTCCCTGGCAGTGCAGTGGTTAGGTCTCTGTGCTTTCACTGCCGGGGCCGGGTTTGATCCCTGGTCAGGGATCTAAGATCCCGCAAGCTGAGCAGCACAGCCAAAAACCAAAAATTCCAAGTGAAGAAGGGCAGAGGAAACAGGATCCAAACCTGCTTAAGAATATTTGGGGGCAGGAGAATTGGCCACAATATCTGTCTGTTCCTTTTGAATAGCAATAGCAACAATTCATCTATCTAGCAGTGTTACCATTTATTGCTTCCTTAGCCACATTGAGGGAAATCTAATTATTTCCCACAAAATAGGAGTTTCTAATGAAACTTTTATTTTTCAATGCATTTAATGAAGGTCTATGAAGGTCTAAATAGCACCTAGATTATCTTAGAGTCTTTAGAAACCCTGACTTCTTCATATCCTACCTGAAATGTTCACATGCTAATGAATGGAACCAGCACAGTGGAGTGGAAGTTGTCAGGGCTGGGAGTTGGAGAAATAGAACTCCTGTCACAGTTCTGTGACTTATTAGCTATGAATTTGGGCAAGTCATTTGGCAGTGAAATATTGTTGGAGAACAGGAAATTGACATAATCTCAGAATGTTACCCCACAGAGTATTTCTTAATACTCTTTAGGAAGAAGGGTGCCTGTACAATGGAGAAATCTGTCAGACACCAGCTTAACCTAAGTGATCAAACTTAACATCTCCAGTAATGGGCAAACTGACATTATGTGACCCCATTCCAAGCCCTTAGCAGACATCATTAATGGTTCTCAGCATGGTTTCCCATGAAGCCAGGGCACAGACTCAGAATCTCTCTCAAGACCATTGGCATCATCCTAGAGAAGGTGTTTGAGAACCTAAACAGGGTGCTGATGCTGTCCTGCAAGTACTGGACATAGCATGAAGTGCTACTACCTCTGTAGTATTGGGGACCTCCAGGACATCTCCCAGGTGGCTCTGAGAGCCTCAGTAGATGAAGGATTAAAGATCCTGGGGCCTTGCAAATGGGACAGTCGAGATGTCAGACAGCTCTACCGTCTGGGGAGAAAATTGTGTGTATGTTTGTTTAATCCAAAAGAAAAAAAAGAAAGGGCTGTTATCAGTTGGTCAGGGCTGCCAAGTGAGATACAACTTATTTGCTATCAGATTATTTATGGTAACTGAGGTATCACATTTGAAGCCACTTCTTTGATTAGGGTCACACTTTCATATCCTACAGAAAGAAAATTTGCTGTGGGGAAAGTGGGCTGTGCCCCCACTCGGGCTTCAAAATTGTTCTCCAAAATTAAAATGTATTCATCTGAATACTCCCAATGGTGGCAAGTAGACATCTTTAGAGGCTGAATTTGTGCTTAAATGTCACCTTTCCCATCTAACAAACTGTTTTCTTCTTGTTATTTCTCTAGCTCAGCCCCTTGTTTCCTTTATACCACTTATCCCAAGTGGCAAGTATTTTTAAAATTTGTTTGTTAGCATGTTGCTGTGGGGATGGATGTGGTCTGTCTTCCCTATTATAACGTCAGCTTCAACAGAGCAGGGACTATTTCTGTCTTGTGCATCGCTGAATCCTCAACTTTTAACATGTAGCCTGGCACACAGGACACTGAATGGATATTTACTGATTAAATGAATCAATGGGTAAATGAATAGATTTGTTTTTTTAAAAAATATCCCAAGTTATTTAGAGTTAAGTCTATGGAGAAGCAAAACAAGTAATCAACCTTCCATGTCATGGCTAAAAATTGAGGTGACATGCTAAGTATTTAGTCCTAAGTGGTTCACAAACCCTAACCCTGGCTCTAAAGGCAACACTAAAACAAAAAATTCCAAAATGCTTTGAGCAGTGCTTTGCTAGGATAAGTATGTGTCTTCCAATATGACTCTTTGAAGGATAAAAAGTAATTTGAATGTATAAGTTGTGTCATTTTTTTTAACATCTTAATTGGAGTATAATTGCTTTACAATGGTGTGTTTCTGCTGTATAACAAAGTGAATCAGCTATACATATACATATATCCCCATATTCCCTCCCTCTTCAGCCTCCCTCCCACCCGCCCTTTCCCACCCCTCTAGGTGGTCACAAAGCACCGAGCTGATCTCCCTCTGCTATGCGGCTGCTTCCCACTAGCTAGTTGTGTCATTTTTTAAAACAAGTTTTATTCATTGCCTCGGAGTCCTACATACCTTGAATATCTTACATAACACATGGAAAGGAATGTTCTCTCTATAACCCTTGCTTTAGAGAACTCTCTGGTTGTCAGCTGAAGCTCATGAACAAAGTGTTCTTTCAGTGCTGAGCAAGACCACAGCTGAATAGCAGATCAGATTAACCAACGCCACCATAGCTGTAATGACATCCTTAGAAACTTGAGAGTCCTCGCTGAAAGAACAAAGATCAATATTTAGTTTCTTATATGCCTTCTGGGCATTCCATCACTTTTATGGCCTCCTGTTCTGCCAGTTCTTTCATCTTGAACTTCACTTTGCTCTTCTGGGAAAATAGACTAGAAATAATAGTAATACCAATGTGAAAGCACTTTCAACAAATTATAAAGTTTGAATCACAATGCTTGTGCTTTGTTAACACCAAGATTTGGCTTCTTTAAAAAAATAAATCTTTTCCTGCTATATTTTCAAACCGATGTATTTTTTGGTATGAACCACATAGACTTTACTCTTTACTAACTACGTTTCAGGTGAAAGGAAGAAGCAAAAGTTACCTACTTATTTTATATTCCTTTAATACACTGAAGCCTGTAATACTAAGCAATGCACAGTCTAACTCTTGGTTTCAACTATTCCCAGATATAGATTTTACACACTGTTGCCAAGGCTTCAACTCACACAATACTCCAATCTCCCAATTTTCACACATTTATTTTAATTTTTTAATAAAACAAAGAAGAAATTAAGACTAGTTTTGGAATAATAAGACTAGTTTTGCCCACCAAAATATTTTGGAATTGGAGCTGATGGTGTCATTTGGGAGTGTTGCTGGTGGGGGTAATGTGATATAACACCCTGTGCAGTGAGGATCTAAGCCCAGGCCTAGTCACCATCCACCTTTTCTTTTTTTTTTTGGCGGTATGCGGGCCCCTCACTGCTGTGGCCTCTCCCGCTGCGGAGCACAGGCTCTGGACACGCAGGCTCAGCGGCCATGGCTCACGGGCCCAGCCACTCTGCGGCATGTGGGATCCTCCCGGACTGGGGCAGAAACCCGTGTCCCCTGCATCGGCAGGCGGACTCTCAACAACTGCGCCACCAGGGAAGCCCGACAGATTTTTTTTCAACCTACTGGAGCATGATTTCATTTTTTTCTTATGACAAAATTCACTTTTATTTTTTTAAATTACTTCTTCTCAGGAGCCTAACCATCATGCTGAGCAAGAGAGATAAGAGTGCCCTGCTGGAGGTGCCTGGGGATTAGCTAGTTGGAGCCCCTGGGCATTTGTATCACTTTGGCTCCATCACAAGCTTTCCTTTCTACCTGTAGTTCCCACATCCCATCCCACATACCCACCCAACATGCCTATCTCCAAGGGCCCTGGAGCTCCTAAATGACCCTACCCTTTTCTTCCAGTACTCCCAAAAGAGTCCAGCCATGTAAAGGGTACAGCCTCATACAAAAATGAGAAGTGGAAATGTTTCTTTGTTTCTACTCTGTCTGCATCCTCCTGGTATCCCTCTCCTGTGGCATTCCATCAGGGAGGAGCGGGCAGGCAGAGGCAAGTGGTTCTAGGGTTGCAGGAACATAGGAATCTTTGTGGGATCACAAAGATTCATCTTTCTTTGGGCCTCAATCCACCTCCCAGCAACAGTTCCATTATGGAAGGAGGATGATGAATTTTGGGTGATCTCGTAACAATTTCAGCCACACAAAATTTCAAACTCCCTAGACCCACTGAAACTGAAATTGGAATGGCCTCAAAATATTCAGGATCTCATGGTTTGGTTTTATTTTTGTTGTTGTTGTTGATACCGATTCTACTGATTCAAATAACAAGGCATCAGCTACTCAGAAGATTGCTATGTTCGTTGTCTGATAGTCTACCCCATCTATCATGTTCCAAAGACCAAGTACGTAATTTTATTTCTTGATAGTTCAGAAGAAAACCATTAGTAATGATTTTCACAGGTTGCCTATTAATTTTCCCTTTTCACCTTGGGGTTATGCAACCACTAACACAGTTGTGTTTGTCTCCAAACCCCTGAATTTGCACATACAGTCATTTAGTTGCTTAACTACTCAAGTGGATAGAACAACAATTAGTCATTTACAAGCACAGATTTGTGAGTGGGAAGAGTGGCCTCACCAAAATTAGGGATGCAAATATACAGATTAAAATTGAAAATTGGCCTCAATTATCACAAATAGCTAGGTAGAAGTATGTAGTTGCTTCTGCAGTCAACTAATAACCTCTTTAGCACCGAATCCCCTGACTGCCACCAACTCCCTAGCACAGGCCTCTACTTCAGCCATCTCTAACCTTCTGATAGTGGCCCAGATGCACAGGATATGGCCAGGAGCCCATTTGCAGCCGTAGCCCAGGGCTCCCAGAGAGTCACAGTCTGTCTTGCACCTTAGTGGTTTGTATACAGTTCTTCTCTCCCCTTCTAGATAATAGATTCCTTGAAAGCAGGATCCCTGTCATGCTTTTCTTTCTATTTCCCATAACACTTCCCTGACACATAATCATTGCTTAATGTTTACTTGTTGATTTGAATTGGGTCAAGTCACAGATGAATCTGGGCCCAAACCTGCAACTGAGGCCACATTCAGATGGTGCTTTCACTAATTAAGATGCTGGACACCCACGCTGGATTTGCTAGGTCGGGTGCCTCCAGACTACTAATCCCCTCCCTGTAAACCCTCCACTTCTGTCTTCCTTTTCACCAAAGATGCTGATGTCATTGGATCTTGCTTCTACTAGAAGAGGAACTCGAGAAGGAAAGGGAAATCTTTGTCCAGACCTCACCCTTAGCTTCCTTGTTTCCTTTCTTGGTTTCCATGTTGGTCGTGTGGCAACCGTAGGAAAATGTTTTGGAGCTCACTGTGAGGTTCCTGAAAATGTGGGGAAGTTCTCATAAACCTATAGGCCTCCTCTGTAGTCTCTCCTTAACCTCATATTTGGAAGCCAAAAAGGTCACTTTGTTTCCTTCAGTTCTTCAGAAAACTGGAGCCTAAACCCAGACAGACCTGTAAGATTTCTCTACAGTGAGACTTTACAGATCCCAGTAGTATCTGGGAGAAAAACAGAATCTTGAACTTACAGCAAAGGAAGAGGAAGGAACAGTCAGGACACCCATCTGGATCTCACTCCTCAGTACAGAATAAGCAGGCTCGAGTCGGGTACCTCTAATGTCTTTTCCAGGACAGGAAGTAGGAGTCACTAGTATGGCCCACAGTGGCCATCATAATGGAGCCACCATCACCAGTTGGCAGAGGTGGGGTTTTCAACCCAAGCTTCTGTGAACTAGAACAATCACATTTAGCTTCAGTTTCACATTATCCACTAATGTTTGTAATTCCCTCTAGTTATGTCTGTCTTTTCATTTAAAAAATCAAGAGTCACGCATTAGAGGGGCTGTGAGGAAGTAAGACTCCTTCACGTCAGCTCCCAGCAGGGGCCACCCAGAGGGAGCAGCTAGAGGCCAGGGATCCCACTGGTTACTTACAGCGGTGAAAGCAAGGGCCCAAGGAGGAGATAAAGGCTTAGGGGTAAGGTGGGGGGAGGGGAGGGTGTTATGGGGACAATTAAGTAGCTGGCAGGAGGCCAGTTCCCTTTGTGGTTGTCAAAGTGTGGTCCCAAGAACAGCAGCACCAGCGTCACTGGGAACTTGTTAGAAAGGCAAATTCTCAGGTCCTACACCAGACCCAGTGAATCAGAAACTCTGGGGGTGGGGCCCAGCCATCTGTTTTAACAAGCCCTTGAGGTGAGTCTGAAGCTAGTCAAGTCTGAGAGCCCCTAGATGTAGAAAAACTTATGGTTACCAAGGGGGAAAGACAGGGGGAGGGATAAATTGGGAGATTGGGACTGACTCATACACACTACTATATAGAAAATAGATAACTAATAAGAACCTACTGTATAACACAGGAAACTCGATTCAATACTCTGTAATGACCTATATGGGAAAAGAATCTAAAAAAGAGTGGATATATGTATAACTGATTTGCTGTACAGCAGAAACTAACACAACATTGTAAATCAGCTATACTCCAATAAAAATTATTTTTTAAAAAAGTTTGAGGGGCTTCCCTGGTGGCACAGTGGCTGAGAGTCCGCCTGCCGATGCAGGGGACGAGGGTTCGTGCCCCGGTCCGGGAAGATCCCACATGCCGCGGAGCGGCTGAGCCCATGAGCCATGGCCGCTGAGCCTGCGCGTCCAGAGCCTGTGCTCCTCAACGGGGGAGGCCACGGCAGTGAGAGGCCCGCGTACCGCAAAAAAAAAAAAAAAAAAAAAAAAAGTTTGAGAGGGCTTCCCTGGTGGCGCAGTGGTTGAGAGCCTGCCTGCTAATGCAGGGAACACGGGTTCGAGCCCTGGTCTGGGAAGATCCCGCATGCCGCGGAGCAACTAGGCCCGTGAGCCACAACTACTGAGCCTGCGCGTCTGGAGCCTGTGCTCCGCAACAAGAGAGGCCACGATAGTGAGAGGCCCGCGCACCGTGATGAAGAGTGGCCCCCGCTTGCCACAACTAGAGAAAGCCCTTGCACAGAAACGAAGACCCAACACAGCAAAAATAAATAAATTAATTAATAAACTCCTACTGCCAACATCTAAAAAAAAAAAAAAAAGTTTGAGAGCCACTGAACTAGAGGCAGGTGACCCAACGGAGTGAGGAGCCACCCTTTGGGTGATACAAGAAAGTACAAAGTGGAGGCTCAATAAATGAAAATTTTCCATGCTCTAATTTTTAGTCATCTTTAAAATTTTTCTTTTAGATCTTAGTAATATAAACATTGCTCATTTTCACAGGGGAGGAAAACAACTCTGCAGTCAAATTTGCTGAGTACAAAGTGAAAGGAAGTCTGCACCAAGCTGGCTAATTAAGGCCATGTAAGTAATCAAGGCAGGCAAGTCAAGGGCAGTAGGTCTCAGACTTGTCTTGGCTGGTTCTGCGGTCTTCACTGAGCACCTAAACCGAGCAATCAGCAATAACTTCTTTATTTTTCGCTGTGTAGACATGGATGAAATGTTTATAAAGTATTCCTAATTTATACCAGAAAGATTAAGTTATTTACTCAAGGCCATATGTAGGGAAACTAAGTTACCTACCTATTCAGGATTACACAGTCACAAATGGGCAAGATCCAGACTTCAAGGTTCTGACACTAAACTTGAAAGTATCAAGTTCAACTTTTCTTTCTCTTTTAATTCTTTCCCTCCTAATGAATTATGGCAATTTAACTTATAACTTTACTTTTTTCTGCTTATGGAGCATTCACAATATTTGTCCTGAAAACACATTACCTTTTAATTAATAAGAAGAAAACTAAGGTTGAATGCAAACAATTTGGTAACAGCCCACTTCAGTTAACCAGTTAACCCATTTTGCTCCTTAGGCCACTGCCAATTGTATGAACTTGCAAAACCCTAGATTAAAACTGAGTTTCCCTATGATGCTTTCCTCAGAGTTAATTTCCGTCAGGGACCTATTAATCATAGACTAATTATAGAAGCCACTATACAATAATGACTTTCCAATAACTCCACTACTAGGTTACACTAGTGTAACTCCCCTAGGTTACACTATGAGGGTAACTCCAGTGAAAATACACCAAAAATTTTCTCCTGACCAGAACTAGCCAAGTCTCCATGAAAATTTGTTTGCTGTAATTTTTTTAAAAATTTAATTGAATTATAGTTGATTTACAATATTGTATTAGTTTCAGGTGTACAACATAGTGGTTTGACATTTTTATAAATTATACTCCATATAAAGTTATTGTAAAATATTTGCTGTATTCCCTGTGCTGTACATTATATCCTTAATCTTATTTATTTTATACCTAGTAGCTTATACCTCTTAATCCTCATCACCTATCTTGCCCATCCCTCTCCCCACTGTTTGCTGTGATTTATGTTTTGTATATAATAATTATGCCTCCATGTTATTCTTGTTTTACATCTAAAATGACCTTGTATCAAGTGTTTTGACTCCCTTGGTAAGGTAGGTAGTAAAGATTACCCTAAAAGTTTGTTGATTCCCCCTCACCTCAGGATTTAAATAATAAAATTTAAAAAAATTTTTTTACATTTTTGTCCCACTTCTCCTACTAGGCCACCTAGCATAGCACATTTACAATAATTTCTCCCCTGTGTTTGTCAAAAGCACATTTTGGTCTAGATCAGAATTTCAAGTCCTATGAATTCTTGACCATGTAGTTATCTGGAAGCTCATAGCTTCTTTCTTCTTCTCTTGGGCTTTTTTTTATCAGATCCCACTGTAAATTGGTACAGAGGTCTGCCTTAAGCCAGCACACTCTCCCAAAGCCTAGATACAGGCTGACCCAAGACCTAATGAAAATGTATTCCTGCAGAAGAAAGGAACTGCTCTCGAGATGTGCACTCTTTTCAGACTTTGCAACCAAATGTTTTGTGAAGTTCTTTAATTGCCTTTTTTTTTGAACAAGTGAGAGAGTGAGCCACTAAGTCTCCTATTATATTACCAAGTGAGGACAGATGTAAGGAAAGCCTTTTTTTTTTTCATTCTTTTTGTTAGTTGTAACACTAAATTAGCCAAATAATTCACACCTAGTGGCAGGTGTAATCCTTCTTAAGAACATTTCTTAAAGATCTCCAACCTTTCCCAGCACAGGCATACGTGAGTTTACTCAAACTATGAAGTGATACCGAGTGGAAACTCTGTGTTTCAAAATAACCCTGCCTTGGTACAAACTGTAGATCAACTAATCAAACCAAATCATAAAAGCAAGCCTGAGCTACAGATAATAAGAGCTAATGTTTATTGAGCATTCTGAGGCGGGGGCGGGGTGCAGGTGCAAACCAAAATGTTTTCCATGTATTCATCTGCTCTTCTTAACAACCTGATGACATTTTACAAATGAGGACAGTGAGACCCAGGAAAGTTAACTTGCCCAAGGTCACACTGCTGGTGAGTGGCCAGGCCAGTTAAGAAGACCTCTAATATATGGCTTGCAAAGATCTCCCCTCCCTCTGTTATTCCACTGCCTCCCACTCGCCCTCTATCCCACTCCTGACTCCTTGCATTTTATCCTGTGGGGTTAGCCTGGCACTCTGGTTGCCTTCAAGCTCCTTTGTTTCCCCAAACCCTATTTTCTCCATAGCCGCATCCCTGCCCCTGGCTGGAGTCATGCAGAAAGCCTGAACATCTGACACGCATTGGTCACGCCTCCTCCCTTTGGGGACTAATTTCACGCTGAGCTTAGTAATGTGTGCAAGAGCATTATCTCCTTCTACAAGCAGCAGCCCCTAGGGTAGAAGTGTATTCTCTGCCCATGGCTAAACTGGGGGAGAGCAAAACTTAGGGAAACTGAGGCACCCTAACATACAGGAGCAACTTAATTCCTCAAGTGGTTACATTAAAGATGAGACAAGGACAAGATGAATATATTTAGACTTGTGTTTCAATCTGGTGATTCTTCTATCATGCTGCCCACCCCCTTAAGCCTTTCTCCCCGTGAGGACCTCTTAGTGGTGAGTTGCCCAACCTACGTGCAAGCCAAAGCAGACTGGCAGAGCCCTACCAGGGCACCAAGCACCATTTCTAATAAAGACAGGTGGCTACTGCTCCTTTGTCTTTCCCCTTATCTGAGTGGATCGGAAGTCCAGGTGCCCCATAGGATACAGGGTGTCTGACCTTGACGACCCTGCAGTATTAATTTATTATGATTAACTTCCAAAGGCTGCAGGATAAAATAGAAAGAGCCTGTCCACGAATATCAAGCGTACTATCCTCCTCTGCTCCCCACCCCACCAAATACTTGTGTCAAAAGCAACTGGAGGCAGCAATTGTTCTGTTCAACATTTGTCCAGCTGAGACCATCTTGGGGTCTGCTTTATCTCTGCCAGCTTCCAAATCCATGGGGAGTTTTAGGGTGCAACAATACTAGGGCACGTTTAACTTTGCCACATATGACTTGAACCATATCAAGGTTGTTATCCCAAACTTATCTGAGGAGTGTTTACTATAACATCTGGGAATTTTAGAGCTCACTTAGGGAAAGCTTTAACTGTAAGAATAAGCACAAAACCAGGCTCCTGGTATAGCTGAACGGTGGCATAAATAATTTCCCTTTATTCCCAAGTCCACACAGATCTATGGCACCTGCCAAGTGCCAGGCCCTGAGCATGCAGAGGTGAGTGCCACAGACAAAGCTCCCGTCGTCATGAGACTTTACAATGGCTTTTCCTGGGAGATTCTCGGACATCAACTATTTAGTTTCAAAAGATTCAGTGAGAATTATTTTAATTTAAGAAGTACTCACGACAGCCGGTTTGGGGGCAACTTTTCCAAACATGCTGTAACAAAATTGGCAGTTTTAGCTCAATCACGCCCTGTTCCTCAGACATTTGACTCAGATTTTTCTTTACTACAGTAAATCTGTGTTCAGAACGTGGAGAGTTGTAGGGAACAGCCACTCCAGCTCAATCTTAAAGATGAATTTTCAAGCTGGACTACATTTCCTAGAAGAACAAACCCTTTAAATATTTTTATTCAAAGAGGACAGTGTTGACAACCTCTAATAGTCAACTTGAATATTTCAATGGAAGCCTTTCTAGGCTTTTGTACTGGGATAACCAATGGAACTAATAGACTTAGGAAATGCCAGAACTTCTAATAATGAGAAAGAGAAAAAGAAAATATATACTCTTAGAGGTTTTCATAAGACTTAATTAGGCACTGGACACTGTCTCAGATTCTGAGTGACTTAATATATTAGGTGTTTTATGACTCATGCTTCATGTTATCCAACAAATATCTATTCCGTGTTCATTATATATCATGCACTAAATACTTTACTAGCTTTTTCACTTAAAATCTTCCAAATTTTGTAAATTTTATACATTTTTGATGCTGCTGTTTCTGTTGGTGTCTTACGGAACTTGTGCCTTCAGGTATATTTTTCTGCAACATCGCTAGAATTAGTGTTACAAAAAGACTTTGCATATTATACATCCCTTAAGTAAATATATTAATTTTCTATACAATCACTATTCTTATAAGTGTTTAAAATAAAAGTGAATGTGGTCTTCAAATGTTCATCCTTCTATTATTAACCCTCCCACTTTCAAACATTCCTAATTATTCAAAGCTGCTTATTTCTCAGGTTCTATTACAGCAGCAATAAGTGGTTAAAAGAAAAGGTATTTTCCTTAAAGTTTTAAGAAAGGCCCTTTTCTATACAAAGTTTCAAAGAAATTTTAATGAAAGAAAGTCAGGCAGCACAATAATTACAAAGAATTCCTCTTTAGCGTCAGAGAGACCCAGGTTTAAATCTCCAAACCCCAGCTCTACCTCTTATTACTTATGTGACCTTGAGCAAGTTACTTAAGTTTCTAGACTTTGGTTTTCTCATCAACAAAATGGAAATATTAACTGTCCTCAAAGTTACTGTGAAGATTAATTAGAATAATACATGTATCCTGCTTAATCCAGGACCAGCATATAGTAAACTCTTAAGTGGTTGCTAATATTATTACCAGTGCATAAGGGCACCAACTATATGACAGGCAGTGCTGGAGATTTCATATATGCTATCCCAGTTAATCCTTCACAATCATGTGAAGCAAGAAAAAAATCCTTCCACTTTTATAGATTAGGAAGGTAAGGGTCGGAGAGGTTAAGTCACTTGCTGAAGGCAGGGCTCTGCGGCCAAGTCTGCCCAACTCCAAAGTCCATTTTCTTTCCCTGTGGAAGAAAATTGTCCTTCCCAAATTTCTTTTGTTGTTTCATGCAAGATATGGATCGCTGTTTTCAAGTTTGTATTATATTAATGCATAGCTACAAGAAACCACTTCTATCTACATTATCGTAAATAACAAATACATCTTTCACCATATTTAAGTCCTTTATCATCCAATTCAAGGTAACCATTTTCCCTAAAGATTGTATTGGCGTTTGGAAGAAACTCAGGGTCTCTACTTATGAGTTATAAACAGAAGGAGCAAATCTAAGGTGAAGAAATGTCTGTTTCTTTGATTCCCAGTGCTGGATGTGTATCTATTTTGATCCGAATTTGGATTTTAGTCATTGTAGCCCATCTTTGTACATTTCTTCTTTCATTCAATAAGCATTTATTGAATGCTGGATGAATTAGTCCTAAGTCCTGCCTTCAAGGAACTGAGGGTTCAATAGGAAAGTTAGGATGTACAAAAAGACCTATAATACCAGACAAGACGTGATTGGTGCTAGAAGAAATGTAGAAATAAAATGCTAGGGAGTCTCAAGGATCACGGTTTCTTCCTGCTGGGAAGAGAAGAATCAAAGCCGGCTTTAGGGAAAAAGTGGCCTCCTCTATTAACTGCTCCATCGAAGTGCAAACTATTCATGAATTTGCTTCAAAATAATACCAGTGGTAGGGGTGTAGGGGTGTAGATGGAATAAGATTGGCCATGAGTTGGTCACGTGGAAGCTGAGTGATGGGAATACATGGGGCTTCATCACACTAGTGTGCCTCACTTTTGGATATATTTGAAATTTTGCATTATAAAAAGTTAAAGTATTCCACAAGATTATTTGCTTAGGTTATAACCTACATGCAAAAGGCTACAACATGTATTATATAATGGTTTGGGCCTGGAGGAGTGATTGGAAAGAAAGGCATTAGTGACCACTAGTGAAATGAGCTGAATTCTCCCCAAACCACTACTCCTCCCATCCTCCCCTCTGCACACAGAAGCCCTCTTAACAAGAATTCTTTCCTGTGAAAAACTGCAGGTTAGAAAGACTGGGTGTGGGATAATAACAACCTAGGGATCCCCTAGTAGCAATGCCTACCTCTGGGGAGGGAGTGAGCATGTATCCTGATGAAAAGACAGTCGTCGTGGGTTTTATAGAAACTTGAACTCAGCACAATCTAGTTCAGAGGCTTCAGGGTATCTGCGGACTTGAATTACTGAGCAGTGTCCCGTTACTTGTGGAGATCTTACCTGTTGGTTCAGGGAAGAATACATGTTAATATTTGTAGGTGAGAGAAAAGCATTCAACACTACATTGACCCAAGAGTTCCTAGTGGCTCTATCCAACACACCCCCAGGAATGGTCCATAGGTGTGTTATGTAGTGATTTCTGTTAATTAAGCACGGGGTAATTTTGCTGTAGGCATGGCTGTAGCCTAAGTCATATGCTCTCAGGCATACCAAGAAAAGGGGTGGGGATGTGTGGAAATAGAGCTCAGCCATCTGGCAGCATTCCACAAAACTAGACAGATTCATGAAATACTGCACCGTGGGAAGTGCGAGATGCACTTTTTACACTCTTTTGAGGATGACAGAGTGTATTTCTCTTAGATATTCTATCTGGATATTTTTTTATCAAGATCAGAATGTTTTGAAGAGGCATTGCCACCCTGACTCTGAACCCCAAATTAAAATTACAGCAGGTAAAATTAGAGACTGTCACATGCTACTTTAATTCTGTGCTGCTGTGCTTTAGTGACTTCTCATTTAAGAGTACATAATTATTTTCAAATTATCATATATCATTTCATGCTTAAATTAGATTACCGGCTAGAAGTTCCAGGGAGATTGGAATTCTACATGCAAACTACATTCTGATGACTATTTTACTCCTTTGGATAGTTTTGTTTCCTGAACCTTCAGATCATCTATTTCACAGATGACCATCCTAGGGTACTGGGACATATTTAGATGGAAGAGATCAGTGCTGTTTCATATGGCATGTTTACAGGAGACGCAGTTTGTCAATATCAGAAACTTAGCTAGTATTCAGTAAGAGTATAGGTTTCCAAGAACATCAAAATATTTCTTTAAGGAAACGTAATTTACCTAACGTCTTACTTCTTAATTATACCCAGGGGTGTGTGTGTGTGTGTGTGTGTGTGTGTGTGTGTGTGTGTGTGTGTGTGTGTGTGTGTGTGTGTGTGTGTGTGTGTGTGTGTGTGTGTGTGTTTTCTACACCTTATTTCAATAAAAGAGAAAGAAGCACTTAATAGGGTCTGTACCTTACATACTGTGAGACAGAATGACTTGGAAACTCCCTGGATATCCTATGATCAACTGCTCTACTTTCAGTTTTGACAGCTTTAATGCTTCTAAGCCACCAAGCTCCTGATATCCTTCTTCTTCTTTCTAAAGAGAAACAGTGATTTTGTTTACATGTGTAGTCAGTCTGATAATTATCTAAATTTGTTTCTACCAACCCTGCTTGATCTCTGTAGTGTCAACTGATAAAATCTGTCCCTTTCAAAGGGCCAAACATCTTTCAGATCCCAGGTCAGAGGTCACTCCCTTGTGGGAAATCAGAAGACTTTAAAGAGGTTGAAAAGCCTGGATTTCCTCACAGAAATCAGCCACATGGAATAATCTTACAACCATCACATTCTCCTAATTCCCACCAGCTGTGTGATTATTTGATTGGTTTTCATCTATTCCATGAGACAATATAAGCTCTGTGAGGGTAGGGCCCCGGTCAGTTTTGCTCATCACATTCTCAGTGCCTGAAACAAAGAAGGTGCTCAAAAAATACTTGTTGAATTAATGAATGTAAAAATATATAAAATGCATGAATAGATGAGTGAACTAAAGAAATTACTCAAAGAGGCTTTATTAGTAACACTTTGGGCGCTTCCCTGGTGGTGCAGTGGTTAAGAATCCACCTGCCAATGCAGGGGACACGGGTTCGAGCCCTGGTCCGGGAAGATCCCACATGCCGCAGAGCAACTAAACCCGTGTGCCACAACTAGTGAGCCTGTGCTCTAGAGCCCGCGAGCCACAACTACTGAAGCCCAGACACCACAACTACTGAAGCCTGTGAGCCTAGAGCCCGTGCTCCGCAACAAGAGAAGCCACCACAATGAGAAGCCCGCGCACCCCAAAGAAGAGTAGCCCGTGCTCACCGCAACTAGAGAAAAGCCTGAGCATGACAACAAAGACCCAAAGCAGCCAAAAATAAATAAATAATAAAAATAAATAAATTAAAAAGAAAACACTTTGGAACTGCACTATCCAACACAATAGCCACTAGACACATGTGGCTAATGTTAATTAATTAATTAAAATTAATTAAATTTAAAATCCAGTTCCTTAGTTGCCTTAGCCACATTTCCAGTGCTTAATAGTTACATATGGCTAATGGCTACCATATTTGACAGTGCCGATTGTAGAGCATTTCCATCCTTGTAGAAAGTTCTATTGGACAGCACAGTTCAAGTAATCCTAAAATTCTAACCAAGGAGAATATTATTTCTCCAGGCTCAATCAACTCATTATTATTGCTGCTATTGTTAATATTAACTGTGTGACTTAAACCCCTTTCCTATAAAACTATTCTCTACTCAAGCATTAAACGTAAACTGAATATTTCACCTCTTTTTCTTCCAAAATATCAACAAGTCATTTGGCTGCTTTGATCAGTAAGGGTCCAAGGACCTATTGTTCTGTATACTTTGCTAAGCACCAAAAAGAGTCCTTGAAATTGAGAAAATCCACTGTTCTAAAAGTGCACTTATTGCACAGGCCAGGCTTCTATGCACTATGCTGAGAATAAAAATGGGGAAGATATAATGTGTTCTAGGAGTCATCATTAGTGTATGAGGAATTTGGATTTGTATTAATTTACTTAATTATGTTAAATGCATAATGGCACACATTCTGAAATTATGTCTTAAACTGGTATAGTGTTCCAAATAAATAATACTCAATATGTTTACTGAGATCCTTTCATTTCGACAATCAAGCATTTTTTAAAAACCTAAGACTCTAGTTACCACCATCTTATTCTATGTGGTATAAGCAAATATTTTGCTTTTGAGAGCAGAGATTAGAAAGTTGCCAGGGGTTAGGAGAGCAAAACTATAACATTTATACTTAATTAAAAGTAATAATTTGACTCAAATACCCATTTAAGCAAAAGCATCTTTAGTTATGTAAGTGTTAGAGAGAGGATAAGAGAATGGTAAAGATGATATGGTGCTCAGATTCAGGTACACAAACCTGAAGGACGCCAGGAGAAATTTGCAAATGCAAACCCCTAGGAGGCTTTGTCTCTTGTAATAAAAAGCAAGGTTCTGTGTCTCTTTTTAGCAAGCTAGACTCTATCTAATCCGATTTTTTCCATATCTCTAAAAAAAACAAAAGATTCTATCCAATAAATACTATGGTTACTTTAACTGCACCCACATGTTTTAAGTTACATATCACATACTTTTGTCAATCTGTATCATAAAATACCAAAACCAGCTTTTGAACTAAATACATTTTACAGAACCATCACTTTCATGTCCCATGTTTCAGTGACCATTAATAAAAGTAATGAATACCAGCACTGTTTCTGACAGGTAACCACCTCAATGCCAAACATGCTTGTCAGCATAGCTGAAACATTATCATTTACCATATTTTAGTATCTTCAAGTTTTCATACCACAGGTGTTCCAAACCATAAGAAATCAAATATTTCCCTAATAGCACACTTTAAAACTTCAAGCCCTACCAACTAAAAAGTACACTATTAACCCTTTTTAAGTGCATTTGCAGGGATTGCACCTGTGTCTACTTATGAACATTCTTAGATTTTCTGCTTTACTCTTTCAGTACTTAGCCCTTATATCTCAGGGTTTTTCTTTTACAAAATGCATGTCACATTTGGCAAAGGTGGAATTGTATGATTTCTCCACTTGGCTTTTGAGCAATTCAGATCTTACTTCTTAAAAGGTAAACCTAGGGGGTGTCAGAATGTCACACAGCAAGTTTATCCATAAAGAACTTTAAGGAGTTTGTTGGGTGGTGAGGGACCAAATGAGTAGAAAATAGAATTGGGAAGGTCCATGCGCCTTATCTCTGCTGACTTCTGTGTGGAAATCCAAGACCAGACAATCCCTTTGAAATCTGTGCTCCTAGAGACCATTATCTTGCACGTTTTGGAAGCTCAAATGCCTTGTAGGTCAAGGCATGTAACATCGATGAGTGAAGTAAGGCTGGATGACAGAAAATAGAGAGAGATGAGTGGGAACTGTGATAAGCCCCAACTGAAAACTTTTAAATTTTTGAAAAAAATGAGTACAATCAGTGGAGTTGCAAATTGAGTTTCTGCTTTAGGGGACAGCTTGAGCTTGGGGCAGGTCCGGGAGAGAGTTACTGGCTGGAGTAACAACAAACTTTGCATTCCAGTAAAAGTCACAAGGCCATGCTTTAAAAAGGGCCAGGGAGTCCATTTGGAGCAAGTTTTTCAAGTTTTATATTGCAAAATTATATCTAATTATGAACTAACTTTAACCTTTCTTCAACTTTTCTCCAGCTCCCTCCCCAAATGCCTCAACACATGTTGGCTTGTTCAAGGCTGCTTTGCGCAACACTGCCACGTACTGAGTTCTTTCTGACCACTGGCTTTGTAGTCCAAACCATGGAGAGCAGATTTATAATTCGTCCAAATTTTGTGTGAAACGATAACAACAGAAAAGAAGTTCTAAGATCCTTTGTTAGTTTTGAAGGTGCTGTATTTCTAAAGATGATCTTCCGGGAGGTGGTACTCCCACCCTTAATGAAAACAGTGTTTAAAATGGGCTTACTCCACTCTCAACCGGTACTGTGTCTAAACTGTGTGTAATTTGGGGCAAGTAAATAATCTCTCTACTTAAGTGGCCTGATCATTTACTGTGAATGATGATGATAGCTAGCTCATAGGGTTGTTATTAGCATCATATGTGTTGATGCATACAAAGGTCACCTAGTAAGTACTCAATAAATATCTGTTTTGTTGTTACACTTCCCACATCATTTACTAATTATCCTGAACATTGATGATGCAATGTCAATGACATTGAGAAATTTGGTCATAATGCTTAGGTGTAAGTGTGCAACGTAAGAGGAAGTGGATTGAAAACAAAGAAGAAATGACAGTTAACATTTAGTGGGAGCTTACAATGTGTCAGACACTGTGATAAGTGCTTTCTTTACATGTTTTAAGTCTCATTTACTTTTCACACCTCCATGAGTTATGAACTCCTAGTAACTGCATTTTGAAAATTACTCACGTGGTGGTTTGTACTAAAAACCCTGGTTAAACTAGACCTAAGTTCCCCAGAATCCTCTTCCCTGTATGGTTCTGAGTTTGATTTGGCCAAAAGTGGAATTTGCATGAGATTTGGAAGGCAGAATAAAGCAGCAGCCATTACTCTCTGAAGGTCATCATGGTTAGATGCAGCAATGGACAGACATGAAGGTACCAGTAGGTTCCAGCTGTCTGCTCTCCTCCAGTCCACATCCTGCTGATTGGGGGGACCTCTGGCCCTCCTGATCAGACTCAACACCACCAGATGCTTGAATGCAAACCTTTCGAGGCAACAGCTCCCATAGATTTCTCCACCAGCTCTCTACTCAGAGACCCATTCAGACAGTTGGACACACCTGCCTTCTCAGATGAACTGATGGGTGACCCCTCTGATCTTTCAACTACCCCTTCAGACCTCTGCTTCCCCAGTGCCTCCCACACTAGTGGTTCTGCTTCCCTAATTGAACCTTGACTGATACAAGGTAGTGGCGACATGGCAAGATGAAGCAGCTTACCCAGGGTCACTCAGTGCACGGCGGAGCCGGAATTGGAAGCCTTGATCTGCTTCCAGAGCCCATGGTCTTAAGAACCACTGGACAGCATTGCCTTGAAGAGGGAGACAAGGAAGGAGATTGGGAAAAAAGAAAAGAGGCAAGGCTTGAAGGTTATAAATAAGGAGAGAGGAAACGGTGAGAACTAGATGGGGAGAAGGGAAGAAAAGTGAGTAATCAAAGAGAAAGGGGACGGGATAGCGGGTTTTTTGGTTTGTGTTTGTTTGTTTTGGCCACGCTGCACCAGGCTGTTTGTGAATCTTAGCTCCACAACCAGGGATCAAACCCAGGGCCCCCGCAGTGAAAGTGCGGAGTCCTAACCACTGGACCGCCAGGGAATTCCCAATACTTCCTTTTTAGCTTAAAGGGGGAATTTTAAGCATTGCTAATATATGCCAGAGGACTGCTGAGTTCCAGTGTTCAATTGTTGAGGAAGCAAATGCCCTTTCGGTTTTACCCTTCTATTAGAAACTGAATCTAAAGTTTCATAAGAGGTTTGTGGGTTTTTTTCAACAGAGAACTTAATAATTTCTTAAATTCTTCACTCTCTTGTTTTAGCCTTTGTTAATCAATTTTTTAGAACCTTGCATAAATCAGTGGTAAATATCGACTTGTAAGCCAGCAACATTTATTACAGATTTTGTTCATGAGTTGAGAAATCAAATATTTTTATGCAACAGAACGATGACTAATCATTTAATTTCAGATCATCATTTTCAACTGGGGTAATTAACAATTTAACTGTGATATTCAACATGAGGGATGTGGCAAACTTTGCACATAATTCCAAAATAGAGGTGTGAAATATCATTTTCCCATGTGACTACTTGATTTACCCTAGATATTTACTATGAATAATATTACAGTTGCCAGGGAGGCATAGAAATTAGTTAAAAATCTTATTGGATTTTCTTTTCCACTTTGAAGCAGCTGAGACTCTGAGTACAGAAAGTGCTCTTCAAATGTCCTGATGTTCATGCAGGCGAGAGGACATTGTGCCTGACTCTAAGGAGAAATCATCTCATCTCCACCATCATCCCACATGACTGCCCCTGCACTGCTCTTGACTTGCATTTTAAGCATTGGTCAGAATGTTTTTGGCAAGACTGTGCCAGGATTATGGGTTTTATGAGAGGACAGGGACAGAAGAAGTCCTCTGGCCCCAAACCATCCCTTCTCTCCTTTAGGCCTGGTTCTCCCTCTAAGCTCCATGATGCCTCAGTCCCTAGTCAAGGAGCCAGGCTGCAAAGGGATAAGGGGACACCAAACTTGCTGTGACAACCCATTGCTCTCTTCCTGTCCCAAGATGAGGTTGAGAAGGGCAGGCTCAACTCAATGTATGGTTTAAAATGCAGTTATTTTAAAAGACAACCTCTCTTCTGGATTTCTTTCACTAGATTTTGATGAGTTCTGCCTCTTAAGAGGTTACCATAGGCCTCAGAACGGCATCAGAAGGCAAATTTTTGATTTATTATTATTTATGTATATATATGATTATAAATAATATGGTTGCTAATTATCTTTTAATTAATTATCATTATATTATAATAAATAATTGTTCATTATTTACTATCACTGTGGAAAGAAGGGGAAATATCAGTCCCTGGGAGTTTCTGGAGCGAGGCCTGGAAAAGCTCCTTTAGCCCATGAAGCCCAACCCCTTAAACCCAACCCCTCAGCAGCCAGCAGCACAGGTAACTGGCCACATGGAGCCCTAACCTTCAGCCTTTGTCTTATACCTCTCTGTATGCCCCCTCTCATACTTCTTTTCCCTACCAGTTCTCAGCCCTCCCAGAGTCTGGCCTCCTGGGTTATTTTCTTATCTGTAGCCCCAGGCAGGACTCTGCTTACCACCTCCCTGGTGCTGACCTCTGCCTCTCCCTCTGTTCACAATTCCTGGTGAGACCCTGGGCTGCCACTCCTCAGCACAGACCCTCCCAGGTAGCAACTTCCCAGTTCATCCAACACAAAAGAGGACCTGAGCATGAAGGCAGAGAGCCGAGAGACATGGTGTTCCCTAAGTAAGCCTCAATTCTGGGGGCAGCTATTAACAGCTTACTCTCCAGTCCCTGCGTTATGATTCTGGGTGACAATATGGCCATCGTGGTGTCAACATTATGCTTGCACTAAGAGTTCCTCCAGATGACTGCGGGCTTTTATCTGGACTCTGAAATGCATGGCAGGACAGCTGGAAACAATGGACAGGAGATGTGACAGAAGATGCAAAACAGAGAGCAGACATTCAAAGATCAAGTGTATTTGCCTTGCCTGGGTCTATCAGCAGGTAAGGCGCTCCTATACCATGGAGGCAGCACCCAATAAAGACCCAGATCCACTACTTCATTCATGGCCTTCACTTGGGGCCTTTTATACTTGATTCAACTTGTACTCTGCTTCCACACTTGGTCTTGATCAACTGAAATTCTGAGCTTTTGACTCATCTCCTCAATGGTCTGAGTTGTATCCCTTGGGTTAGGGTTAGATACTGATCCTCTATTACAGGCTTTGATTTGCCTTCTCAGGAACACTTCAAACATGCTTTGTGGAGCACAGGTACCATGCAGCCCAGAACCAGCAATAATCCCTACAATCCCTACACCCACTCCTATATGGGACTCCAGCCCTCAGCATAGCCCAGTTTGCTCCAATCCCCAAGAAAGGGATTAGAACAATTGTCGAGTGAGTATAGTGAGGGAGATGGGGAAGGATTTACTAACATTTCTGAGCACTTTTTATAAGCCAAGTGTTTTTCTGGACGTTTTGTTCATAGTATCACCTTTAATTTTCATGATCCATTAGAATGTAAATTCCTTGAGGTCAGAGACCTTGGCTGTTGTTATCTCCAGTGCCCAGAACAGTGCCAGATGCATAGAAAATGCTAGAAAATATTGGTTGAGCACACCTATCACCGAGATCTTGATTTCTAAATGCCATTCCCCAATCAAAGGAGCCAAGGCTCTTTGGAGAGATGGCTGATTCTAGAGCTGGAGCAGAGAAAATAGAATACGAGCCCAAAGCATGTTGTAGTCCCAGAAATAAAGTAGTGCTCAGAAAAACAAAAGGATGTAGGTGTGTCAGAGGGCCATAGGAACCAACCTGAAAAAGCTCCCCATGGCCAAAGCTAGAACAATTTGAATAGCAAGATAAATAACATGGCATTAGATATTACCTAAAATATAAAATATACACAAGTCCATATGAATGAATAAATGAATAAGAAACAACTCTTTCTTACCCAAGAACTCCAAATATTACATGTACCGCCCTCCAAGAGGTAGAGCTTAATTCCCTGCTCCACATTCCCACCCTGAGGACTGGCTCCAACCTGTACCCAGCCCTGTTTTCAGGGTTGATCACTCTAGCTAGACATTTACAGCTTGTAATGATCTTTTCCCAGTAGGTGACCCAAGTTAAGACAATTTTAATAACTATTTGCTTGTTTAATATAACCAGGTCAAATCCTGCCCTTAATATACACAATTTATATTAAATTGTTTGAGTATTTTATACAGTTATCCAAGGGCTGAGAAAATATTTTCTTTTGTGTCATATGATTTCAATAATAACTTATATTTATTAAAGGCCTATGAGTAAGCATATATGTTCATTACTGTAATCTCGTATTATTATCACTCATTTTTACAGATGAGGAAACTGAGTCAGTGAGGTTAAATGACTTGCCCACACAACTAGCAAACGATAAAGCCAAAATTTAAACTTACTCTGATTTCTACACCTATATTTTTCCCACTGTGCCGTACTGCCTCACCAAAAATCTAAAAGTCCTATAGATACAGTATTCCATGTGCAAAGCACTATGAAAGCAGGTAGAGCTAAAATTATGCCTACCAATTTGTTTCAGTTTCTAGATGTGTGCTGTGCTTATTGTTTCTTGCCTGATGACTTACTTTCTCTACTTGCCTGACAGAGAAGGTAACAGATGCAGAGTGTGAGAGCAGAAGGAAAACAAAATGTGTCCTGATGCCAAAGTCAAAATTAACTGTAATAAGAGAGAAAAGTTGAAGAAGGCAATATTCTTTGTGATAGAGTTTAGTTTAGATCACCCATGCTTCTACAACATTTTGCAAATCATAGAAGATATTGGAATTCTACCTTGGTTTGGGTTTTTTTTTTTTAATTGTTTCTTAAACGGAAATGGTTGCAGATTTTTAAAGAATAGTTTGTTTAATGTTCCTCGCTTATTTGCTCACATGCCTTTATTTCCCTGTTGGGTTCAGTGATCCATGGAGATCACCATGTCTTATTTATCACTTTATCCCAGTGCTTGCCAAAAAGTAGGTACCCCAAAAGTAATGATTGAGTGAAGGAACACATGAAGGAAGGAACAACAAGTAAATTATTATCTAATCAACAATGGTGCAAAGGAGATGGGGTATCCACGGCTGAAGTCTTTTCTCTCCCAACCAAAGAGTTCATTCCAGTCCTCTATCAATCCTCTTGACTTCAATCCTCTTGACTTCAGTTTACAGGGTGCTTAAAAGGCAGATTCAAATTCAGCTCACACCCACTGAGAACCTGCTATGTGTCAGGATCTTTCATGTACAATAATATTCCGTAAAGCATCTAATAACTCTGTAGCTATTTTTATCCCCATTGTTCAGATGAGGATTCTTAGGCTCAAAGAAGTGAAACGCTTTGCCGGGGGTCACACAGCTAATAAGGGGAAGGGTTGGAAGCTGAGCCAATGAAAGATCAGCACACACTCCACTCCCTCACTGCAGCTTCCCCACAGTGTACCAACATGATGTCTACCATTTACCGTATTTCTGTAGAATTTATGGCACACCTTTTTTACAACTTAACATTCCTGAAATAGGGATGCATTTTATAAATGAGATAGCCTCTTCAATTACTTGAGATGTGGTCATGGTTTCTCAAAAAATAAATCCACCATCCCCCTCCTGTATCATTACCTCTGACCAAGAGCTGGTGTTGGAGCCTCTATTCTGTTTGTAGTGTCAAAAGGAAGCTAAAAGAACCTAACTGCAATAATTTAAAGAACAGTAGGAAGGCATCTCTGATCAAAAAACTTTTCTGCATTGTTTTTATTTTGTCACTTGACTACCAGACATTCTTAATTTATAGTAGTTTAATTGGCTTATTTCCTTTTAATTCCAACTGAGATCACCTCAGAGGCAATGAGGATTTTGATTGGGAATGGACTGAGGGCAGTTAGGGAGTTGAAGCCATTTGAGGGGGTAGTAGAGTATTTTGGGAAAGATAAGAAGGTGCCTCAGGGGAAAGTTAAACAATAGGGGCTGGCTTAAGGAGTGGAGTTTAAAATGGAATAAACATTTTAAGAAGATAAAATACAGTCCAAACAAAGACGACCATACATTAAAAAGAATATTTGTAAGAGACTGTGGCAGGAGGGTGATGTTAAGAGCAGAGGGAAGCTCTTATTTCACATTTACGAATAAGTTAACCAAATGCTCATGGTGAAGTGAAATGGTCCTTAACTTATATTCTGACACTAAAACCATTTAAAAATCACTGATTATTACACTACCCTAAAACAACTGTCACCTTTTGTGTCTTTTATCAACCAAACAAAATTCTCAAAATTAAATATCTAGTTCTTGATCAATGAGTATCTAGGAGGCCAGAAATCTTGTGCATTTGACCCAGGGTCATTGGATCCACTTTTCCTCTCTCATCTAGGAAGTCTCATCAGCTTAACAAAAATTCTGTCCTGACCCAGAAGTCACAGGTCAATTTCCAGGTCAAGGCCAAGGCACTTGTGCAACTAGTTCTATGCCCAGTGGGCACAGCAGTGGAGTAATAGTCTCTCTCTCACTGACCTGAAAGGTCTGTATCCCAGTTTACTGGGCAAGCCAACATGATGCCTACCATATCGGCAGCACCATCTAAGAGTCCTCTAACCTACAGTTCCTGTTGAGGGGATGGTAGGGAGTGTGAAGGTCAGGGGAGATCCCAAGCCTTTCCTTAAACATGGGTGGCCATGTTTTGTATCTCATGAACTAATCCCATGGCTTTTGCTAACTGGACTAGGGAAGGGCATCTGACTCAAGGAAAGCCAATTTGTAGACTACCCAGCAGCCTACAAAGTAATCTGGTACAAGAGCTCTTTCTGATGGTTGTCCAAATTGGACCGAGTTCTATCTCTTTGAAAGACGAATGATACAGAGATGCAAAGACACAATGATGCAAAGAAAGACAACTGGCAATTGGAAGTGGAAGAAGGAGACAGACACAGAAAGGAGCAGATTCAAAGAGAGAAGCTAAGTTGCTTTAGTGGTGGAACAGTAAAGATTGACAAGGATCCTGAATACCCTTCCAGTTCTATTTTCTGAGACAGCTGGCCACGGTTCCTATTTTTCCTGAGATGTTTTGTTTATTCAGATTTATCCTGAGTTTTCTTGAGCTCCAGTGCATTGGTCAGAACTGGCTAAGTTTTGTGGTGGTAACAGGAACACGAACATCTCAGTAGTTTAACACAACAGATTAATTCACTCTTCACAGAATCTGCTCCAGATCTAGGAGAATGTCTAGGGCCTATATCCTTCAACATTCCAGACTTCTAGCTGAAAACTCATCACTGGCTTTTAAATTCTTCTCCTACATGTGATCTATTACTTCTACTAACAGCCATTGGCCAGAGCTTATCACATTGTCCACTCAACTGCAAGAAAGCTGAGAAATGGGATTTTCCAAGTACTGAGAAGAAAACTGGAAATATGGGTGAATCAGGTACTTAACATATGGGATACCTTGCTACCGTATGTTTAACCTTTTCTTCGTGCCTTATTTTAATCATTTTAGCCCTTCATACACTTCACTGAAACCCATCAGGTAGTGTTACATTCATGTCATTTATTCACTTTGATTCACTCTCAGACACACCCAGCCACACCTCATGCCACTAGCAAATTTGATGCCTCATGATAAATAGCAAGACTTATAGCAAGCAGGGACTTGCACTGTTGAGTAGATGCTTTCAGCAGCCCTTTTTTTTTCCTTCTAAAATAAAAATAGTAGCAGAGGATGATGGATTTTTGCCATGTGGTAAGGGGGAGGGAGAAGGTAATGAGAGCTAATGAGATCATCTCAGTAGGACCAAACTACTGTAATTTATTTCTTTGCAAATTATTATAAAAAGAGTAAGTTAAATCTGAAAAGAAAAAAAGAGAGTTAAAATTTACTGAGTATCTACTATGTACCATTGCCTCACACAGACATTATCTCATTTATCACCAAGCAATATCTATGGGCTAGATTTACTATTTTCCAGCTGATAAAACCAAGACATGAAGAGGTTATATGATTTTCCCAAAGTCACACAGTTATGATGACTGAGTATTCATTCCAGGTTAATAAATCCAGATCTCCAAATTCATGCTTTAACAATTTCACGAAGCAGAAGCAGCAGCAAGCCTAAAATACATTCTGGGAGAGACATTCCAGATTTTCTGGGGCTATTCCTAGAAGAAATAAGATTCAGGCAGGATTGAACTGATTTTAGGAAAGCCCCCAAGGGTTTTAAAGATGGTGATCTCACGCATTCATTTATGCATTCACTTATTCAAAAAGATTTAATGAGTGAGGATAAAAAGGAAGTGAAGATGAAAAGACAAGATTGAAAATCCCTGTTCTCAAGCTGCTCACTATATTTAGGCATAGCCCCACGAGTAAACAGACAATGATGATATCGTGGCATAAGAGCTATGATAGGAATAAGCAAGTGGTGTTGAGAGTCCTAACCTAATGTTACCATTCAGTTCCCTGTGAAACAGACTCTGAGATGGAGATTTATGTGCAGAAGGCTTGTTCTCATGATCAACACCTGAGGAGAGTGCATTCAGGGTGGTTTGTCACGCCGGTAGGAAGGAGTAACGCCTAAGGGAAAGCAGTAAGCACTGAGGTTTAGATGCAGAGCATGACGCTCTATGCTAAGGAGTTTGGACTTCTTCCTAAAGGCAATGGGAAGACATTCAAAATTTTTATTCAGAGAGTGATATAATCAGATTTGCTTTGTAGAAAGATCATTCTGGCAACAGGTGGAGAATATATTAGAAGAGGATGAAACTGAGGAAGGGAAGCAGACTCATTAGGACGCTGTGGCAGTGATCCAGAGAGAAGAAGAATACTTGAATTGACAAGTAGCAGTAGCAGCGAGAATGGATATTCCAGGGATTTTCAGTGGACAAAACTGAGAAACTTTGACATCAATTAAATGTTATGGGTAGGGAAAATTAAAAAGTCAAGAATGACTCAGAGGGGACTTCCCTGGTGGCACAGTGGTTAAGAATCCACCTGCCAATGCAGGGGACACGGGTTCGAGCCCTGGTCCGGGAAGATCCCACATGCCGCAGAGCAACTAAGCCCCTGCGCCACAACTACTGAGCCTGTGCTCTAGAGCCCACAAGCCACAACTACTGAAGCCCACGCGCCTATAACCCATGCTCCTCAACAAGAGCAGCCACCGCAATGAGAAGCCTATGCACCGCAACAAAGAGTAGCCCCAGCTTGCCGCAACTAGAGAAAGGCTGCACGCAGCAACGAAGACCCAACGCAGCCTAATTAATTAATTAATTAAAAAAAAATGACTCAGAGGATGGTTCCATCCATTTGTTTATATAAATCTGGAGGGAAATATGCTAAGTTCAGTTTTGAACATGTTGTCCATAGTGCGTTCATGTGGAGGTCTCCAGCTACAGGTGTTTGCCCTCCTTGGGAGCTCAGGAGAGAAATCTAGGTTGGAGATAGAGTCGGAATTCACAGGTGGATGGTAGTAGAAGCCATGGGAATGGGCAAGATCACCCAAGGAGAATGCTCTAGAATGTACATAGACACAAAAGAAAAACAGTATTTAAAGTGGAGGGGAACCCACAAATAAATGCTAGAAATGTATCAGGAGAGAGGGATGTCTTGGAAGTGAAAAGAGAGGAGAGTATTAAGAAGTGCCAAGTGCAGTTGATGCCACTGAAAAATAAAGATGATTTTCCAGAGGAGTAGATAGGGGATCACTGGTGACCTTGGCAAGGAACATTTCAGTGACGTGGAGAAGACAGGGTGGGAAAATAGAGAATAAAGGAAACAGGGCTGAACCTTGAAGACATTATGCCAAGTGAATATCAGCCACCAAAGGACAAATACTGTATAATTCCCCTTAAATGAGGTACCCAGAGCTCTCAACCTCAGAGACAGCAAGTGCAATGGTGGTTGCCAGGGGCTCTTGGGGTGCGGGGGAGGAGGAATAGAAAGTTATTGTTTAGTGGGTATAGAGTTTTAGTTTGAGAAGATGGAAAAGTTCTGGAAACAGGTAGCAGTGGTGGTGGCATAATAATGTGAATGTACTTAATGCCACGGAGCTGTACACTTGGAAATGGTTAAAATGGCAAGTTTTATGTTATGCATATTTTACTAAAAGGGAAAAAGAGAGATAATAAAGGAGTGAATGAGAGATGAGAAAATGGAGGGACTGAATATAGCCCTCTCTCAGGAAACTTGAATGGGAAGAGAAAGAGAGAGAGACGGTGAGAGCTAAAAGGACCAGTGCTGTGAGCTGAGCGAGACAGAATGATGGTGAAATAGGGGCCTTGCGAGCTGCTGCTGACTCTCATTCTGGTGAACACTAAGGAAGGTTGAACGACATAACTAGAGAATGAATTTTGACCCTACAGGATGGCGGAAGGTCTTGCTCTGCCCAGAAAATTTAGTAAACCACTGATGCTCTCTTTAAGTTTAAAAAATCAACATCTAGTCTATTGTGACTGTCTATTTTTTGTAATTTATTTTTTATTGAAGTATAGTTGAATTACAGTGCTGAATTAATTACTGCTGTACAACAAAGTTACTCAGTTATATATATGTACATATATATATATATTCTTTTTTATATTCTTTTCCATTATGGTTTATCACAGGATAGTGAATATAGTTCCCTGTGCTATACAGTAGGACCTTGTTGTGTATCCATTCTATGTACACCAGTTTGCATCTGCTAATCCCAAACTCTCAACCCAACCCTCTCCCACTCCCCTCCCCCTTGGCAACCACCAGTCTATTTTCCATGTCCCTGATTCTGTTTCTGTTTCATAAATAGGTTTATTTGTGTCATATTTTAGATTCTGCATATAAGTGATATCATATGGTATTTGTCTTTCTCTTTCTGACTTACTTCACTTAGAATGATAATCTCTACTTGCATCCATCTTGTTGCTCATTGTGACTCTCTTAAGCAGCTAATAGAGGCCACATGTCACTTCCATATTAAATTGGTCAATCGCATAAAGTAGTAAGTCATATATGATGAATAGACACGATGGTAATATTGTGATACGTTAAGTTTTTATTTTTCAATTACATGTTGGATGTAATGTTTTATTCAAGAAAGGGTAAAACATTTATAAATTTTGAAGCTCACTAAAATTTCAGGAAAGAGTATTGTCTAAATTTCACGAGTGTAGTCTAAAAGTTGCACTCTTAAACATTTCCCTATTTAATTAAATTTGAATTTACTATATGTTATTTTTATAGTATATTATTTAAAATACCTACAAGAAAAATATATTGAAGTCATGGGTTCCCTTGAGTCATAGGGGGAAAAATAGTTAAGTAAAAGAGCAAATTATTTTCTCCAGAGTGAAAAAGGGAGGGCTTCTGTTTAGAAGCACCACATTTAATTCACATACTTTTAGTTGGTCTAAGTGATCTCTGCAAATTATTATCACACACATCAGAAATAATGCTCAGACATTGCACTGTATTTGTTTCTGTCTAGACATAAGAAGTTTATGAATTACAAAAATAGGAATCTTTAATATATCTATTCATGATTATATACATATGCTCACAAGTGCTTGTGGAAGATTTGGCTGTTGGCCATAATTATGTGAATTCACATCATTTCTTAGTTATGGAAAGACACAGCACCAGGAAATCAAATATAAACAGAAATGTTCTCATTTCCAGTCCCCTGACTTGAATTGAGTCTTGAGCTTTCTGTGGCAGTTTTTAGATGCAATCTATATGAATATGTAGATGGTTTAAGAGCTTCCTTCATTTGTACGTGTGTATGGTCTTGTCTTTAAAAAATACCTTCAGGGTCATACTATGAGTCAGTAATGATGACACTAATATATAAATTTCTGTGTCTATTATATATATGTATAATTTTTAGGGGACATCTATATGCATTATCTCAAAAAAGAATTAAATTTAAATCTTTATTTGAGATGTAAGAAGTATGTCATAACTGTCACACAAGATATATAATACAAGTATGACACAAAGACAAGTATGTCTTATGAGCCATCAATATCACACCACCTGTGTGTGCATGGGCATTAGGAAATTGAGGACATGCCACATTAAAAATGAAAGATGACATTGACCCCTGAAGTCTAGAACATGTGAACCAATTAAAAGTTGTAAGGAGAAAAAGGAAAGGAAATTAAAAGATTAGTCTTTTCTGAGAAGATGTCAAGCAGGTGGAGATAAGGTTCCCTTTCAACATTTTCCTTAATAAGCAAGAAATAGGTATGTCCTATCTTTATACTTCTGCTAAAATGCTTCCTTTCCTTTAAACGGGAAGAAAACAGGACATAATGTTCTTTTAATGAGTCTACTATCTGAGCCTCTTCTAGGTATGCAAAGTACCATTCTAGGCCAATTACTCAATTGTTGCTTTGATAAGGTCTGTCATACTAATTCAATATTTAAATGATTCCTTAGAAAATATAATGATAGTAAATGTTTTTAAAAGGAGAAATATATTCTCTTACATGTTTGAAATGCTGTCCTAATAATAGATGATGGACTCTTTTTAACTTACAGATTAATCAGTGTATATGCACTATATGAAGACCAAGGCTGGAAGAAAGAACTATCAGAGTATCTTTGGCATAAGAAATTTCGTAAGTAAATCTCTCTGTGTTGTTATAAACTTGGATCATATTTCATAAAATTTCTGAAGTCCATCAGAAGAAAGACCTACTCAAAATCAGTTACTTTTTATTAATTAAATGTTCTAAGTTTCTTAATGAGTGTGGGACCTACCTTTACAAACTCTCTGATGTTCCTAAATATCATTAGGAATCAAAGTAAAAGTAAGATTTTCCTAAAAATATCAATATTAGACTATTACCCTATCTGGTGTCCAAACATTTTGAAACAAAAATCAATGCGAATGGCTTAACATGGTTTCAAAACATAATATTAACATTGGAACTGTCTTGGAAATTTTAGAAAAAGTAATTGTAGCTACACATCTTCCACTGTGTGAAAGCTCAGGAAGAAAATGTTTTGCTTTCTCTTATACTTTAAACTACATCCATTTCTTTCTTTTGAAAACCCCCCACAATTAGCAAAAGGGCTTGAACAGAACTTAACCTTTATTTATGATTATGTTTTTGTCATTGACATAAAGCGCCACTTTTGAGTGCACAAATGTATAGGTCTAAATTAAGTAATTATCTCCCACACATAGTTTTCTTGCAACACAGTAAAATGTTAAAGCTATTCAGTAACAAATAGTATTTTTGTTTGTTTGAATTGTCTATGATCATTAACCAACTGAAAAATTCTTAGGAGCTATTTTTACATTATTAAACTTTTTCATTAAAAATACACCAAACACCTAAGCAGGACATGGGACTTTAAAAGAGCATTCAGGTCGATACAACTAATGTGCAATAGATGAAAACATGATTTTCTTGAATTTCTAGGACTACTTTCCATAATTTTTTTTTTTTCAAATGCTCCCTTGAATAGGCTGGAGAATAACGTCTTCTAACTAATGATTTGAGTTATCTGAAATCTGTTAGTTAAGCCAGGGGTCCCCAATCCTGGGGCCGCGGACCGGTACCACTCCGCGGCCTGTTACAAACCGGGCAGCACAGCAGGAGGAGAGTGATGGGCGAGCGAGCGAAGCTTCATCTACTGCTCCCCATCGCTCCCCATCACTCGCATTACCACCTGAAACCCCCCTCATCCATGGACAAATTGTCTTCCATGAAACCGGTCCCCGGTACCAAAAAGGTTGGGGACCAATGAGTTAAGCAATAGTTGGCTAATTTTTTTAAAAGACAGAGACAAATATATTACTCCCAAATTACGTTGACTGTAGTTTTTAGCTTTTTTGCCTTTTTATAGCTCAGAGGGTACATTGTGGGTCATGATTATCATTATGAGATACAGCACTCTACATGGGAAAGTGTAGGAAACATAAACATTGAATTTAAGGTATGCCATGTATATTGTTCTTTACTGTAAACCCTTTGTTTACTTGGCACTGAATACCTGAATTTTAAGTTCAGAAGTCTTTGAAAAATACCTGGTGTCCTTTTTTGCTCACGAAAGTATGGTATGGGGGAAATTCAATTATTTTACCTTCCTAATACCTTGAATTCCTGATAAATTATAATCTCTCTTACCTTGTAGAAACGCTTTTTAGATGCTGCCTTATTCAGTATTAACACATAATCGAACCTGGTATTAAAGTGTTGGGACTATTTTTGTTGGGCCCTGTGACACAAAATTGTGTTAGCGTTTATTTAATATGCCTATTTGTACTATTTCCCAATATAGAAAACTTTATCTGGTTTCATTAGAAAAGAAATATTCCAAAAAATTTCCAGATACTCGAAGCTCATTTCTTTAAATCCACAAATGTTTTATTTTCACCATGTCTATTTTTAGACTTTTAAAAATATGCCATACGTTTTCTTAGACAGAGAGTAATCAACATAATGTAACTAACTGGTTGTTGATTATTCAGGTCTCGATTTTACACATTCATTATTGTACCATTTTTACATTTAACCATTTTATGCATTACCCAAGGCCCTCACAGGCTGATGTAGTGTGTTCAGGGCTGTTTCCTTTCATATAGAGTGGTCTAGGCTGAAACGCTGTCTATGAGCCTGTGTTTGAGTAGTGACGTGTAGGAGAAAGAAATTAAGCTTCCAACCACAGGTCCACTGTTGACTAGTTATGCAATTTGGAGAAATTTATTTAACTCTTTACAGCTTCAGTTTCTTTATCAGCAAAGTGCTTATGCTAACTTGCAGAATGGTTGCAAAGAGAGAGTTAAATAATAACTGTAAAGGGTCTGGTACTCGCCAACCCTCAACCTCCTTCCTTGTTCTGCTGTGTGTCAGTTCTTGCTCCTGCCATCTCTCTTCTCTTACATTTCCTTGTCACTTGTAGACTGTGACAGCAGGAAGCTCCTCAGATCTGTTCATCACTGTATCTGCCACGAATACCTGACGGTGTGGTCTCTGGTAAAATACCTGTGTTTGAATCCTGACCCTATCCATGTCTACTGTGTGCTCTTGGGCGAATTTATCAACCTCTCTCCACCTCAGTTTCCTTGTCTGTGAAATGAGGGGACTCATAGTACATACCTCATAGGATCGAATTAGCTATTTCTGTAAATATCCCTCCCACATAGTAAACATACAATAAATATAAGGGTCTGTAATGACTGGAGAAAAAAAACAATTTATTGTTTCTAATCTTCTGTGGCCCCAGAAATGAAATAATCAAGTTTATTTAAGTGAGTTTAAGTATTAGACCAATTTCTACTAATAAAGTTTGTGAGCTTTAGTATAGCTTTTTTTTTTTTTAAATAAATTTATTTATTTTTGGTTGCATTGGGTCTTCGTTGCTGCACTCAGGCTATCTCTAGTTGCGGCGAGCGGAGGCTACTCTTCATTGAGGTGGGTGGGCTTCTCATTGCGGTGGCTTCTCTTGTTGCAGAGCACAGGCTCTAGGCACGCGGGCTTCAGTAGTTGTGATGCACAGGCTTAGTTTCTCCATGGCATGTGGGATCTTCCCAGACCAGGTCTTGAACCCATGTCCCCTGCATTGGCAGGTGGATTCTTAACCACTGTGCTACCAGGGAAGCCCTAGTATAGCTTTTTAAACCTTTTTTTTTTTCTTTTCTTTTCCTTTCTTTCTTTTTCTAGCAGCTCAGAAGTTTTATTCTTACCTCTGGGTTAGTGGGCCCTATTTTGATTGCTGAATAAATGATCTCAAGATAATTAGCATTTTTACCATACAGGACTGTGAGATAACCGATGTTTTTTTCCTACTATGTTATTTTAATCCATTTTCCCTGTTTTATTTATAGAGATAGATTTGAAGTTTCTTATAAGCTAACCAGTTTGCCTGTGTTGTCACATATAAATGTTTGCCTTTTATTCACATGGCCAACCGTGTCAATAGCCAAGGCCACAATTCAGCATGTCATCAGTAAAAATTCACAGCAGTTGTATTTCTAAATCTTAACACCAAACACATCTCATAATTGAATAGAACTGTCAGATATTTACATTATATATTCCATTTCTTTGTGTTTAAGTATCACCTATGTGTCTTCAGTTCTTAGCTCCTTCGAATCCTCTAGTTGAATAATCCGTTGGAATTTGGAAATGGAGAGTAAAAATTGAGGGTAGATGGCTATTGTTGAGGAGTGAATAGTAACATTGTTTAGGAGAGCAAAATAATCGCTTAAGTGGTATACATTCATGGTTCAATTAAATCTAGAAATTGAATAAACAAAAGTTTCAAGTGAACCTCAAGTTATGAAAGGGATTATTTCTTATTTTGTATCAATCTCACTATACCTATAAAACAAGGTTTTTACTGTGTTCCTTCTTATGCTTATCAATCAAGACATAATTCGACTCTTGATCATAATATCAGTATCAATATCAGCAGAATTCTAATGGCAATTTCTTCCCTCTGTGTTAAGAGTTACACATAAGCTCTAAACAGGCACAAGTTATCATCAATGTGATAATTCTCTTCTGTTTCCTGGACATGTTTGGTTACCCATGAGATTGAAGGGACCACTTGAACCACACACTCGTTAGGTTTGGTTGCCCAGGATCTAGGTGCAGCAGGCTAGAGACTGGAAATTCCAAAACTTTCCCACGGAACAGATGAGAGCTTGAGGGACAGGGTATTCCTGGCAGGATCAGAACATTCCAGAAGGCATTTGGCATTTGCTCAGTGATTGCAACATAGCAGATATTTTTCCAAGGGGGAAGGTGAGAGGCAACAGTGACTGCCAGTGAAGACCATTCCCAAATCTCAGATCTGACTCTAAATTAGTGACAGGGTCACTAATCAGGCCCTTTGTGACTCTCGCAGCTTTACATGAGGATCTGTCTTCAGAGTGATTTGACCTATTCTGATTTTCTTATTACATATCACCTAGTTGTCAGCAACCCCTAGCCCAGTCTAACCCTCCAGTGTATTATCTGTTGGAATTTGGAATTGATGAGGGTCATAGCTATGGTTGAGGAATGGATAGCAAATTGCTTTGGATAGCAAAATAATCTCATAAATGTTATCACAGGGTTCTAACTGAACAATGAAATTTAGAAATGGAGTAAACAAAAGTTCAAACTGAACCTGCAATTACAAAAGGGCTTATTTTCTTATTTTATATCAGTCCTACTACTTCATGTGTACAGACAAGGTTTTCACTGATTTTTTTTACTGAATTTATTCTTCTCAATCAGTAAAACTACTTCTGAGTGACAGAGCTTTCTTGAATTCTAGTCTTCTGGGAGGTAAGAATTACTTTTCACAATTCTCCTAAATATTGTGAAATCTGGCCAATCAGAAACTAAAATGTAGATGTCTATCATAGTAATGATAATCTCATTAGCCAAGTTGCTTTCTTTAAAAGTATATACTACTGGTGGACTTTTTCAGCACCATTTTCCCCTCTATATCAAGAGATTATTTTTTTCATTTTCCAGATATAGTCTCTGAAATTCTTAAATCCAGGGAGAAACCAGTGAGTGCAAGCAAGATGTCCAATAAACAAAGGGAGACCCAGGCTAACACACCATGACTTAGGACAGACTATCGTGAGAGTGTGTAAGAGAGGGAATTATAGGAGAGTTTTACGGGAATCCTGGTTGAGGTTGGGAAGGAAACTGGAGTCTCTGATGTAGGGATACAAGTGTTGTGGTCAAGGGTAGTAAGATAGCACTAGAAGTGTCTCTGGGACTTGACTCAAAGAAATGCCTTAGTCTGGATATCTGACCTGGAGGGAAATTTTAAGGATGAGACCAAAGCAAAAGTCTAGTGGTGTATTTTCTTGGAAGTGTTGTCACCTCCCCCCAAAATGGTACTAGTGCGTAGAGGTGGGAAAGGGTAATTGTTATGGTAATGTTTGGAGAATATGCTGTATCCCCTGTAGTATCCTGGGTAATGTTCTTCACTCCAGCATTGGCTTAGTATGTGAAGTAGAAAACAAAACATATGACTACAATTTATAGAGGTCTTGGGAGGAATAAAATCTATCTCAACATGTAAATCACAGGCATACAGTTTTATTTATTGTACTAATCTAATGCCACTAAGTTAATCAATCAGATTTATAACAAATTGTTCTCTAAGGTTCATGCCCACGTTGAGACAATTTCCTTTACCCATATGCATTCTGCAATCACTTGGTCTATTCTTACTAAAGTTTCCCATACATATACCCTCAAGTCCAAGTCAGAATTGTTTTCCTTTTCATCGGCAAGGCAAAGTCTTTTCTGTTTGTGCCCCACCTCTACTTCTAGTAGTAGATCTAGTAGTGATTCTTCTAGTCAGCAGACATCCTCATTAGGTAGTATGTCTCTCATTTCCACTTCGTTGAAATATCTTAGAACTGGATTTTTTGCCTTAATTAAGTACTCAATTCTCAGTCTTCTCTTTCTTTCAAGTCATATATTTGGCTAGTTTTTTAGACACTTTTATATTTATCTTTCTGGACCTCATGCCATTTCTACCTCTACATATGATATTTTTTTGTCGCCTAGATAGGATTCTTTTTTAGTAAAAATGTCAGCATATCTAAAACCCAATATATTTACATCTTCTATCACAGTGAGTCATGATAACCCTTAAATCTACACATATTTGAGGGTGGGACACCAAATCAAGCCCAAGACTCATGGGAATATAGTCCCATCAAGTTTGCTGAAAATAGGAAATTTATTCTTCTTTTTATCTGCCCAAATTCTGGGGATTCGGAAGAGATGACAATCCTGTTTTATATATACAGTTGATCCCTATTATTCGTGGAGTACATATTTGTGAATTTGCTTACTCACTAAAATTTACTTGTAACCCCCAATTCAATACTCATAGTGATTTGCAGATCATTCATGAACGTATGAAGAACAGACAAAATTTGAGTCACCTGGTGCTCACATTAGTACCTAAGACTGAGAAAGGCAATGCTCTGCCTTCTTGTTTCAACTCTCACACTGTCAACAGGTGTCCTTTTTGTGGTCCATTTAGTGACAAATTTTTCACATTTTTGTGCTTTTCGTTGGTGATTTCAATGTCTAAAACAGCCCACAAATGTAGTGCTGAGGTGCTGTCTAGTGTTCCTAAGTGCAAGAAAACTGTGATGTTGCCTTTGGAGAAGATATGTGTTAGTACAAGCTTCATTCGGCATGAGTTGTAGTGCTGTTGACTGTGAGTTCAATGTTAATGAATCAACAATACATATTAAATAATGTGTTTTTAAACAGAAGTACACATAAAACATGGTTATGTACTGATCAGTTGACTAAAATGTTGGGACCGGACACTCGCAGGAACTTAACCTTGTATTTCCTCTAAGAGCAATCATTCAGTATTTGCTAGTTCAGTGTTCACAGTGACTTTATCAAACATAACTATTACCAGTAATGAGATTCAATGGTGCATGTGTGTGTGTGTGTGTGTGTGTGTATTTTTCCATGTAGTAAAATTACTGCAACTGGCTAATACCTCACTAAACAGCATATTATAGTGTATAAGCCCCTGAAAAGTCCTGTAAGTTAAATCTAGTGACGTTTTATATATATATTTATCTTTTGATCCAACAATTGTATTTCTAGAAATCTATCCCAGAGTTACAGTGGCAAATAAAAGAACATCAATCACTACGAATCTTCTAGTGGAAGTGCACAGCACCCCCTTTGATAGTCTTGACAAAATTGAACCTGAATCTGATTATGCCTCTAGATCTAACTACTAATTTGCAGAAAATGCAAAGGACAGAGGAATATGTGAAATATATGTGGATGCAATCAGCAGAATCCAGACGAGAGATTCTACTGGACAAATTACCTGGATTCTTTAACAACTAACAACTGCCATACACACACGCGTGCATGCACACACACACACACACACACAGCTTGGAGCTTAAAAGAGACTTAATAATCACTGGTAGTTTTATACAATAATGTTCTTAGCAGCTTTATTCTCATTAGCCAAAACTTTGCATTAAGCAAATGTCATCAACAGGAGAAAAGATAAACATATGTAATAGTGATAGCAATTATAAGAAACAGATTGATCCAACAACAAGGATGAATTTCACAGGCATTATACTGAGAAGAAGCTGAACATAAAATAGTATAAAGTTCTAGAACAGGCACTAATCAAAGTTGTGATTGCCAGGGAGGAGGTAAGAGGCGCAGGGGAACCATCTAGGGAGAGGGAAATGTCCTGTGTGATGACAGAGGTTTACATACATATATCCATTTGTCAAAACTGTACAACTAGGATTTGTATATTTAAATACATGCACATTTTACCTCAAAAGACTGTAAAAAATAATTGAATGGAAATTGGAGAGTAGGTGGAGGTATAGATGATACAAGAATGACAGACTGTTGATCATTGTTGAAGCTGGGTGTTGAGTACATATATTATACTGCTTACTTTGTATATGTTTGGAAATTTACATAACACAAAGGTTTTATTTTTGTTTTTTTTTAATAGAGAGAAACTTAAGAAATATAACAACCAATGGCATTTATATTCTTTTTTGGATCTCAGTTCATAAAAACTGTCTGGATATTTGAGGATATTAAGGAAATATTCAAGAGAGGGTATTTTTAGGTGTGATAATTGCATTATAGTTATGTTCTTAAAATAAATAATCCTACTTTTTAAGAGACACATATGGAAATACAGATGAAATTATATGGCATCTGGGATTTGTTTTGAAATAAACCAGTGGGTGTGGTAGAGGTAGAGATGAAACGAGATTGACCAGGAGTTGAAAATTGTTGAAGCTGGATGATGGGTACATGGGGTTCGTTAGACTACTCTCTGTCATTCTGTATATTTGAAATTTTCTGTAATAAAAAGATTTCCAAGTACTACATTTTAAAAAAAGTACTCCCATAAATTGAAAAACTCCAGGCTGGCTAAGTCTAGTCAAATGGATGGAACTGTATCTCTACTAATGTTCAATGCTGATTCTATCTGAGAAGAGACGGGGTAGATTGGGGACAGGAGCCTGGGCTGGTAACACTAGAAGGGGGCGTATGGTGACTCAGGTTGGGAGGCTGGGAGCTTTGCATGGTGACACAGTGGGGTGGGGTTGTGAAGAAACTGAGCTCTGAGAGGTAACTGTGGAGGCAGGACAAGCAGGAGACACAGATGATTAAGGCAGGATGTGAAACTGCATGGGGGAATTATGTGAGAAAATATTAAAGCAGTACCAGTTCAAGAGAGGTAGTTGTGAAGAATCAATCCTCAGAGAGGCAGAACTCAAATAGGAAATTTCTATTGGCAAAGTCCAGGATTCCTGTACTTAAGTTTACAAAGAGATTAAAACAAGCAAACACACAAACAGAAACCAAAAAAACTGAGGAGTTTAAGCAGTAACTTGCTACTTTACTTATTAAAGTAACTCAGAGGACTAGAGGAAACAAACATGGAAGATTGGGTTATGGGGCACCTACCTAGCTGGGAGGATGAAATAGGGAGAATTAAAGTGAGTATCGTGAGATTATAGTCTTATAACTTACCAAATTTAAATATGATTCTTTACCCAAGACCCTCTCCCAACCCTACCCTGGCTTCCCAGTATTCCCTAACCATGTAACAAGAGTTTCTATAGTACCACCTGAGACTGTAATGCTTAACAGTCAACGTGGTTTTTTTTTTACTTGAATACTAATGAAGTAGTATTTTAGAAAGTTGGATGTGTTCTTAAAAGTAATGGTATAGGGCTTCCCTGGTGGCGCAGTGGTTGAGAGTCCGCCTGCCGATGCAGGGGACACGGGTTCGTGCCCCGGTCCAGGAGGATCCCACATGCCACGGAGTGGCTGGGTCCGTGAGCCATGGCCGCTGAGCCTGCGCGTCCGGAGCCTGTGCTCCGCAACGGGAGAGGCCACAACAGTGAGAGGCCTGCGTACCGCAGGGGAAAAAAAAAAAAAAAAAGTAATGGTATATGGCTAAGTATTTGAAATAGTTTTCAAAAATAATGAAAAATAGGTTCCTCTATCATGGCAGACTGAGCTAATTGGAGCCACCTTTTCTGATACAAATATATAGACATGCTGGGTAAATATAACAACAGAAACAAAAATGAAGCTTGAGAGAAAGAGAAATCCCTGCTGCCAGAAAAAAAAATGTTGTGTCAGGGGGAAGGGACTCAAAGTCAGAGACCTGAATCTAGGCCTGAGGGGCTGGGGGCCAGGGTTTCAATGCCCGCATGGGGACAGGAGATGTGCCCTCCCACCTGCAGTGCAAAGGTTAGAACTGGGACTCCTGCTAATGCCAGGACTTCTAAATAGCTGCACAATCAGTGAAAAGGAGCTAGAAAAGTTTTGTCTACCAGACTAGACAAGTAGCAAGCAGTTTGTTTTCTATTCTGAGCTCTGAGTAGAGAAAAAAATTCTCCTTGGAGAAATCTAAACCCAAAGCTTCATAATTGGTGACTATAGGGTCTGGATTTATACTACCTTTGTGATAAGAGACTCTCAAGTTGAGAAACTTTCATAAAAACTAGTCCAGGTAGTAAAAATATTATATACATATATATGTATACAATATACACATATATACATATATATATGATAAAGGACTTGTAACTAGAATATATAAAGAATTTCTATTAATAATAAAAAGAAATTGTAATCAGAAAATGGGCAAGATTTTAAGTTAAACTTTTCAAAGAAAGGATTCCCAAATGGCCAATAGTCTTACAAAAAGTTGCTCTAACCATCAGGGAAATGGAAATAAAAAACACAGTGGGATTCTACATACTCACTAGAATAGCTAAAATGAAAGTGACAGAAAATAGAGGTTGGTGAGAATGTAGATACGTAAATATAAATAAGCATTTATTGTAAAAAAAATAACAATGACAGCTGACTTTTAGGGAGTTAAGAACAAGGTAGTACTAAAAACAATAATATGGAAGGTGGGGCAGGCAGGGTATGATCAGAATCTTTCTGAATTCCTTGTATTGTTTGGGAGCTGCTTTAAAATGTTGATTAAATAAGTATACCCTATTAAAAATCTAAGGGTAACCATTGGAATGATAGATATGGAATGTATAACCACCTAACCAGTCAATGCGGTTGGCATTTTGAGTAAGACATTTCTCCTTTGTGCAGTAATCCTGGCCCTGCCTGTGAAATGCCAATAGCAGTGCTCAGTCATTGTGAAAAACAAAAAGTGACCACACACATTTCTAGATGCCCCCTAAGAGATCGGTGACACCACTAACTGGGAACCATGTTATGAGAAGGATTAAATGGGGGGAAATAAGGAAAACGTGAGCAGATCAATGGAAGCTAGGAAAGGGAAGAATCAATTAAGGACATTGTCACATCCATTGGTTTTCTTTTGTAAACTCTTAGATTTAGAAAATATCTTAATTTGTTTTAAAGAACACTCATTTACCATCTGTATTTTTGCAAGGGTATTTTGTTTTGCAAAAAGATTCCCATTTCCTCTATCACAGTCAGAGGTACTGTCCTTTTCTATGAAATCTTATCTGAAAAAGATATCTACAACCTTATAGACAAATTTTCCACCGTAATGTATCTATTAAAGTCAATAAATTAATAATGGAATATCTCAAAGATTTAGAATCATATATTAATGATAATCCTTAACTGGTCTGAATATATAAAGCATTGGTTTTTCAACTATAAGTAATTTGTTGGTTAGACTCAGATCTAATCTTTTATTATTATTTTCTTTTATCAGGTTTTTAATCTTGAATAAGAAAATTAAAATTTTTGATAAAATATTTTTAAATTTCTTATATCCTTTCACTGTAAATATTGAAATACTCCAAAAGATACTGCTTTGGAAAAAGACACTAGGGACGTCTTAGCTGCCAAATGCAATGGGTTTTTTCAAACTTCATTTTACCCAACCTCCCCCATTCTAAAACACTTTCCTCCTTTGGAGTCCATGATAATGCATAATGGGTTTCTTCCTACTTCTCTGCTATTCCTTCTGTTTCATTCATGAATCTCTTTCTTCCTCTTGCCAGCCCTTAATGTTGGTATTCCTCAAGATTTTTTCCCTGGTTCTCAAGGGTCAAGCTCTGAGCTCAGACAACCTGGATATGAATTCTAGATTCACAATTTTGTATAGTTCAGTAACCTCAGGCCTATAAGCCCTGGTTTATTCAAAGTTAAAGTATTGTATTAGTTAGGGTTCTCCAGAGAAACAGAACCAATAATATACACACACACACAAAGATATTTGGCTTGCACAGTTATGGAAGTTGACAAGTCCTAAGATGTGCTGTCAGCAAGCTGGAGACCCAGGAGAGCTTATGATGTAGTTCCAGTCTGAAAGCTGACAGGTTCAAGACCCAGGAAGAGCCAATGTTTCAGTTTGAGTTCGAAGTCAGGGAAAGTTCAATGTCCATGCTCAAGGCAGACAGGCAGGAGGAAAAGCCTCCTTATTTGCAGAAGGGTCAGCCTTTTTGTTCTATACAAATTGGCCTTCAACTTATTAGATGGGGCCCACACATTAGGGAGGACCCTAATGTAAAGAAGATTAGGGCCTTTACTCAGTCTACCAATTAAAATGTTAATCTGATGCAAAAACACCCTCAAAGACACACCCAGAATAATGTGTGTTTTTTTTGGTGTTTTAAAAAATTAATTTTAATTATAATGGGAAAATAGGAAATAACGATAGAACAACCTAAATGCATATGTAGCTAAACAGTATTAAAAAAACACTACAAAAATATATATATATATTTTAACATCTTTATTGGAGTATAATTGCTTTACAATGGTGTGTTACTTTCTGCTTTATAACAAAGTGAATCAGTTATACATATACATACGTTCCCATATCTCTTCCCTCTTGCGTCTCCCTCCCTCCCACCCTCCCTATCCCACCGCTCTAGGTGGTCACAAACCACCAAGCTGATCTCCCTGTGCTATGCGGCTGCTTCCCACTAGCTATCTACTTTATGTTTGGTAGTGTATATATGTCCATGACACTCTCTCACTTTGTCCCAGCTTACCCTTCCCCCTCCCCATATCCTCAAGTCCATGCTCTAGTAGGTCTGTGTCTTTATTCCCGTCTTACCCCTAGGTTCTTCATGACACTTTTTTTTTCTTAGATTCCATATATATGTGTTAGCATACGGTATTTGTTTTTCTCCTTCTGACTTACTTCACTCTGTATGACAGACTCTAGGTCTGTCCATCTCACTACAAAAAACTCAATTTCGTTTCTTTTATGACTGAGTAATATTCCATTGTATATATGTGCCACATCTTCTTTATCCATTCATCTGTTGATAGACACTTAGGTTGCTTCCATGTCCTGGCTATTGTAAATAGAGCTGCAATGAACATTTTGGTACATGACTCTTTTTGAATTATGGTTTTCTCAGAGTATATGCCCAGTAGTGGGATTGCTGGGTCGTATGGTAGTTCTATGTGTAGTTTTTTAAGGAACCTCCATACTGTCCTCCATAGTGGCTGTATCAATTTACATTCCCACCAACAGTGCAAGAGTGTTCCATTTTCTGCACACCCTCTCCAGCATTTATTGTTTCTAGATTTTTTGATGATGGCCATTCTGACCGGTGTGAGATGATATCTCATTGTAGTTTTGATTGGCATTTCTCTAATGATTACTGATGTTGAGCATTCTTTCATGTGTTTGTTGGCAATCTGTATATCTTCTTTGGAGAAATGTCTATTTAGGTCTTCTGCCCATTTTTGGATTGGGTTGTTTGTTTTTTTGTTATTGAGTTGCATGAGCTGCTTGTTAGTTTTAGAGATTAATCCTTTGTCAGTTGCTTCATTTGCAAATATTTTCTCCCATTCTGAGGGCTGTCTTTTGGTCTTGTTTATGGTTTCCTTTGCTGTGCAAAAGCTTTGAAGTTTCATTAGGTCCCATTTGTTTATTTTTGTTTTTATTTCCATTTCTCTAGGAGGTGGGTCAAAAAGGATCTTCCTGTGATTTATGTCATAGAGTGTTCTGCCTATGTTTTCCTCTAAGAGTTTGATAGTGTCTGGCCTTACATTTAGGTCTTTAATCCATTTTGAGTTTATTTTTGTGTATGGTGTTAGGGAGTGTCCTAATTTCATTCTTTTACATGTAGCTGTCCAGTTTTCCCAGCACCACTTATTGAAGAGGCTATCTTTTCTCCACTGTATATTCTTGCCTCCTTTATCAAAGATAAGGTGACCATATGTGCGTGGGTTTATCTCTGGGCTTTCTATCCTGTTCCATTGATCTATATTTCTGTTTTTGTGCCAGTACCATACTGTCTTGATTACTGTAGTTTTGTAGTATAGTCTGAAGTCAGGGAGCCTGATTCCTCCAGCTCCATTTTTCGTTCTCAAAGAATGCTTTGGCTATTCGGGGTCTTTTGTGTTTCCATACAAATTGTGAAATTTTTTGTTCTAGTTCTGTGAAAAATGCCAGTGGTAGTTTGATAAGGATTGCATTGAATCTGTAGATTGCTTTGGGTAGTAGAGTCATTTTCACAATGTTGATTCTTCCAATCCAAGAACATGGTATATCTCTCCATCTATTTGTATCATCTTTAATTTCTTTCATCAGTGTCTTATAATTTTCTGCATACAGGTCTTTTGTCTCCTTAGGTAGGTTTATTCCTAGATATTTTATTCTTTTTGTTGCAATGGTAAATAGGACTGTTTTCTTAATTTTACTTTCAGATTTTTCATCATTAGTGTATAAGAATACCAGAGATTTCTGTGCATTAATTTTGTATCCTGCTACTTCACCAAATTCATTGATCAGCTCTAGTAGTTTTCTGGTAGCATCTTTAGGATTCTCTATGTATAGTATCATGTCATCTGCAAAGAGTGACAGCTTTACTTCTTTTCCAATTTGGATTCCTTTTATTTCTTTTTTCTTCTCTGATTGCTATGGCTAGAACTTCCAAAACTATGTTGAATAAGAGTGGTGAGAGTGGGCAACCTTGGCTTGTTCCTGATCTTAGTGGAAATGCTTTCAGTTTTTCACCATTGAGGATGATGTTGGCTGTGGCTTTGTCATAAATGGCCTTTATTATGTTGAGGAAAGTTCCCTCTATGCCTACTTTCTGGAGGGTTTTTATCATAAACGGGTGTTGAATTTTGTCAAAAGCTTTTTCTGCATCTATTGAGATGATCATATGGTTTTTATCCTTCAATTTGTTAATATGGTGTATCACGTTGATTGATTTGTGTATATTGAAGAATCCTTGCATTCCTGGAATATATCCCACTTGATCATGGTGTATGATCCTTTTAATGTGCTGTTGGATTCTGTTTGCTAGTATTTTGTTGAGGACTTTTGCATCTATGTTCCTCAGTGATATTGGCCTGTAGTTTTCTTTCTTTGTGACATCTTTGTCTGGTTTTGGTATCAGGGTGATGTTGGCCTCACAGAATGAGTTTGGGAGTCTTCCTCCCTCTGCTATATTTTGGAAGAGTTTGAGAAAGATAGGTGTTAGCTCTTCTCTAAATGTTTGATAGAATTCGCCTGTGAAGCCATCTGGTCCTGGGCTTTTGTTTGTTGGAAGATTTTTAATCACAGTTTCAATTTCAGTGCTTGTGATTGGTCTGTTTATATTTTCTATTTCTTCCTGGTTCAGTCTTGGCAGGTTGTGCATTTCTAAGAATTTGTCCATTTCTTCCAGGTTGTCCATTTTATTGGCATAGAGTTGCTTGTAATAATCTCTCATGATCTTTTGTATTTCTGCAGCATCAGTTGTTACTTCTCCTTTTTCATTTCTAATTCTATTGATTTGAGTCTTCTCCCTTTTTTTCTTGTTGAGTCTGGCTAATGGTTTATCAATTTTGTTTATCTTCTCAAAAAACCAGCTTTTAGTTTTATTGATCTTTGCTATCGTTTCCTTCATTTCTTTTTCATTTATTTCTGACCTGATCTTTATGATTTCTTTCCTTCTGCTAAATTTGGGGGGTTTTTGTTCTTCGTTCTCTAATTGCTTTAGGTGCAAGGTTAGGTTGTTTATTTGAGATGTTTCCTGTTTTAAGGTAGGATTGTATTGCTATAAACTTCCCTCTTAGAACTGCTTTTGCTGCATCCCATAGGTTTTGCGTCATCATGTCTCCATTGTCATTTGTTTCTAGGTATGTTTTTATTTCCTCTTTGATTTCTTCAGTGATCTCTTGGTTATTAAGTAGTGTATTGTTTAGCCTCCGTGTGTTTGTATTTTTTACAGATCTTTTCCTGTAATTGATATCTAGTCTCATAGTGTTGTGGTTGGACAAGATCCTTGATACGATTTCAATTTTCTTAAATTTACCAAGGCTTGATTTGTGACCCAAGATATGATCTATCCTGGAGAATGTTCCATGAGCACTTGAGAAAAATGTGTATTCTGTTGTTTTTGTATGGAATGTCCTCTAAATATCAATTAAGTCCATCTTGTTTAATGTATCATTTAAAGCTTGTGTTTCCTTATTTATTTTCATTTTGGATGATCTGTCCATTGGTGAAAGTGGGGTGTTAAAGTCCCCTACTATGATTGTGTTACTGTCTATTTCCCCTTTTATGGCTGTTAGCATTTGCCTTATGTATTGAGGTGCTCCTATGTTGGGTGCATAAATATTTACAATTGTTATATCTTCTTCTTGAATCAATCCCTTGATCATTATATAGCGTCCTTCTTTGTCTCTTGTAATATTGTTTATTTTAAAGTCTATTTTGTCTGATATGAGAATTGCCACTCCAGCTTTCTTTTGATTTCCATTTGCATAGAATATCTTTTTCCATCCCCTCACTTTCAGTCTGTGTGTGTCCCTAAGTCTGAAGTGGGTCTCTTGTAGACAGCATATATACGGGTCTTGTTTTTGTATCCCTTAAGCCAGTCTGTGTCTTTTGGTGGGAGCATTTAATCCATTTACATTTAAGGTAATTATCGATATGTATGTTCCTATTCCCATTTACTTAATTGTTTTGGGTTTGTTATTGTAGGTCTTTTCCTTCTCTTGTGTTTCTTGCCTAGAGAAGTTCCTTTAGCATTTGTTATAAAGCTGGTTTGGTGGTGCTGAACTCTCTCAGCTTTTGCTTGTCTGTAAAGGTTTTAATTTCTCCATCAAATCTGAATGAGATCCTTGCTGGGTAGAGTAATCTTGGTTGTAGATTTTTCTCCGTCATCACTTTAAATATGTCCTGCCACTCCCTTCTGGCTTGCAGAGTTTCTGCTGAAAGATCGGTGAGAATAATGTTTAACCAAATATCTGGACATTCCATTAGCCCAGTGAAGTTGATACATAAAATTAACCATTGCAAGTACTTATCTCATAGGGTGGTAGCAAAGATTAAATGAAATATTATACAGCAGTTGCTTGGCACAAATAAGATCTTAATAATGCAGTAAATATTAAATACTGTCATCATCATTACTCTACACACTCTTCCTGGGTGATCTTATCCACATTCTTGGATTCGGTGATGGGATGAGTCCTAAATATTTATCTTATGTTTACTGATTATCATAGAATTCATTTCAAGCTTACATGTCCAAAATAAAATTCATCATTATCCTTCTCTACAAAGTTGCTTCTCCTCTAGTGTTCACTATACTAATGAATAACTCCAATATGTAATGCCCAGTTACACAATCAGAAACCTCCACATTATTCTTCCCTCCTTTTCCTTTTACCTCCCACATCCAATCAGCCATCAAGTCCTGTTCAGTCTGCCTCTTAAATGTCTTTGGTATCTTTCTCTTCTTTTCATGCTCCACAGCTATTTAGTTTGTCCATCATTTCTCACCTGAACTATTGCATATTCTCTTAACTGATCACCATGCTCAAAGATAAATATGATTTATGTCACTCCTCTGTTTAAAATCTTTCAACAGTTCCTCATTGCCAAACTTCTTGGCATGGCACGGCAGGGCATACAATGACTTTTGTGATCTGATGCCAGAAAATTCCCCCAACCTCAACATTCAGGGTGCCCATGTTACACCCTATGATCTGGCCATACTGAACTGCTTGTAGTTCTCTAAATAGGCCCTGCTATTTCATTTTTCCATGTCTATTCTTAAAGTGCTACTTATACTGAAATGTCCTTACTTACCTGATGAACACCTTCTCATTTTTCAGGACTCAGCTCAACCACCAACTCCTCTTAGAAGTGTTTTCTGACTGCATTCTCATGAAAAATTGATTATTCCCCCGTCTACACTCTCACTATTCCCTGAACATCATTCTAGAAAAGTGCCTATAAAATTTTATTGCACTTATCTATTCACTTGATTGTAAGCTTTTTCTGGGTTGGGAACATGGCTAATTAATCTTTGTGTCCGTAGCCTGGCACCATAGTAGATGCCCAATAAGTATGTGGTGAAAGAATGAATGCATGAAATTTGAGGTACAAAAATACAAGTAATTATTCCATGAGTAAATAAATCGATAGGGATGGAAACACAATCTAAATTTTCTCTTCATGAGTTTTCCACTTCTCTCATTATTCAGTATTTTTTAAAGTTCCAAAATAACTGCTGGCACTCATGTTGGTTGGACTAATACTGAGAATATATAGGCTGCATTCTTTGGTGTACAAGCATACTCCTTTAAAACATTAAAATCTTAACTAGCTTGTCTTTGACATTTTCCAAATATATCTAAAATGTCAGAGCCAGCATTTGGGGCCTACAAATCTTTTGAGTGAAAGCCCAGGCCTTCAAATTGTGTGCCATTCACAGGTTTAAAATAGGAACATGTTCCATGTTGGCTATGAGCTATTTGGAGACTTTGAGGACATTAGGAGAGAATAATTTTATTTGGGGGAGGAATGTTGGAAGGTAGGAGTTTTGAGAGAGAACCTATTTATTATCTGAATATTGAAATGAACACACACACATGCACGAGCACACACACACATACTTTATTACTCTCAAATCCAAGAATCTCAGCAAGAGTCCAATATGCAGTCCAAAATGCAGTCTGGGGTTTTTCTGATCCCAAAGGGAAGGCTGCCTGAATTTTTAGCAACAAAAAATAGCTTTTAGCATACATGAATTAACAGTATATAATCATTTGTCCATATAAAGTAAGAGAAATTTGGACTAAACATAAAAAGATATGTTCACTTGCAGGAAATTAAAATTTTCCAATAAAAGGAGAAAAACAAGTTTGCAACAGTTTTTTCAACTCACAAGAAAAGTTTGGTGTGTCCAATTTCCTCTGCATCATTTAGATAATGCATTTAGATAAATCTAGTAAATTAGATTTATCACATGATGTTTTAGAGAAAGGTACCAATATTGTGATTTTTCCTTATGTTCATATCCTAAATACCATTTTTATTTGCTTGGGGGAGAGTAGAAACATAGTTTTAGTTGATTTTTACATAGTCATACAGTAGAGGAAATGCTGAAATTTACTGAGCAGCTTCCCAAGATGAAAAACTTTTTAGAATTTAAGGGATAAAAATAATCCAACTTGTTAGTCCCTTAGGATTCACTTTCTTACTGAAATGGCTAGATATCTGAATATACCAAATTTGAAATTGCAGATAACAATAGATTAGCTACTTCAGTCAAGGAAATGAAGGTATTAAACTAGATATGTGGACTGAGTAGATGGTAATCAGAGGTACACTCACTTTCCATGACTGAACTGTCCTCTGTTCAAAGGACTGCAGATTTTGAAGAACTATACAGAACTGTGTGGTGGATACAATTTCAAAAAGAGATTCACAGGTTTTAGTATATAAGTGAATGCCACCTTGATTTTCTACACCTAACTTTGGAGCACAAACCCCACCATATGTCTAAAAGGTGGTACATCTATCTTATTTTTGTGGATCTGTTTTAAAGTAACATATATTGACTGAGCATTTACTATATTCCAAGGACTACGCTAAGCAATTTACATGTATCTTCTCCTTCAAGAAAAACTGAAGAATTAATAGTAAGTGATGTTCATACAAAAGATGAACTATCCTTGGAATTATAGTGACAATTATGAACTCCAGAACATGTGTTGAAGTTATTGGCCATGTGGCCAAATTCTGGGCAATGTGCGGGTCTGCCTGATTCTGGGAAATACACTTGATGAAACTACTTTTAGGCCTGTGGCTATTCTGATTAGGTTCAGCTGTACATAGCACAGACTACAAAATAAATATGCCTTTAAACAAGATAGAAGTTTATTTCTCTTTCACTTAAAAGAAGTCAGGATGTGAAAAGTCCAGAGCTGTATGTCAGTTCCATGGTCATTAGGGACACAGATTTCATCTATATTTCTGTTTTTATTAGCTATACCTATTATTATCTATACCTGTTTATTATTAGCTATACCTGATTGTTTTATTTTTGAGGGCTGTTCTAAGGTTTAGAATATGCATTTTTAATTTATCAAAATTTACCTTCAAATAATAGTATAATGTAAATTCTAATGATATAATTCCATTTCCTGCTTCCATCCTTTGAGTTCAAATAGTTATTGTGGTCAAGCATTTTACTTCTACTTATATGTTATAATTTTTGCTTTAAATAGTCAATTATCTTTTAAAAATTTTTTAAATGAGGGGAAAGTCTTTTATATATTAACTCATGTAGTTATCATTTCTGGCACTTTTCATTCTTTAGCATAAATCCAAGTTTCCATGTGGTTTTGGTTTTTTATGCCAAAGAAGTTGCTTTAACATTTCTTGTAATGCAGTTCTGCTGGCAACATTCTCTCAGCTTTTGTTTTCTTTAGCCTTCATTTTTGAAAGATATCTTCTCTAAATATAGGATTCTATGTGACAGACTGTTTTTTCTTTCAGCACTTTAAAAATGCTCTTTCATTGTCTTCTGACTTGCATAGTTTCTAATTAGAAGTTTACTGAATTTTTGTCTTTGTTTCCTTACACATAACCTACCTTTTCTTCCACCAGCTGCTTTTAATCTTTTCTTATCACTAGTTTTCAACAATTTAATGATGTCTTTTGCAGTGGTTTTTGTGAGCATGTGGGAATGTGTGTGTTTATCCTGCTGAGGGTTTACTGAGCTTCTTGAGTCTCTGGGTTTATAATTTTCATCAAATTTGAAAATACTTTCAGCCATATTACTAATAATTTTTCTATCACCCCTCTCACCCTCCTCTCGTCTGGAACTCCAGTTACACCTATATTAGAATATTTGGTATTATCCCACAGATCACCAAGGCTCTCTGGTTTTTTCTTTTTTTCTTTTTGGTTTTTGTTCTTTGTGTGCTTTATTTTGGCTAGATTCCACTGTTATGTCTTCAAGTTTACTCATCTTTTCTTATGAGTGCCTAATCTACTTCTGAGGGTTAATCTGATCCAGTGAAAATTTTATTTCAGAAGTTGCAATTTTAATCTCTAGAAATTCTATTTTTATGTCTTTAATTTCTCTTTCAGTATATAGAACATATTTATAATAATTGTTTTAATATTTTGACTGCTAATGCTACCATCTCTGTCATTTTTGGCTTTGTTTATTGACTTTTTTTCCTGAAAATGTAATAGATTACATTTTCCTACTTTGTAATATGTCCTAGTTCTCTTGCTAGTTCCAACGCATCTTCATGCTCTTCCTGCCTACTCTTTAAGTGCTGATGTTCCCAGCACTTAAGATGTAGGCAGGAAGAGCATGAAGATACCTTGATGCTATTATTGGCTCCTCCTTTTCTGCTGTGCATTCTCTCCCTGGCTGATCTCATCTGCTCCCAGAATTTCAGTTACCATCTATATGATGGTATGCTCCGATTATATCTTCTGCTGTCCAGATTTCTCTTCAGAGCACTAGATTCATATGTATAACTGCCCACTCCACTTCTCCACCTAGATTCAGAGCCATCTCAAACTCAGCATATCCAAAATGAACTCGTCAAATTCCCCCTCAAAATCTGCTCAATGTCTTGTATTCCCTAACTCAGTGAATGGCATCACTGGCTCATAATCATACAAGCCAAACATCTGTGAGTCATCATCTTTCTCCTTCCTTGTAGTAGATATTGTGGTTCTCCCCTTCTCAGCCTCCATTCTTCTTTTTCTAGGTAATTACCTCAATTTTCATTGGGATAGCCACACCTTGTCATCACAGCTTTGGACCTAGAGGCAGGGCATATGTCTTTATCCTAAGATAACTAACCTCATGCCATCCCCTGGCCACCATGAATCAATTCTTGAGGCTTCTGGGAAAGTTTTCTCTCCTTTCTAAAAGAGTTTTCATAAATACTTGCTCTTCTTCTCTTCTTGGACCTAGATGGTGAAACTCACAGCCATAAGAATTGTTGGCAACGTAAAGCCAATACTAAGGAAAGAAAAGCAGTGAAACAAGAAAGAAACGTGTCCTTAATGACAACACTGAGCTGTTGAATCATTCAGCCCTGTAGCCCATCTTTTCACTGGACTTTCTATCTAGACAGGTCAATATTGGTTTATTGGTTAAGCCAGTTAGAGTTGAGTTTTTTGCTGCTTGCAACCCAAAGCATCATAATTGATAACTTTCCTTCACCCTTCACCCCCAAACACAGGAAATTTACTCACTAGGTTCTAGTAATTCTATTCCTTAAATAGTGTGTGATTTCCCTCAGTTCTGTCTCTTGCTAGTGCCAGTGCCAGTTCAGGCTCTCTTTTTTTAAATGCATAAAATGCATTTCTAAAGTGTATACCTTACCAAAATTTCATCTGCTTCCAATCCTGGCATGGCTTTCCCTTGCTTCTAGAAAAGACTCTACATTCTTTGTGTATTGTACAAGGTTCTTCATGATCTGTCTCCTTTACCTTCTTGTGTCTCCTTTTGCCACTCCCTTCAATCCCATCCTACCACAGGCAATGCTGAACTCTTTGCTGAACCAAAATACTCTTTGCTCTCACGCCTCTAGCACTTTACTCTCGCTGCCCTAACCGTAACCCTAACCTATGCTCCCAATACTCTCACTCACTTCTCCCTTCTCCTTCCTCCACCAGAGCACACAAACACACTAACGCCTAGTCATCCTCAAGTTTAAATGTTCTTTGAAGCATTTCCTGACCCTGCCTGAGTCTGGGGTAACTGTGTGTTAAGGCACCTAGTGTACTTTCCTCCTAAAGTATTTATCACACTGAGTCTGTTTATTTACCTGGCTCCTCCTCTGCACAGTAAGCACTTTGAAAATAATAAATCCTTCTTTTACATTCCTGTATCTCTATTTCTGGGAACTAATAAAGTGCCTGAGACATAGTATACTCAATAAATGTTTTTTGAATGAATAATTATGTGGTCTGCAAACATAAGGATACTTGATCTCGAAACTCTCTATCCGAAAACCTTAACTTTTCCTGTATTCCTGATTTCTAAGCATTAATCTTTTTCTTCCAGAATATGGGGTTCTAGGTAGGCAGAGAAGGAAAACAAAAGAGCTTGGGACAGGCCGCCTATAGTCCTCTGGAGATCCACTAACATGTCCTGCCTTTCACCACTCTCCTCCACCACCTATTCACACCTGGGTGCCCCTTGTGGGTGTCGACTTAGCTGATGAGCCCAACAGCATACTCAGACCTTGCTTCAGATTTCTCTTATTGCCAAATGAAAGCTGGCCAATGTATATACTGTAAACAATGTTCAAATTTCCACTTATCTTTTGAACTTCTACTTTATGAAATTTGTATTTCTTAAAAATTGTAGGCCTTAAAATTTTAGAAATCTGCATTATTTTGCACTGATCAAGTAAGATACAGCGATCTTAATCCCAAGCTTTACCTTTACTGGCCTTAAAGTTAGATGTGACTAATTGAGCGAAGAAATGAACTACCGGAATCTGACAGTGGCAATGTTCCTAGCCGTTTTGTAACCTAATTAACTGTTATGTTATTGGAAGCAACTACCTTTCTACAAGTCTTAGGTTGAAAAAAACAAAAACAAGCAAAGAAAACCTTGAATTTAAGGCAGAGAGGATTCGCCTGAGGGAAGGGTGGGAACTGGGTATTCGTGATTCCGAATTTATGGGATAAAATTAAGCAGCAGGGAAGACCGAGATATGGTGAGGAAGTCAGATTTCACTGGGCACTTATGAGTGGTGAGGGTAGGAGTTGGAGGTGGAGCGAAGTAAGAAGGACTAGGGAAGAGCGGGATCCCTAACAGCACCATAATACAAGGAGGGCCTTGTTCCGCCAGGAGCAGCACTGAACACGTTCCCTTCCTTAGTGTGTCGGTGAGCATAGTAACAGTGGGGCCGAGCCTCTCCCCTCGAGCATGCGTGGTGCAGAGCGAGCCCGGAAACGATCTCAACAAGGTACACCTTTTTTCTTCAGTCAGAGAACTACAACTCCCAAGAGACCACTCGGCGCTGCAGCGCCGCCTCCCGCTGTGGCCCTGCCCCGTCCCCTCCCTCCGGCCCCGCCCTCCAGCTAGTCCCCTCCCCTCCCTCCGAGCGTGTGTCAGTGACCCAGAGGCGGTGTGAGGCGGAGGAACCGTCGGGGGGCGCCGCCGCTGCCTCCAGCAGCTGCACAAGCCGCGCCGCGCGTTCGGATTTGCCTCGAGCCCTCCGGGAGCGCATCACAAAGCGGACCCCACGGCTTTCCCTCCGCCCGCGGCTTCTCCAGCTCTTGGCTCTGCGGCCAACTTCCTCTCGCCGGGCTCGGCCGGCAGGCGAGGAAGGCTGCGGTGGAACGCTGGGCTGTCTGCTCGTGCTCCTCGCGCACGCACCCTTCACCCCCCTCGCTCCGGGTCTCGGGGCCGTGCTGGGATTCCGGCCACCAGCAATTGTCCGGTGAGTGTGGCCGCGGCGTGCCGTGGGAGGGGTCGCGGCGGGGCCACCGAGGGATGCGGGCCAGGCGGGCGCGCAACTTCCTCGGCGGCTTCCCCCGGCGGCCGGCCGGCTCTCCCCGCCCGCCTGCGCGCCCCCGCGCCGGAGGCGGCCGAGAGAGGAGTTTGCGGCGCCTGCATCCCGCGCTCTCGCAGTAGGAAGCGCCTTTGTCAGGAGCCGGCGGGCGCCCCCTCCCCCTCCGCCTGAGTGCGGGCGCGCGGCAGCCAAGTCCGAGCCCCGCGCCCTACGCCCCGCGCCCTACACCCCGCGCCGGGCCGCCAGCTGCTGGAGGGGAGCTCCGCGGGGGCGGGGAGCAAGACAGAAAAAAGAGAAACAAAGGGGGTGGTGGGCTTTTGTTTGTGCGAATCTGATAACTTCTTCCTTCCTTACATAACACAGACTCCCGAGTTAGTCATTCTTTTTTTTGTTACGATTATTGCCATCATCTTTGCGTGTCCTTCGCGTTTTCTTTCATCTCTGGATCTCAGAGCACTTAAAAACACTAATTAATTACACCTCCGGGGCCCCTACGAAACACGTTAATAAGCCCGTTTCTGTAAGTGGGTAAACTGAGGTCCAGAAGAGCTCTCTAATTGATGGATACGCTTGCTCTTCCACCGCACCTGGTGTCTGAGGACCTGAAAGCATCTATGAGTAAGAACTCGTTCTTCAGTGCCCCGTGGAAAAGTTAAAGGTGCTCATTTTACTTACAGGCTAACTAAAGTCTAAAAGAAGTAGGGGTGATTGTTAGGTAGTTCAAACAATAACTCTTCTTACATAGTGTTTGAATCTTAAAACCTCAAAAGAGTCTTGAAAAATACTCCGAGTGGGGAAAATACTGTACATCACAAACTCACCTCACCCATCTACTTTTATTTTTGTACATGCAGGTCTCTTACAAGGCGGGAGAGCAGTGATGGGGGATGGGGGTTGGGGGAGGGAGGGCAGAGATTTTTTTAATGGAGGCTTAACAGATTTTAATCACTACACACAAGGAAATGTGTCTTGGTTTTAATAGCACCAACAACCTTCCCATCGTTTAGTCATCAGATAATTGAGTGAGCACTTTATCCATAAGACGCCGGTTGTGCTAAGAACTGACGCTTTAAGTGTACGAAACGGTCATCTATTTGTTTTGGTTCAAAGACTGTGTACTTCTCTTACTCTGCAAAATGTTATTTTGTTTTCTTAGCAGCTGATCTTTTGTTTTAGAACTGGCTTTGTCTTTTTCTACATTGAGTATGTGTTACTTTTGTAGCTGAGCAGAATCGTAACAGTGTTGTTGTTGTTGTTTAGTTTGCATAGTAGCGTGAATTTAAATTTTTGAATTGTGGAGAAGGTTTGGTTTCTCCAGTTCTTCGGTTTCAGTTTATGACGTTTTCTTTATAGCTAACAGAGAAAATGTTTTCTCGGTGTGATCAGATTTATATCTTTCAAAACATTGTCCTTCTTGTACAAATACAGCATATGAATTCCTTATGTTTTTTATTCACATCAAAAACCTCTTCTGGAGGAAAATACATAATTCTGAGGACAAGTTTGTTTATTTTGGTAGTTGAACCAAACTGGAAGGTACTAAAAATTTCAATCAAGCATCATTTCTACTAGTTATTTCCTGAGATGAATAATGATCAGAACTGTAGTAACAGTACTTTCTCTTATCCTAAATTCTCTTGAATTTAATTTTGTATTTTATAGTTGCCCCCAGACTTTAGATTCTGGTGGTCCCATCAGAAAAGGAAAAGGCATTTGTTATTTTAATATTTTTCCCCTAATCCTCTAACCTGTCCCCTTTCTGTAGTATGTTGAAAGAGATCTTGAGTTTAAAAAATTGAAAAATAAGTTGTTTGGAACATACAGTTAAGTGTATGGAAAATTGTATGTAGTGAAGTGGTTATAGTACTTCATCTAATAAATTTAAGACTTTTAAAGAGAAAACTGTCACCTAGGTTTTTATTAATATTATAGAAGTGCTGTAATGTAATAATAGTAGTATTTATTGACTTGAAAAAAAAATGATCTGGGAATTGTGCCTTAGTGGCGGATTGGGGGGAGGGGGCGGAAATCTGTGCTCTCCTTAAAATTCTCATTTAGGTGACCTTACAGTTGGTTATGTTGAACTTTTTCTGTAGTGTTTACAAACCAAATTTGCCAGAGGCATTTGTACTTTAAGGTAGCTACTAACACAATGTCTGCTCAGTCACTGGAGTCCAAAGGCAGAAGTTAGTATTGACTGTCAAAGGCTGGCATTGCAGGTTTCCTAGTTTCTTTGGGACCCCTTAAAGGAAATGAGTGAAAAGTACAGGGCAGGAAACTGAGTCTAGTACTGCTGAGCTACAGAGCCAAGTTTCAAGGGAAAGCGTGAGTGTGTTTGCCTTTGTCTTTGTTTCAGCTTCCTTTCTGACTGTCAAAATGTCACTTATATATGAAGAGTTCTGTCAATTCAGAATATGCCTTATTGTGGTTGTCCAGTAGGTCAGATGATAAGGACTATAGTAGTCCTGCTCTGCGAACAATTGTTTTCAGACAGAAGCTTCTGTAACTGATAGAGATTTTAAGCTGGAGGAGGTAGAATTGAAAACTATCTAACATTCTTGCATACATACATCTTACCATGGCATGTCAATATAGACCTATTCTCATATTTATTAAATCAGAAAGGCTTATATTGATTGTTTTATTTCATCTGTTTTAACTGTGTATATGAAAACATAATGACAAACACATGATGGCACTGAGAGATGGTTCTAGGAGTTTCTTTGGAAAAATCATCTTATTTCATAAAGTTACATTTGTGTCTTTTAATTGAGGAGAATAAAACAAATTTAAAAGCCAGTAGAAAGAAGGAAGAAAATCAGTAGAATGAAGGAAACCTGGTGAAGATGTTTTTATAGAGAACAATATTACAGATTCCTGACAACATCGTATAAGGGACAAAATTCTAGCTAAGGTCTGTAAACAGTGAATTCCACTTAGCATTTTCTGTTTGTAGATCTCTAGCCATCTTTTCATGATTCTCTCTAAATATATCACACAGGAAAAGTAAATAGAAAGCATTCTTTCAAGGCATTTGGGTTGTTGGAGTATTTTTTTACACATGTGGTAGTGGAGGTTTATTGTTTTTCATTAAGTTTGACCTCTGCCAGAGAATTTTCCCCAGACTAATGTGTGGGAACCTCAAAACAAGAAATATTGGACACTGAAAGAACTAGATATAATTTCAAGTTGTACCACTAGCTTGTTTTATGTTCTCTTGAAAGATCCCTTCTAATAGTTGTGCCTTCCAAAGGCTGAAAATAATTGCGCTTAGTAGGTCCTACATAGTTTTTGTTTTTACTGAATGAATTTACAAGTAATAAAGAGAAAGCACAAGATTTCCTGAGTCAGAGAATTTCTGATTTTTTTCTTTTTAAACAGAAGTAACTGATGAACATGTGATTGGAGCCCTTCAATTAGCATAGCTTCCTTCAGAAGTAAACTTAAGAGGAAGAGAGCTTCATCAGGTGATTTAAGAGAACTGAATTGCAAATGAGTCTAAGAACACCTGATTATTTTTTCAGAATGTTGTATATGATGTTTTAGATTTTTTGCCACAATAAACTCCGTTTCAGAGAAGCAGAGTTCTACATGTTACTCCTTGTATCACGCCTGTAATGCTTTTATACACCTCAAAATACCATTTACAGAAAAATAGAATATGTTGCTGGTGCCTATGGGAAAATCCTGATGTTTGTCATCCCTCAGTTAATCGTGACCATTCATGTAGTTAAAAGTTTTTAATTGAGTACACATGTAATTTACTTTTCAAAGAATTTATTGCTGATTTTTATTTTATAATGAACCTCTTGGGATGTTGCTAGTTCTAAAAATATGTAGTACCTCCCAGTTTCCCACCATGTTCTGCAGTTTCTTTTTCTATTAATTTTTTGGCTGCAATTTGCTTTTTCCCCTAAATTGTCTAAAATGAGCTCAGAAATGTTTAAACATACTTGACAAGAAATACAGTCAGTAATTTATTATGCTAAGCTTCAGCTAAATTTCCAGATACTAGGTATGTGAATCTGTTTTAGAGATAGAAGTATACTTACTTTGAAGGGGGCTAAAGCAGGGAAATAGCCAATAGATTTCATCTTGGGTATCAAATCTGATTGCCTGGTAGTGACTGCCTGGAGTGTTATGTTTAGAAAATTGGGAGTCCTGGTTCAGACTCAGCAGGAGCGAGTGCTGTGATTAGCAATTTCTGCAGTTGGGTGGGTGGTGGGCTTTTGGTATGAATGCCAGATATTCATTTTGTACTTTTTGGATGCCTTTTATGTGTCAGACACTGGTCTAGATGCTGATATCACACAGACTAAAATCTCTGCCTTATGGTGTTTACATTCTAATAACAAGACACAGACAATAAAAAGGTAAAATATTTTGTGTTTTAATGACAAATGACCTGGTTTCTTTAAAAAATAAATAACAAGAAATGGGGGGGGATATAAGATTAAAAGCAACTAAAGGGGGCATATCCACCAAATGTATTGTGTGGACCTTAGATCCTGCTTTGAGCAAACTAACTGTAAAAGGACATTGATGAAAAATTTGGACATTGATGGGTATTTAATAAAAAGGAATTGTCAATTTTTTTTAGGGTATAGTAATGTTTTATGGTTTTAAAACAAGAGTCCTTACCTTTTGGGGGTATATTTATGAATTAAAATATGATATCTGGGGCTTCCCTGGTGGCGCAGTGGTTGAGAGTCCGCCTGCCGATGCAGGGGACACAGGTTCGTGCCCCGGTCCGGGAAGATCCCACATGCCGCGGAGCGGCTGGGCCTGTGAGCCATGGCCTCTGGGCCTGTGCATCTGGAGCCTGTGCTCCGCAGCGGGAGAGGCCACAGCGGTGAGGGGCCCGCGTACTGCAAAATAAATAAATAAATAAAATCTGATATCTGGATTTTTTTACTTTAAAATAATTTGCAGGGGAGAGGAGCATAGATGAAACAATATTGGCCCTATATCGAAAAAATTTTGAAACTAGATAATGGATACATGAGATTTCTTATATTCTCTCTACTTTTGTGTATGTTTGAAAAATTCCATAATTAACAGTTTTACACACACAAATAAAGCAGAAAGGGGGAAGAGGGAATATGTGGGATGTGAGTATGGGATGGGAGTGAGAAGGTGATAGTTATTTGAGTAAAGACCTGAAGGAGGTGAGGGAGTAAGCCTTGCAGGTAATCTTAGGGCAGGACGTTCCAGGTGGAGGGAACAGTGAGTACAGTGACCCTGAGAATGGAGCTTGATTGGAATGCAAGAAATTACAAGAAAACCAGTGTGTCTGGGTTAGAGTGAGAGAGAATAGCAGGGGATAGTCAGAAATATAAAGGAAGGGTAGAGACCAGATGGTATAGGACTTGGTTGTCCATCCTTCCTTTAAAGTAAAGATATTTATTTTATACACTTATCTAAAATAAGTCTAGTTTAGTCCCCCTGGAAGCTCTACACTTATTTCAACAATACTAGCATTACTCAAATTTTTTTGGTTCTTTTTTTTTTTTTAAATTGCCTTCTAAGCCAGTTTAAGAGCCACTCATGAACAGAGCTCATTACTTTCTATTTCCACCTTGTTTTTAAGGAAGAGGGAGTTATTAGCCACATGATACCTTATTTATCAGATATGACTCAGAAAGGATTTTGACAGAAAGAAAATAGGAAATAACTTCAGGCTGTTTGTAAATGTCAGATCTACTCTGAGAAGGCCATTGCTGTTTCTGAAAATCAGATCCACCCATAGACTAAAGAGGAATTTTAATAATGTTCTGGACAATTGTAGCATCATTTAAAGTAAGGCTATAACGAGAGTGACTAATATGGAAAGACTATATTCATTTGGATATTTAAGTTCTGTCTCATACATTAAAACACATAACATATACATACAAGACCATGCATATTTCTTAAGTATTCAAAACAGTCATTGCTGATAAGTTTCATTTGTGTCACGCATCCAAGACTGAAGAGATGGCATTTATCCTTGTAATGAAATTGTATAACTTTCTTGTTGCAATGGCATACACTTGGGAATTGAAAGACTAGCACACGTTTAGTGTTAGGAATCTGGCTTTCAAGTCTTCTTGTATTCATGCTTCAAATCTCAGATTAGTGCTTTTTTCAAGAACATGCTGATTTCTCATAAAGAACTCTTTTTAAATCTTTTTGTTTTTAATAAACTTATTTTATTTTTGGCTGCGTTAGGTCTCCGTTGCTGCGTGCGGGCTTTCTCTGGTTGCGGTGAGTGGGGGCTACTCTTCGTTGCGGTGCGTGGGCTTCTCACTGCAGTGGCTTCTCGTTGCAGAGCACGGGCTCTAGGCTCGCGGGCTTCAGTAGTTGCAGCACGCAGTCTCAGTAGTTGTGGCCCGCAGGCTCACTAGTTGTGGCGCACGGGCTTAGTTGCTCCGCGGCATGTGGGATCTTCCCGGACCAGGGCTCGAACCGGTGTCCCCTGCATTGGCAGGCGGGTTCTTAACCACTGCGCCACCAGGGAAGTCCCTCTTTTTAAATCTTTATTAAAATTATAGAAAAATCAGTCCTCATCCTCCAAATATTTGAAAGCCCCACCCCCAGAAAAAACCTTCCATAAATATGGGTTTTTTAAATCTTCTACTTAAAGGGCAGTATACATGTAGAGATTACTAGTTTTGAATAGTTTGATACTAGTTCATTTTTTTTTTTTTTTATAAGAATAAGTTTTCGGGCTTCCCTGGTGGCGCAGTGGTTGAGAGTCCGCCTGCCGATTCAGGGGACACGGGTTCGTGCCCCGGTCCAGGAAGATCCCACGTGCCGTGGAGCGGCTAGGCCCATGAGCCATGGCCGTTGAGCCTGCGCGTCCGGAGCCTGTGCTCCGCAACGGGAGAGGGCACAACAGTGAGAGGCCCGCGTACCGCAAAGAAAAAAGAATAAGTTTTCCAACCTAAGAAACTAAACGTATTTCAGTGGTTTTTACTCTACTGATAACACTGAATAAAGAAAACATCCTTTTTCTAGTTAATTATGCATAACGGGAAGGCACAATATTTTCTTTAACCAATAATGTGTAGAATATAATGGGATTAAATAGAATTTGTGAAATGTTATTATGTAATAGATTGCAAAAAGTGACCACTAAGCATATAAGTATATAACTGTATAAGGAATACTTTAACAAAGCTTCCTATTTTTCAGAAAATTGTTAGGAATCTAGTTGTTTAATTCACTCAAGAGTTTTTGTCCCTTTGGTGGATAGGTAGATAGGTATATAGCCGGACCCTTTCTTCATATACTGCACATACCATTAAGATTGAGCTGCTAGGCTGGATTATTTAATGTGTTTTAAACACTAACCTATGAGCATGGAACACAGAGCCCATGTTTAATTTCTGGGCTTTCCACTAACTCTGAAAGTCTTTAAAAAGCTATCTTTGGTTCATCTGTAAAATAAAAGTGGTGGTAGTTTTTCAGAAAGGACTTTGAAATTCTAAGGTGGTGACTGTACTTATGTGTGGCTCGTTTTAGAAATAGCTTTCAGTCTTTTGATTTGGTGGTAGGATTATGAATCTGTTTTTCATTTCCATTTTTGTGGAATAAATAACTTTTGAGGGAGGAGGAAGAGAAAGAGAGAGAGGGGAGGAAGGAAAGAAAAAAATTGGTTCTCACAAAATAGTAAACATGACCATGGATAGATAATTCTTGTAACTTGAATCTGTTTAAGTGTCCATGACCTAATGAGCTAAGACTCAAACTTATAAATGAAGTAGAGAATAGTAATGATAATACACCTTGCATTTTAAGAAAAAAAGTTGCTTTGCAAAAGGGACATGTTATATTTCATGTTGACTTAAACATTATGACCATGATAAAGCCTATACTTCATCTTGGAATTGATCATTATGATGATTAACAGTAGTTAAGAATTATATGGAAATTCAGTCTATTACTTAAGCTCTGTAGATGGTTGCAGCATCAGGTTCTAGGTTATTTCTTTCACGTTGTGCATTGCAAATACTCATATTCCACATCCTTGCCTCTCTCACTTCATCTCTCTCTCATGCTCATCTCTCCATCACTCTCACTGGCTCTGTTTATCTTCCTTCGCCAGCTTTAGTAGTGCCCATTGCTCTTATACAGTGTTTTCTACATTTGTCTGCCATTTTTTATATTTATAAAGAGGGCTTGGAATGAATTAAGGGCTTAATAAAAGAAGTGACATGTAGATGGCAAGTATAACACTTTTCCTATTTGTGTCTTATGTACTTAGCTTCTTTTTATCTTGTGCTATTTTTGGTGTGTATTCTGGTGGAGGGATGGTATATTGTATTAGCTGGCACTAACTGACCTATAAGATGGCATACTTTTTGAACTCAGTAATGTAGGAAATAGTAATAAACTCATTGATTTGAAAGCCTCATAAGTTAATCCTGCATCTATCCAGAATCTATACTTAAACTAGCCTAGTGGAATTTCAAAAGCTGTTTTCAGCTCTTGGTGTATGTTGTTGTCTTTTCTGAAAATGTCAAACAATCAGGGACTTCATCATCACTGTAATAATAGTTAATCATAAATGGCCTTGGGGAAAAACTGTGTCTAGACTCATGTTGAGCTGCCTTTTTTTTTTTTTTTTTTTTTGCGGTACGCGGGCCTCTCACTGTTGTGGCCTCTCCCATTGCGGAGCACAGGCTCCAGACGCGCAGGCTCAGCGGCCATGGCTCACGGGCCCAGCCGCTTTGCGGCATGTGGGATCTTCCCAGACCGGGGCATGAACCCGTGTCCCCTGCATCGGTAGGCGGACTCTCAACCGCTGCCCCACCAGGGAAGCCCCCAAAATGATTTATTATTGCTATTTTTTAATAAGTATATCAGAAAGGAGAAGCAGTATGATTCAGGATAAGAAAGTCTCTTGATTCAGGAGATCACTTATTATCTCCATATTGCTAAATCCAATGACACTTTTCCAGTATTTATCTTACCTGACCTCTCAGCAACATTTGACATTGTTGCTACTTCCTACTTTTTGAAACATTTTTCTTTGCTTCCAGGACACCATATACCTTACACCAACCCCGTAATGCTGTTGCTTTTTTAATCTCTTTCAGAAGCTGCTGCTGTTCTTGCAGCACCCTAAATTTTTGAATTCCACAAGGCTTGGTCTTTTTTTTTTTTTTTAATTTATTTTTTGGCTGCGTTGGGTCTTCGTTGCTGCGTGCGGGCTTTCTCTAGTTGTGGTGAGCGGGGACTATTCATTGTGGTGTGCGGACTTCTCATTGTGGTGGCTTCTCTTGTTGCGGAGCACGGGCTCTAGGCGTGCGGGCTTCAGTAGTTGCAGCACGCGGGCTCAGTAGTTGTGGCTCGTGGGCTCTAGAGTGCAAGCTCAGAAGTTGTGACGCACGGGTTTAGTTGCTTCACGGCATGTGGGATCTTTCCAGACCAGGGCTTGAACCTGTGTCCCCTGCATTGGCAGGTGGATTCTTAACCACTGCGCCACCAGGGAAATCCAAGGGTTTAGTCTTAGGTTCTCTTCTCTTAGTCTGTACTCTTCCTAGGTAATTTCTTTTGTAGAAGATTTCCAGGTTTATATTTCCATCCCAAGCTCCAGACTTGTACGTATAATTGTTTCCCATGGATGTCTCAAAGGTAACTCAGATTCTCAAGTTCAAAATCAAACTAATGGGAATCCCAAGAGTTATTATTATTTATCTCCTAAGAACATTAATATCTCCTAAGAAGGAGTTAAAGAATTAATATGTAAAAGTCTTTGAAAAATGCCTGGCACTTATGATAAGCACTGCATACATGTTAAGATTATTACTTCTTATTATCTCAGGTTTACAGGAGAGGAAACTGACCAAACTGTACAGTTGGGCCAAGTCTCACACCTATTAAATGACAGTGCCAAGAGTCAACATAGACAGTCTGACTCCAGAACTCCCTTAACCACTCTATTTTACTTCATCTCAACTAATAAGAATTTATCTCATCCTTTTGCACACGGACTCCAAATTAATGGTCTCGTCGTGATCCTAAGAGTATTGTAATTCATTCCAGCAAACACACCTGGTGTTTAAAATGTAGAAGATCTAAAATATGCAGGTAACATTTCACTTCAGTAAGATATGAGAAGCACAAGGATATACATCTTAATTCCATTTTATTCCATGTGTATTTTTTGTTTTTTTCCCTTTCTTGTTAGCAGTTAAGTCACGAAAATCCCTAGAAAATGGAAGTACTAATTCTGTATTACTCTTAAGTGACTTCAGTTGTTGTCATTTACTTACTCTGTTAAATCCTCTTTAGCTAAAATTTTCAGAATGACTTGGGGGCTCAATAGCATGTTGTATCCACATAATATGCTTAAAATCAATAATTTTTATGATTTTTTTTTTTTTTTTGGTACGCGGGCCTCTCACTGCTGTGGCCTCTCCCGTTGCGGAGCACAGGCTCCGGACGCGCAGGCCCAGCGGCCATGGCTCACGGGCCCAGCCGCTCCGCGGCATGTGGGATCCTCCCGCACCGGGGCACGAACCCGCATCCCCTGCATCGGCAGGCGGACTCTCAACCACTGCGCCACCAGGGAAGCCCCAATTTTTATGATTTTGATTAACTGTTACCTCTTTTGAAATTATGTAGTGATTTGTCTGTTTTCAGAAGTCTAAGACATTTCAATTTCCCAAGAAATTTGTCTTTGAATTTTAATTTTATTGGCTGATTTTCAGATAAGAACTTTGATTTTAGCATTATACCTTTGTATTAGATTCTAGATGTAGTTGAATCTGCTTAATTTTATAAGCTTTAGTCTCTGACTCTCATTTAACTGTTTAGTAAAAAGCACATCTGGATATTATTTACAGTTTCTATAGAGGATTTACTACCCCCCTCCCCCCAATTACTTATTTCTTCTTTCCATTGTTGATTTTTTATTCTTATTCCTTTGTGGCAAAAAAAATTTTTTTTTTTTATTAAGACAGTATAAAGGCAGAAGATATAAAGTCTTTGATAGTTTTTGAACTTAGCAGGGGGTGGGGGGTTCTTGAGAAGGAGAGTGGATTTTGAAAAGCCAGAATCATCTATGGGGAAGAGTCTGTTCTTACCTTGTTTTTGGAACTGCATTTTATGACCTAGTGTATTTATTATTGGAAAACACTTAAAATAGTTATATCAGCTAAGACTCTATTTTTTACAGAAAACTCCATTCAAACTGGCTTAAGTAGGGGTGAGCCCAGGGGGCGGGGGAAGGAGATTTATAACGGTTTGTGTAAACTGGTCCAGGATAGGTGTGGCGTCAAGAATGGCTCCACCCAAGGCTCAAATAATGTCATCAAGACGCAATTTCTGTATGTTTCTTGGCACTGCTTCCTCAGTGTTAGCTTTGTTCTCCAGCCCTACATAAGCAAAAGATAACTTCAGTCCCTTCAGCCCCTAAATCCTTAGTTATGTATATCTGGAAAGATTAACCATCTTTTTCCTAGAAGTCCCAGCAAAAGTCTCACTGCATCTCATGGGCTCATAGTAGCCCACTTCCCTTGTAGCCAAGGGAATGTGAAGTTTGGATTGTCTGGGACAGAGCCATGTACCCAGCTATCGAGTTTGAGGGTGTAGTCAACTACAGACACACATAAACTATATGTATTTACAATAAGGGAATGAAGATATCATTATACCACCAGAAGAGTGAATGTTTTTTGGGCAGTGGAAAATAGATGTATTTTATAGTATCTTTTCCATTTTAAGAGTTAGCATTCAAAGACCAGTTTGATTTTTTTTAATTTAGTATTTAGCGCTAATTTGGAATTTGTATAATTTCACTTCCAAATTACTGTTTAAAGCAGTATGTAAATGGGAATTGCTAGACTTTTCACCTCTGAAGAGCTTTGAGAATGTATCAAAATTTAAAATTTGGTGCTATGTTCACAAATACCATACTACTAATTTTCCTATTATCTATCGTAATCCAGTTTGTTGATAGCTAGTTCTTGGGATATAGGGCAGTGTCTTTATGGATTAACATCTTTTTCTAGGTTAACACTTCTTTAATGCCTTAAGCAGACTGGGCTCTTGGACCAAGAACTTCATAAAGAACCATAAAATCGAATATTCTGTCCTGGACACTCAGGGCCTTGGTGAGAGGAGGTGGAGTAAGGGGCTATAAGGGACACTAGTAAAGACATTACATATTGATTTCTATGATTGATTTTAGTCTGAAAATGAAAACTTGGTTCTTACTGAAAAAATAAGATACCCATTGTAGGGTTTTTCTTGCTTTTTAACATCAAAAATATGAAATGAAGTGGCAAGTGATATTTACATTTCAGTCTCTAATATAAGCATTTAGCTATCTCCTTCTCGTTCTTATGTTACATTAATATGTATATGAATGAGTACATCCATCCCCATAAGGCTTTAATATTCTATAGTCTCTAGGAAATTTTAGATTTTTTCTTTTAAATTTCTTGACACCCCAGAAATATTTATGCTTTATCCACCAAAATTAAAATGAAGACTCCAAAGGAATCTAATGTAAATGTATATTTAACATCATCTTTTCCTTTATTATTAAGTGCTGCAAAATGAGCACAACACTCTTTCTCTTGGGGGAGTTTTCAGCTTTAATAGGAGAGGTAGCACAAGGTCATACATAACTGTAATGCAAAGCTGGATATAAGGATAAGAGTTTAGGGGATGAGGAAAAATTTCCTGATTGGAGAAGGAATATCAAATGGGTCTTGAAACATTAACAGAATTTTTTTACAGGTAAATAGGGATAACATTAAAAGTTACTGTTTACTGAGCATTTATTATATATTCAGTTTCATTTTTGTCAAAAACGTGTGTTATATATGACATAGAGAAGGACAGCCGCAGCACTTTATACTTGGGAAGAAGTTGGAAAGAATTTGAATTACAGTGGATTTAAAAGACACATGGTTTAAAAATTAAAAATTGAAGTAATGGAGCTTATTGGGGCACATCAACTGGGGAGCTTTCTATTTCAGCCACCACAGTAACTCTTCCTAGTATAAATACTAGTTGAGAATCATTTCTAACAAAAATTACATTGTTTCTCTATAGGTAATCAATGATTTGAATAAAATCTTAATAGTACATACATTGCCTTAGGGGGTGCTAAATTAATGTTCTAACATTAGAGTCATTATTAAAGAAATCCCTGTAACGGTATACGGATAGCAGTATTACCAATTGTAGACTGTATTCTACATCTTCTAGAATCAGCAATATATCTATTTACGTGGTTTTTATATAGGTGTTAGTGCATTTTACAAATCTAGGATGGTTCATTTAAAGTGGATTTTCCACAATACAGTGTGACATTAAATGAGTGGTCTTAGAAAATTTATAAATGGTCTGAATATTTACTGAAGAACATTTTTATAATAAAAAAGGGAATAATATATTTCATGAATTATTAAGAATTTAAGTCTTAAAAAGAGCAATTAGACAAAACCTATTCGAATAATTATAATTGCAGTTTATTGAATTATATGAAAAAGAGCCCAAATTAGTTTAAACAAATAAGATCTGAATCTGTGGTATTGTGTGCCTAGTATTTTTTTCATTGAATGTCAGGGGTATATTAAAGTGCCTACATTTATGTTTCTCTACAAAGGATTGTTCTGACAATAAGTTGAAGTCATTTTCACCATTTATTGCTTTCTAAAAATTTCCCTTGACTTCACATTTTGTTCTGAATGTCTTGGTTTCTTTCCTCCACCTACACAATATTGAAGGCAAGTGAAGCAAGAGTTGCAATATGAATTTGAGAACCCTGGCTTTCTTTTTTCCAAAACGAAATACACCTTTATTATAAGATTGCTTTTTATTGCTACCAAAAATAGGGCTTTTTGGCAAGTGTTCAGTAAATGTGTGAATAACCTAATTGATTTAGTGGAATGAATAGAAAGCTTTGCTATTTGTCTTTGTAGATACTTGGCTCAGTAAACACAGTGATAGACCAAATGCTATATAGTCAAAGGTAAAAACAAAACCAAAAAACTCCAAAGGCCCTCCAAACTTACATATCCAAATAGCAATTTCTTGTCTATGTCAGGGCCTTCAAAGAGAAAGAGCAATATGTTAATTAAATCTTATTTCTATTATGAAAAATAATCATGTTAATGCACATAAAACTCAGTGCTTTGACAGATGTTAATATGTGAAAATATTGATAGAGGAGATCCTCTTTAAGAATTGTAAGCTGTATGAAATTCAAAGATATGTGTGGAAATTTAAACATACTATCATATACTCTGCAATAAAACTCCAGTAAAGGCAGGAAGCATAATTAGGACAAACAATTAAAGATAACAATAGAAGCAAATTAAGAATTTTATAAAACTCATTATAGGTATCATATTAGTTCAACTCAGTCTGTAACTCTGGTTAAAAATGAAAAATTTTAGGTCCTGTGGAAAAAAAAAAATTCTGTAGTGGGAGAGGAAAAAAGAAAGAAATGGTGGTGGCAATTAAAATGTATACGGTACTTTTAAAAAGTACATTTACAAATCTGATCGCTTAGTTTTAAAAGCGTAGACGTGTATAGTGTATAACTTTATTTCCTTATAAGACCATTATATGGTTAAAATAGGAAATCTCAGAAGAATTCTAGGGGGAAAAGGTGTTTTCCCTAATTTTAATGACTCCTTTAAGATAAGAATGTTTTTCATTTAATCTTCGTATCTATAACTCCTGGCACAGTACCTGACCTATAGTAGGTACTTCATAAATGTTTACAGAACTAACCTTAACTTTAGAAATTTCAGGATAGACAGTGTTATTTTTCTGGCCTTTAAAACTGTACTCTCCCCCAGCCCCCCACCACACACACACACACCTCTTTGTATGTCAGTTTTGATACAAATAGGTTTTCAGTTTTGAATGTGAAGAAAACATGTTTTTCATCTACCCAATCTTAGTTTGAACTGAAATTACTTAAAAGGGACCTCGAGGGCTTCTCTGGTGGCACGGTGGTTGGGAGTCCGCCTGCCGATGCGGGGGACGCGGGTTCGTGCCCCGGTCCAGGGGGATCCCACGTGCTGCGGAGCGGCTGCGCCCGTGAGCCACGGCCGCTGAGCCTGCGCGTCCGGACCCTGTGATCCGCAGCGGGAGAGGCCACAGCAGTGGGAGGCCCGCGTACCGTAAAAAAAAAAAAAAAAGGGAACTCGATTTATCAGCATTCCTTCTTTTCAGGTATCTGGTGTACGAAATATAGATTCTAAACCATAGGGATGGGAAGAATCTGGTTTTAACTGAGGTGACTGATGGGAAAAAAGTCAATAAACTAAGATGGAGAACCAGTTGGAAAAAAGGATCTCTTCCTGTTTAGTGGTCATTCCTAACAAATGTAATTAGAGGGAAGCTAAATTCTGACTTTCAAATGTTAACTGAGGCAACAACCTAGATTTTCCAGGTTAGTTCCAATTTCAGGTACAAAATTACTTTGACAACAAGGAAAAGAACTATGGTTAGCAAAATTGCAGTTGTTGCAGTCAAGTTCTGGTTGGAAATACAGTTCGAGAAAAACAGTTAAAGCAGCATTAAATGAATATACTTTTAACACGATGAAGTTCCAAAAGGCATCCACTTCCAATTCATCAGTGTTAAAAACCTGAAAGAAACATTGCTGTGATGCTCATAATCTACTAAAGCATAGTCTCCAAACAAACTTATACAGAATCATACTCTGAAAAGTTTTCAAACCAACTTTTAATGGCTTGAAATTGGATGAGTTTTGTGCTTTTGTTCTCCCATGTTTTATTGTTATTGTTTAATAAATATCAGCAAAAGGGTTATGTAACAACCTGGGCTTTTGCAAGTTAATATGCTTTAAGAGAATGTTTTTTCTGGTCTTGGTAGTCTGTCCACTATTGAAAAAATACAGTGTAAAGAGATTTTATCTATTGTCAAGATATAAAGAGGAATCAATAATTGTTGTCATACTTTTTCTTTATGCTGAACTGAATTTTTTAAACTGAGGTTTTATTGTACAAATATTAAAAATCATAACGGATGAGTGATTTCTTTAGTTTCCTTCCAATCTACCCCACCCAGCTTCTCATTCTTACAGGTAAACTGATCCTTGGTCAGGTTCATCAGTTCTGGTTTGTCAGTTTTTCTGGTTTGTCAGTTTGTCAGTACTGGTTCTCAGTACCTAAAAATATGAAAACCATATCCAACATCAAACAGATTCCTTTTGATCAGTTTGGCCTGGCTAGTTTTAAAAAGTTTAATAAGCATCTTTCAGCTTTATATACAGCTTCGTACTTTATTTACATACTTGCCTTCCAGAAACATGTATGCAACTAATCTCACTTAGGGAGAGAGCCACATTACTAATCTGTTCTTGATCCATCAACCTGTGAAAAAGGAAAGGTACAAATCCATCCCTGTGTGGTGACCCCAAGGGTCTCCTGCCTTCCTTGGGGAAGGAGCTTTACCTCTGGGAGAAATTGAATATTAACATACACAAATGCTGAGGGAGTGCACACCAGCCTTCTGTATTCATCAATATAGATTTTCATAAATAGTAAAAAATTGTGAGGAGAAGCAGTAATTAGAAAAGGAGCCATGCTGCTTGTGTCCTTGTGGGCTTTCTATGGCTTACATCATCCATTTCATCTTAATGAATTGGCATATATTTCCCTCTTCAGATTAACTTCTCTTATATCAGTTTAATCTGTTTGGAAAGATAACTCTTTCTTTGAGATGACTTCCCGAGAATGCCCAAAATGAATTTTATGTGTCTACTACAGCCTATATTTTGGGTCAGACTATCCCAACATTCTACCCAAATTTGGCAAAAACCCATTTTACCATAATGTAGTAATAAGCAGACTAAAAAATTTAATTTGAAATATATAATTATTTTTATCCTAGACATTGTGGCCAGACATCTTTTGGCCCTGTCTTGATTGATTGGTTGACTTTTGCTGTGTAGAATGATAGACAGGATGTGTGTTTAAACTCAGATGTCAGCTTTTGCCACTTAGTTTCGAAATGACCTTGAGCAAATTATTTTGCCTGATTTCCTCATCTGTCATAAGACAGTTGTAAAGATTGAGTTTAACAAATGTAAAGTTCTTACTAGCTACATAGTAGGTAATACAAGTTTGTTTTCTTCCTTTTCTGAAAGCTTTATTTAAAGACTTTGGACTAACTCCAGAGTAAGTTCAATCTCTACCCAGACTCTTAAGGCCCACTATACCAGGCACTTCTTTACCTTTCAGCTCCATCTCATTCAGTACATTTATCAATGCTTGCTGATACAGTCACTGAGCTTACAGAAGGTTACATGGTCCCTGATTTCCAGGCTTACTGTTTATTGGTCTCCTAACCAAACCCTTCACTCCTGGAACCTACCCTTTCCTGAGCACACAATACATTTTTTCCGCTTGCCTTTTTTAATCTTGATGCAAGTTGTTTCTCCCACCTGAAATGCCTTTTCCCCACTTACCAGAATCTAGACTGTCTCCCAAGGCCCAGCTCAAATACCCCTCTTTCTATGAAGCTTTCCCTGGGTCCTCTTACACCAAAGTGGTAACACTTTTCTTTGAAGTCTTACCTTATCTATTGTCTTTTGTTTTAATTGGGTACCTGTCCTTTACTGATTTGGGTTAGTCTGACTGATTTACACCTTTGTTTTCGTAACTATCAGTAAATGAGAGGTAGTATAGGGAATCATACCTTTTGCATTAGTTTGAATACTATTGCTTCTGGCATTGTAGTGAATGCTCAATAATATGTTGGATTAGTAATTGCATTATTAGACTCTAGATGTGACTCTAGATGTGAAAATAAGGAGACCACAGGCCTCAGTTTGAAAATTACTCAAACATCTAAGTTGATTAAAGTGCAAGGAAGCCCATAATTGCTGTTGTTAGTAGAAGAAATCATCAAATATAAGCATTTAATGGAACCTAGAATATTGAGAGAAGGGTGACTCTTCATAATCCTGTTGTGGAGAGATACCATCATCTGGTAACCTAGATATTAATTTTCTAACTGCTATTTAGCCAAATAAGACTATAAGCTGTTTAATACTTTAAATATTTAAATAATACTTCCCTGTATAGTAAACTGGTAAACGTTAAGTGTTTTCCTGAGTTGTGTGAGCCATTCTAGTAAATTATGGAGCATGAAGAGGTAGTCATGGGAACCCACTATTTATAGCAGAATTAAGGGTTGCCTGGGATTTGCAGCTGGCATCTGAAATGGGGCCCTTCTGTAGGACTGAGTCCTTTAACTTGTGGGATCTGAGCTTACTCCAGGTAGTGTCAGAATTAAATTGAATTCTTGGACACCCAGCTGGTGTCAGAGAATTGATGAGTTGGTTGGTGTTAGAGGAAACACCCGTCACTCGAACTCGCTGAAGGTGATGTAAGATGTCAGCAAAACCAAACCAAAAAAAAAAGGCAAAAAACCTGTGTCTACAATTGAAGGTAGATTGAAACAGAATGTGAAATTAGAAACTCCAAGCCTAATTGTGAATTTTGAGATTCCTGGTACAAAAAGCAGGTGGTTTGGGAAAGTCTTCAGCTCTGTTTGTGAAAACTTGTATATCTTGTAGAATGTTCAAATGATTGTTTCCCTCAGTTTCTGTGGTTCAGGAAATAGCAAGTTCAAGAGCAGTATTTGAATTCCAGGTGCATGCCAGCATCCAGTGATCTTGAGTTTATGGCAGGTTTTTTTGTTTTTTTTTAATGTGGTAATGCTTGCTTTCTCTCTTTGTCATTATAATAGCTTCATTAAGATGTAATTTATATACCATACAGTTTAACCAACGTAAAATATATACTTCAGTGGTTTTTAGTATAGTCATGGAGTTGTGCAACCATCATCACAGTCAATTTTGGAACATTTTCATCACCTGAAAAAGAAACCCCATAGCATTTAGCCATCACCCCTTCCCAGCCACACCCCCATCCCAGCCCTAGGCAACCATTAATCATACTTTTTGTCTCTGGATTTGACTACTCTGGACATTTCAAATAAATGAAATTGTAATATGTAATCCTTTGTGGTTGCCTTCTTTCTCTTAGCATAATGTTTTCAAAGTTCATCCATGTTGTAGCATGTATTAGTATATTATTCCTTTTTATTGCCAAATAACATTCAGTTGTATGGATGTGCCACGTTCTATTTATTCATTCATCAGTTGTTGGACATTTGGGTTGTTTCTACTTCTTGGCTATTAAGAATAATCCTACTATGAACATTCATGCAGAAGTCTTTGGACATATGTTTTCATTTCTCTTGAATATATACCTAGGAGTGGAATCCCTGGGTCATATGATAACCTTGTGTTTAATCTCTTGAGGAATTGCCAGACTGTTTTCCAAAGTGACTGCACTTTTTACTTTCCTACCAGCAGTGATTTTGATTTTGAATTTTCCACATCCTTGACAATATTTCTTTTATGGATGATAGCCATCCTAGTGGGTGTGAAATGGTATCTCATTATGGTTTTGATTTACCTTTCCCTAATGGCTATTGATGTTGAGCATTTTTTTTTTCCTGTAGTCATTGGTCATTTGTATGTCTTTGGAGAAGTCTTTTTTCAGATTCCCTTACCAAATTTTAGTTAGATTATTTATATTTTTATTATTTAATTACGAGAGTTCTTTATATATCTGTACCTGGATATAGATATATACCATTCTGTGGGTTATCTAATGCAGTGCTTTTGATATCTAGACTTCTTTGGTTTGTTTAGGGAGACTTCCAGGTTAGCAAAGCCGACAAAGCGGGAGTGTGACCAGTTCGGGGAGGCATGACCCTTCTGGTGAGCAAAAAGAAAGAAATCTCCATGGTATGCACATCATCAAACTTTTATTTGTCTAATTTTCAGCTTTTTCTTTATGGTATAAAGTAACAACACACAGCAAAGAATAGAGCTAAAGGTAAATACTTGGCCATCTCATGTGATAATACTATGGTACAAGGTGTGAGTTACTTGTTAGCTGCCTGCTCTGTTCTTTAGTGTTTGTAGTATTGCCTCCAAAACTAATGTAACAGAAGTCAAAAGATCTATTAGCTGGTTCCACTACTTAGTCCTATGACTTAATCAAATACCTTACCCTCTCTGGTTGTAGATTTTCCTCATCTATAAAATGAGGGAATTGAAAATTGAGTAAGCTGAGAGGATAGTCGTTAGGGTTCTTTCCAGCTTTAATAAGTGGTTATATGATACAGTAATACCAGTGACGTTTTTCTTCTTCTTCCTGCCTCTAAACAAGGAAGACATGCCTTGTTGAAAAATCTTAGGCCCCAAATACCTTTTCCTCAAAAGGATGAGAGTTAGATGCATTTGGCAAGTAAAAAACTAGGCACATGTAGATATTCAGTAAACGCTTATTGGGGAATAGCCAAGGCCATCTATGTGAATTTGCCTTATGGGTTAGAGGAACATGACATAGCTGTCACCGGTGAGGTGGAACTAAAGGATGAAATAATTTTTAAGCCTGCTGTGGATGTGGCTAGATGTAAAGGGACTATAGGAGGAATGAGTCCTTGATTGCATCCTCAGAAGTATTCAGAGATCATTAGGGGAGAAGCAAGCTCTCAGAGGTCAGTTGTGTCCAAAGGTAAAATCAAAACCTAAACTACAACACATAAGAAAAATAGGACATGAGAAAAGAAACATCTGAAAAAGGCATAGAAATTGTGAGGTAAGTATACTTTGTTTTGTTTAGTTTTCTTCTGGATTGATTTTTTAAAGTTTTCAGGGTACTGAAAGTTCTTTGTTGGTCTCTGAGCCCAACTGAGATAAGTGCCAGAAGTTCAGATATTGTAGGTGAGGACAAGGAAGTTTGACACCTGTAAGCCAAGGCAGATATGGAAGAAGAGTGGGGGAAAGGTCATTGAGATTAAGGTCCATCTGCCAGAGTTTGGTAACTTTGATTCCTACCAGCCAACAAAGCTACTTAATGTTTTATTTTTGTATTTGACTGGCTTCCATGATGTTATTTAATCAGACATCATTGTAAATAAATCGCATGTGAAAAGAAAAAAAAAACAGGTAACTAGTCAATTCAAATTAGGAAAGAAAAACTTAAAAATTTAATTCTAGCCCTTTTCCCTTATGAATATGGGTCTTTGTCCCATTTAAAAATTGCTCATCATACTCACTTAGTAAATAGGGAGGTTTTGTCCTTAATGTTTTCTTAGAGCTCTTTAAGAAAAATATATTCCTTCAGGAGATTAGTTGGTATAAACACAGAGCTTGAAATATGTAAGGAATTTTTATACTCTTAATGCTCTACTTTTAATCATTAAGGTAAGTCATTATGACAGTATATGAGCTATTGATATATTGACTGCCTTAGGAGTTGAGCAAGAAATACAGTCCCAAAATTGAGGTCAATATATTGGTCTAAAGAATGGCAGGTCCTCAGGTTTTGTTGTTGGAATCAAGTTTAAGGCATAGTCAATAACAACTACATTCTGTTTAGTATAAGTATTGGACCTGTCATGTCCGGCTACTTGAGCAGTTTCATCAGCCTAGAAGCACATGACATGGCAGGATCACCAAATAGCAATATGTTAGAATATGCCCAGGTCATTTTTACAAATAGGTTTCCTGAACTGAACATGTATCTACATTGGACAAAAGCAGACTACCTGAGCAGATTTACTTTACAGTAACCTAAGTGGGCCTGCTGCCAGCAGAATGAGCAAAAGAAACAGTATGCAGATTTACACAAGAATAGCTTCAGGGGATGTGACACAGTTATGGAATGCTGGGTAGCAACAGAAGTAGACTTGTAGCTATAAGCTAGAAGAGGGTTCATTTTGTGACAAGATATTATTAGACCTAGGGCTACCAAAAGTATTTTTGTGTAAGAGCATACGCCCCCTAGACTCAAGCTGAACAACAGTTTAGTGGGTGAGGAGTATAGATGGTTTGCATATGCAGCTTATTGAACAGGTATGGAGCAGAATTTGCTCTTGTGACTTAATTTAGCATGCTTTAAAAAACTTAAATGTAATTAAGCACAAAACAGGTTCACCTTTGTGTAGAGGAATATACAAGTTACATGTATAACCCTTCACCATAAGGAAACACATTTCTTAAGAAAAGGTGCAGGGGAATTGGGAGAAGCAGGCAGTAACTCCTCAAATGAAGCTTATGAGTAGGATGATCTAAAAGCAGCTTAAGTCAGTAAGTCAGGTGCCTTCAGTAGCTATTTGGTGAAACTTGTACAATCCCAACTCCCTCTGGATACTGCTATCATTTCTCCATGTTTATGAACACCCAGTGAATCTATTTTAAAGTATAAAGCTGGAAATAGACAAGCATGATCAATTAAAAATATGATTGAATGTTCACCTGTTCTTAAGCCTGGGATAATGTAGTTTTTTATAACAAGACCAAAAAAATCTGCTTCATTTGATAGTTCTAAAAGGGTACTCTTTCTTTACATATGAGTGGTATTGATTCTTCAGTTTTTTTTAAATGGAGTGTTTCTTTCTTAACAGATGGAGTATTATACTAAATCTGTTAAAATAGACTATTACTCTTATCATGAAAACATAGTTCAGTATCTTAGTTATATTTCCAACATTTTTAGAGAGCATTTATGTAGTTAATTCAGTCAGCCTTTTAAGAAATAGAATACTCCCTTTTGAGGTACCTTATTCCATAACTTGAAATTCAGCCAGTGTTAAAAATTGTTCCGTTCTTTCCTCTTACTTCCGTTTCTTCCCTTTTGGGACGCAGAATTCCTTAGGGAGGAGGGAGGAGAAGTGAATTCTCAATTCAGCCAATAGAATCTAAAATTATATAGTGTTTACCTATTTTGCATAACACAGGCCCACCCACATATATTATGAAGGTGCTTAAGTGAAAACACTGAGCAGACTGCTATTCTGTGTGTGATTCCAAGTGTAATTGGAAGGTGCTTTAGTACTATCTGGATTTTATCCTCTGGTGAGAAGGTTGTTTATCTAACTTGTGATAATAGCGATGGAATAAAGAGGTAGGTGTTCTGTGGCTTAATTTTAAGTGTCACATTGTCAGTGCTTGGGTTAAAGGTAGGGTTGTAAAAGGAATGATTTGAATTATCAGATGGTTTATATTTAATTTTTTCACATTTTTTTCACATTCAGTTTTAGAAGTATGTTATGTATAAATTATATTTCCTTCCCTCTTAGAAAAAGGGTTGACTAAATCTCAGGCTCCAAGGATTTTGTGTTTTTAGGGAGGTTTAGACTATTAATCTTAACCTCTTATTAGTCTTTAAGAAAGCGTAAGGCAAATAACTACAGGGGTTTATTGCCTTTTGACTGTTGGTCAGCAGAAAACTGAAAACTCTTCATTTGCAGTATTTTTCCAATCCAAGCTACAGTATTTAGTTTTTAACATGCTTTGGAACTCAGTGTTGTCCATTGTTTTCTTTTGAATTATTACATTCGAGAATTACGTCGCCCTCTGAAGGAAATCGTTTGGTAGCCAGAATGATGGTGCTGTCATTGTACTTTGGTTAGCTGTTGACAGTTTATTCAGAATCTAGTTTTTTGACCATAAATCTCCTGAGGTCCTCTCAAAGAGATCTAGGCCTTTGAGATAACTACAGTTTACTATTTAAACATTTTTATAAGGTAGGGAAAATTTATAAAGAATTTATGGAAATATTGAGAGTCTTGCTTTATAAGAATTTTAGGTAATGTCTCTACCTGAATGTTTTGTTGTTCTTCTCTGATGTGGTAGGAAGAGATTTAATAATTTTAGATCTGATGATTGATTGGGGGGGGGGCGCGGCAAGTAAGGCTCTTTCTGCTAGAAGATGAACAGTTATAAGTTCCCAGCAGTGTTCTTTTCTGAAGCATTTTATTTTCATTAAAAGAAAAGGTATAACTAAGATTTTTTAAATTGAAAATTCATGAAAAAACTGAACGTTTGCTAGAATACTGACATGCTGCCCAGTAATATGTGTTCATTTTTTTTTATCAAATATTCTAATCTATTCGTGAGGGGGAAGTATTCATTCTTTTGTGTATGTATACAAGTCAGCAACAATAGAAAAGTTGCAAATTAGGAGGAAAATTTGATCGTAAGTTACCTAATCTGGGTATTTGTAATGTGATACTGTAACAATAATCAGAGTGGAAAGAGGAAATTTATAGAAATATCCAAGCTATATGTATGTATTATTTTCCTGATAAAGAGTTAAATAGGAATACCATACTGAGTGATTTAAAATATTCACTCTGCTAAAAAATAGATGTTCTTAGCCTCCCACACACAATGTCTCTAAATTACTGCTATAAAAATTTATGGGGAAAACATTATGATTTGGTCAAAGAAAGATCAGCTGCTGTTACTTTTGAGAACTTTTCATGAATCAAAGAAAAATTAAAACTCATAACATGAAACTTTTGTTCATTAGTGAGACTATAATAGTTGTCATCTTTTAACAATGACTTCTCTCTATGGGTGGCTGATTTTACTGTTAGAAAAAATACTGGAGATTCATTTGTAATTTGAATTTTCAACTACGTTTTTCTTTTCCTACTCCTTTTTAATAGAGCTTATAATGGAATTGTGAAGCTATAAAAGAGTTGAAGTTAACTTCCCTGTAAGAGCAAGAAATACATATACTAAATCTTATTTGATTTAGATGTAGTTTTTTCCACTATTGAGAATCAGTCACTTGTATAGCATTCAACCTTGAAACTAATTGCAATGATCTTTGAGGCTTTTGATTATATTTCAAGGTCTGTTATATATTATGAGCAGTAGAAAATTAGAACTTCCTACATGGTATCAAAGTTACCTACAAAGAACAGATTATAAACATTTGTTTAGATATTCAGAAATGAAGATGCATCTCTGAGGAAATAGTTAAATATTAAGTGATGAGGCAGCATCACCATAAGTTAACAGTTATTATCAAGACCAACTTTGTATGCCTAACTTAAATGCATTTAACAAATACTTGATTTTTTTTTTTTTTTTTTTTTGTGATACGCGGGCCTCTCACTGTTGGGGCCCCTCCCTCTGCGGAGCACAGGCTCTGGACGCGCAGGCTCAGCGGCCATGGCTCACGGGCCTAGCTGCTCCGCGGCATGTGGGATCCTCCCAGACCGGGGCACGAACCCGTGTCCCCTGCATCGGCAAGCGGACTCTCAACCACTGCGCCACCAGGGAAGCCCCTGATTTTTTTTATTTTAACATGGCATTAGAACCTTGAAAATCACTGGTTTAACTCTCACAGTTTTAATAATTTTAAGAGACTCAAAATTCTGTGACTTGGATATTTTGTGAGTGAATCAAGCAGATGACCCAACATACAAATCTCCGTGCAGCTTTGTTGTTCGCATTCAGTTCTAGTGACAAATCATATGAGGTGTGGAAAATATTGCCCCCAGTTTTTAGATGGAAGATTATGTGTTACAGGACTGGTTTGTAGGTTTGAGAATTCGTGAAGGACCATTGATAGAGCCCTTATGACTGTCAGGGGCCAGAGTTCTCAGGGTTGGCCCTAGGCAATCATAGCTTAGTCCTTCACAAGTCTCTCTTTAGTTTGAAGAACGCAGTATCATAATGAAATAATTAGTGAATAATTCAGGAAAGTATTTGACTTTTTATTTCTTGAAAATAAAATTTTCAAAATTTTATTTTAAATGAAATCTGTCAAAATTACCCAGGGCTGATGCTTCCCAACTCTTCTTTCTTCCAGCTCCCCCTTCTGTTCCCTTTTATATACTCTTTAAGACCAGGATTAATGTGTGTAGGTGGCTAGAACTCAAATTCAAATACTGTTAGAGATTTCAGTGTAGAGCATTAATTCAGAAGCTATGATATAATTCCATATACAAAGTGTTTTCTAATGATGCCACCTAGAGCATTCAATAGTAAATTGCCCTTATGTCTTACCTTTTTAAAAAAGAAAAACCTGTGAAGCATGATTCTGCCAAATTCAGATCAGTATGCATCACTTTTGTTCAGGTATCACTCAGTCCAATGAGTGGCCGCACTTGTGTAGTAACAACTTTCTTCACCAAAGAGGCTGTGGATGGGGCAGTTTCATATCAGAGAAAGAACATGAGACCAGACACTGACTTGACAGGGCCAGCATAAATGGAAATCTTGAACCTTTAGGTTGTGAGAGGGCTGAAAGGAAGCAAACTTTGAATCATGAATGCATTTTTTAAATTAAATTTTTTGTTTTTAAATTTTTATTGAATTTGGAGGGCTATTTTGTTTTCTATTTTTATTATCTTTTTGTTTTTAATTTTTATTTTGAAATAATTTTAGCCTTACAGAAAAATTGGAAAAATAATGCAGTGAGTTTACATATACCCTTTACTCAGCTTCCTCTAATGTTGACAATCTATATAACCAGAGTATATTTATCAAAACCAGGAAATTAATATTGGTACAATATTGTTCACTAAACGATAGGACATATTCAAATGCCAGTTTTCCACTAATGTCCTTTTTCTGTTCCAGGATCCAATTCCTGATTCCATATCCCATGTTGTTGCATCTCCTTAATCTCCAATCTGGGACTTTCTTAGTCTTCCCTTGTTTTTCATGACCTTGGCACTTTGAGTACTGATAGTTATTTTGTAGAATGTCTGTTAATTTGGATTCGTCTCATGTGTTCTCCTGATTAGATCCAGGTTATACAATTTTTGGCAGCATAACCACCGAAGTGATGTGGCTTTAGTGCATCATAATCGGGGAATACATGCTATCAAAATGTTTTATTACAGATAATGTTAACCTTGATCAGTTAGTTAAGATGGTGTCTCCCAGGTTGCTCCCACTGTGAAGTTACTATTTCCTCCTTTATAATTAATAAGTACCTTGGGGTAGGTACTTTGAGGCTATTGTTGTTGCCTTTTTAAAATGCGTGTAATTTGGTCAGTGTTTTAATAAAAATAAGGACTAGAGAAAACCCAGATTATTCTAGAGTAACCTAACTGTCCAAAAATAATCATTGCACAGTACTTTTTGTGGAACATGGACTCCATATTCCATTTTTAATTTCATAGGTTGGTATAGATTTAAAGTGGTTGAGAAAAATCCATTTTATTCATTTTTTTCAAATTTAAATTTTATCCAAGGGACTTTTAAACTCAGCTTTAAAATTGAATTACTAAGAAAATTTAAATAGTCAATATTATAGAAGTTTATCCCATATTAGGACTGTAGTATTTATGTAAACTCTCACTCTTTAATACATTATAGTAGGAAAAGAGTTGGGGGATTTTCTTGTTTGTTGTTTAGTTTCCCAATGTAGTTCTTTCCTCCCCACCCCCCATGAACTTTTCGTTTAATTTTATTTAATTTTATTTATTTGGTTGCACTGGGTCTTAGCTGCAACAAGCGGGCTCCTTAGTTGTGGCATGCGAACTCTTAGTTGTGGCATGCCTGTAGGATCTAGTTCCCTGACCAGGGATCGAACCCAGGCCCCCTGCATTTGGAGCGTGGAGTCTTAACCACTGCCCTTTTTTTTTTTTTTTAACTTTTCATTTGAAACTCAGTTGTTTCAGCAGTTCCAGAGTACTAGCTAGAGTTTGAGTTGTAACCTTGGTTTTCTTATCTATTAAACAAGGAATATAATAGTTCCTACCTCACAAGGTTGTTCTGGGATTAAATCAGTTGATACATGTAAAGTATTTAGAACAGTGCTTGGCACAGAGACAAAACCCAGGAAGTGTTGGACACTATGAGAAAAGGGTAGCACAAGCATGAGTTGCCTGCCAGTGTTGGATGCTGACTTTAGAAAACTATAGAATTTCCAATGAGTATATTTTATCAGATGTTTTATGTTCCAAGTAGCTATCTAATCCCACTGAATTGGCTGCATTCTGCAGAATTTTCTTTGAGACTTTAGTGGTTAAATCTAGGGGAATTTCTAGTCTTGCTTTCTGAGAAGTATATTATCATTTTAGGAACTTCGGTAGTCTAAAAGAGTTAAATACAGGCCAAGCATGGGCAGAGACAGTAAAAATGTTTGAGTCCTTAGTTGTGTCTTTTAAAACACATTTTCTAGACGTGGGGAACTAAGTGATCATTTTGGAGTGGGGTGGCAAGGTTGTATTTAAACCCCCTTCCCCAGTCAGGAATACTGCCCTGCGGTTTTCTCTTGGCTGTCACTTTTCTGGGAGTGCATGAAGGCTTCTGTCCATAGGCTATCTGGACTCTCTTCTAATACATGTTTTTTTCTTCCTGGTGGTGCCAGGAATTTGTCTTAGTGTAATACCCTGCTTTTCCCCTTGGGTTCCTTTCTCCCCTCCTCATTTTTAAAATAAGCGTGCAAAGTCCACTATTTACTGATGTTTTTATTGTTGGTCACTACCAGGAAACAGGGTTGACAAATACAATGAGCATTGAGGAAGTGACAAAGTTTCAAATCTCAAAAAGCCCTAGTCATAATTGCATAGTTGTGACTAGTGTATGCTGGAGTGCAGCTTGTCTAGAGTTTATTATGCTTTTTAGTCTCTCTCCTAAATGGCCCCATAATAGGGTCTCTTGCTCTTATTTAGGAGTCAGCCCCACCCAACCTTGTTTGGGGTGTGATTAGTGGTATCAAAAAACCTGGACTACTTAACTTGTAGGAGTGTCAGTCTTCCCATTTATCAAATGGGGATAAATGATTATACTTGATATAGTTGTGATAGAAATTAAATGAGTTAAATAATGTATGTTTAATTAATATATGGGTTTCAGCTAGCTCTGCCAAATATTACCTGTGTGGCCTTGAACCAGTCATTGGCCCTTCTGACTGACAACTTCTGTTCCCTGTCTGGAAAATGGAGTTAGTAAGACTTTCCTACCTAATTCACATGGCTATTGTGAAGGTCAGATAAAATAATCTTATGAGAAAGCACTTTGCTAATTAACATTCTGTGCAAGTACAAAATAGACCTTAATCTAAGTTTGATTCAAATTGATACGCCTTTTGATTTAAAAGCATTCCCCTATGCTTTCCAAAGCCTACTTCTAGTTTCTCTAGGTATGGGTCTCCTAGGTCAAGAAGATATTTCCTTATCTGGCCTCCACAGATTAGCCTTTCTCTAAATGTCAGGCTACCCAGCACTGGCATTATAGCTACTTCTTTGGCCACCCCAACTCCAGTCCCTTCAACCACTTGAGAGAGGTTGCTACAATACTAAAATATTTTAAATGCACAGAAATATTAATAATTAATCACCATCAAGGTAAGATGATAGTTCTCCCATTCTCACTCCCAGCCACTCTTTTCAAGTCTAATAAAATACTGAAACTGCAGCTTCACAGCCATTGCCTTCACTATCACAAGGCTTAGTAATAACCTTTTAAGACATCAGTATGATTTTGGTAGTAAGCAAATGTTTATTAAATACCTTGATATGTACCAAGCATTATACCAAAAGTATGGGAAATTCCCCTCTGAAAAAAAAATTGTTATCCCGTTTGTTCTCAGTGGCTCTGAGGGTGAAGAAGAATGGAGAGGAAGTTAGAGGATGGAGTGTGGGAAGGTGAGACATTTTTGATCATTACAACTTAGGGGTGCTGCTGAACTTCTTAAAATGCACAGGCCAGCCCCCTGCCCCCATGTCAAAATGTCAGTAGTGCCAAGGCTGAGAAACCCTAGCTTAGAGGAACAAATACTATCTGTGGGAAAGATGTTCATTGCTTTCCCATCAGGATGAAAATACGTTATCCCTGTAGCTGATAGAATATCAGCATGTCATTTGGCCACCTTAAAAGGGGAGGCTGGGAGTTTGTCCAGGGGATGCCCTGTATCCTGAGAAGGGGAACATGGCCTTCACTTCCTTCAGTGCTATACTCAGAAGCCAGAAGACACCGACAGAAAGTAAAGTAGTAACCTCATACTCCTACAGCTGACACCATTATTTCTCCTATCCCTCCTCTCCTTTTATGGAAAAATGCTGCTTATTAATCCTGCTGGTTGTGAAAGAAGGAAGAAGGGATTAATTTTTCACTCTTATCAAGCAGCTGCTATAAGTTTACCTCCCTCCAATCATCAGCTAAATTGGTTTCATAAAACGACTCTACCACAAATATAAGAAAACAGTTCCTTCTGTTTGAGTCATCCTTTTGAAATCAACCACAGGAGAACTCTAGTGTAGATGGAAATCTGTTTCATCAGAGATAATATATGCAATCCACGTTGTATTTTTCACCATAAAGAAGCTTTATAACATTTTCATGTTTTAAAACATTTTCTTTTTTTCCCCAGCACCCCTTATGCCTACTCACTTGCCCGCCAAAATAGGAGTGTTCAAAAAATTATGTAAACATCTTCCTAAGATCTGTTTTGTCCCTTGCTTAGTGTTTGTTTTGCTTCTTTTTATTTTTCAGGACAGGAATCTTGTACTTGTGTTTAGTATTTAGTAAGCAAGCAAAAAGGCTGTGTGCAATGTAAAAAAAAAAAAAAAAGAAAAGTGTTATGTTGAGGGAGCAATTTGGACAAAGATTGGTTTCCCAGATTTCCTTCTTAAGGTAAAACTGACGATTATGTATTATGGAGAGTCTTTCCTTTGCAAAGACTTGATAAGAAAACAATTGTATTTCACTGGCCTTTAAAGAACAAATGATTAGAATGTTGTATCAGTCAAATTAATGAGACTATTTCTAAGAAATATATTTTTTATGGCTAATTATTCGTATTTTCCTTGCCCACACAAAAAACAACACTATTCCAGAATATATTTCTTTAAAAAATTTGTTTAACTTGGGAAGGTCCCTGCTGATGAGAACAGCATGCTTAGTTTTCAAGCATCAAGCAGAGCTTCAAAGTAATAGATATTATAGAAAACAGCCTTATTAATATCTTAGCAAGGTTTTCTTTATCATTTTTTTCAAGTCTCATGTAGAATTAATGGTGCTATTTCATATTCTTTTTGCTAGATCACCTTGGGGTAGGACTGAATATATGGGGTCAGACCAACTAACTTAATACCAACAGGTGGGGCCTGTGATTGAGGCATTAGAATATAAATACTTTATGTGCATACCCATTTCATGTTCTCAGGAGCATGACTTAAGGAATTGATTTTGAAGAATTCTGTATATTATTCAGATTTCAAAACACAGAGATTATATAAAGAGTGATGCAAGAGCACTATCTAGCTGCTGGGCTTTAGGATTATACATAACCAGTACTACTAAAGTATTTTATTACAGATTTTAGATTATTAGATACAGAAATAGAAGCCAAGTTTGTGTTCCTGTGATTGAAATTTTGATATCACTGATAAAATATACCAAATCAGACCTTCTAAGGGACCTAACCAGAGTAAGAATAATTGGGAATATGTTATTTTTCTTGGCTCATTTGGCCAGCGGTTCTAGAATGTATAGAATGGTGAGTATACGCCAGCCCTACTCCACTAATTCCTTGTCAAAGCTAAAATTTGTTCCTTTTTCTATAGAGGCAATAGGACTAAATCTATAGTGCCATGTGCACATTACTTGTAAATTCTTATGTTAGGACCAGATGGTCTCTTATATAGTTCCACCTCCAAAATTATCTTCATTATACTTTAGTCCCTTCATCTTTAGAGTTGAGGAAACAGATTACTTTGTTCAAAGAGAGAGCTAGAACTGGAACATAGGCTAATACTTGCTAGCCATGCTTTAAACTAATATCAGACAAATATGGACATTCATGTATCATTTTCAGATTTTTGCCATATATGTGTACTTACTAATCCTATTAATACTATTGAAATTGACTTCTTTAAATAAGTTCTTTTTAAGGAAATGTTTTGCTACTATAAATGAAAACCCCCCACTTCCTAAAAATAGAAAGTAACTCTAAAAAAGAATCTGAATCAAGACAAAGCAGTGTTATTAAAACTTAATTTAAATTTTCAATTTAATTAATTCTTGTTATTAAAATTTTAATTCTTGCTGTTCTTGGTCAGAAGTGTGTCAAAGCAATGTTTTCATGTTTGACAGCAGTACCTTAATTGTCTAAGAAGACCACATTTAAAACCTCTAGTTAAGCTTCTGCTTAGCTTTTTAAAATGGAATCCTTCTTTAGGGGAGAAAAGATATGGATACATGTTCATATATTAAAATATGATGCAGTGTAGATTAGATGGTCTTGTTATATGGAACTAAATTGTTCTTTAGTTAATTTTTCTTAAAACTTTTACATTTTTACATTGAAGGATTTAGTTAGCTTCACATCAGTTTCTTTTTCTAAATGGGGTATTTGATCAGTATATTTTATTTTACATAAGTGAACATTTCTGCACAAACCTAATGTCTCATAATTATGGTGCTATACCTATATATTGATTTCTGTAAACTTCGAACAATTTAATATATTAAAATCTGGTCATCAAAAGCAAATTCATCTGGGGAGATGAGAAGATTTTATAGCATATTTGAAGGAAATGTTTTTCTTAAAGTAATTCTTTACAAATGTGTCATTTCTTTAATTTAGTAAGCAATTTTAAAATTTACCAACAAAAAAGTTAGTGTGTTTGTCTGGATTGCTGGTCTAAATGTGTATGTCAGTTACAAGGGAATACAAGGGCATCAAAAAAGCTAAGCCTTGTTTTTTACTTGTTCTTACTCATTGGGCTACAAATATTCTTTCTTTTTTTTTTTTTCGCGGTACGTGGGCCTCTCACTGTTGTGGCCTTTCCCGTTGCGGAGCACAGGCTCTGGACGCGCAGGCTCAGCGGCCATGGCTCACGGGCCCAGCCGCTCCGCGGCATGTGGGATCTTCCCGGACCGGGGCACGAACCTGTATCCCCTGCATTGGCAGGCGGACTCTCAACCTCTGCGCCACTGGGGAAGCCCAAGGGCTGCAAATATTCTGTGTTGCCTTCTCTCCAGAAGTGTTGCTGTACAAGCATATTTTACTGTAATGTAGAAAAAGGCAAGTAGGCATTTTTCATTCATGAGTTGCTTATGAAACCAATTAGTGGAAGGATAAAACCAAGAGACTTTCATGGGTTAGCTAGAAAAGTTTTCTTGTGAAACCTTCATAACAGGGCTATCAGGATGACCAGGGAGAGAATGGATACAGGAAGTACCTGGTCCCATTAAACTTCTGATAAAATAGACATCATAGTATTGTGGGGATTATTTATTGTAGTGACTTTTCTGGCTTATCAGAAGTGCTAGTCTTTTGTTTTTCATACATGTGTCAAATTTATATTTTTAATTAAACTTTTTATTTTGAGGTAATTGTAGATTCACATGCAGTTGTAAGAAAGAGAGAGAGATCCTTTGTACCCTTTACACAGTTCCCACCAATGGTAATAGTTGCAAAACTATATAGTACAATATCACAGCCAGAATATTGACATTGATAAGGATTCAGATACATTTCCATCACCACTGTGGTTCTTTCCTGTTGCCTTTTTGTAGCCACGCCCACTTCCCTCCTACTCCCCCCGTCCTTAACCTGTGGCAACCACTTACCTGTTTTCTGTTTCCATAATTTTGTCATTTCAAGAATATTATATAAATGGAATCATATGTAACCTTTTGAGCTTAGATTTTTATACTCAGCATAATTCTCTAGAGAGTTGTCCATGTTGTTTCATATACCAATAGTTTGTTCCTTTTTCTTGCTGAGTACTATTCCATAGTATGGGTGTACCACAGTTTAATCATCCACTCAGTAAAGAACATCTGGGTTGATTCCAGTTTTTGGCTATTACAAACAAAGCTGCTATAAACATTTATGTACAAGTTTTGTGTGAACATAAGTCTTGATTTCTTTGCGAGAAACGCCCAGGAGTACAATATATGTATTACCTTAAATAATTGCCTTAAATATTTCCTTTACATACATTTGGAACTACATAGGACAGTTAAAATTTTTGCTTTGACCGTCAGACCTAATACAGAAAATTCAAGAAAAGGAAAGCTTATTTACCCATATTTTTACTACCATGTTCTTTCTCTTTTCTGATGTTCCAAGTTTTTTTTTCTTATTTATCTTCTGTCTAGAGAATTCCCTCTAGCCATTCTATTAGAGTAGATCTGCTGGTGACAAATTCTCTTAATTTCCCCTCATCTGAGAATGTCGTGATTTCCCCTCCATTTTTGTTGGGTGTAGGAATCTGGTTGATAGGTATTTCCCTTCAGCACTTGAAAAGGGCCACTTCTTCTGGCCTGTATAGTTTCTGGTGAAAAATTAATTGTCATTCTAATTGTTTTTCCCCCATAGGTAGGGTGTAGTTTTTCTCTGACTGCTTTTAAGAAAATTTCTTTGCCTTTAGTTTTCAAAAGTTTAATTATGATGTGTCTTGGCATAGATTTCTTTAGTTCTGTCCTGTGTGGGGTTTGTTCAGCTTCCTGAATCTGTGGTTTTGTTTCTCTTTTCAGATTTGATGAGTTTCAGTCATTATTTTTTAGTACTTTTTCAGCTCCACTCTTTCTCCTTTCATTCTGGACTCTGGTGATAAAAATATTAGATCTTTTGCTGTAGCCCCACAGGTCCATGAGGCTCTGTTTTTTTCTTGTTTTTTGTTTTCCAGTCTATTTTTCTCTCTGTTGTTCACACTGGGTACTTTCTGTCTTCCAGTTCACTGATCCTTTACTACATTCCTTCCATTCTGGGCTGAGCCCATCCAGTGAGCTTTATATATCTTCTGTTTCTTTGCAGAGACTTTCTATTTTTTTTGTTTGTTTGTCCATCCCAAGCTTGTTTGTAATTGATTACTGAAGCATTTTTATCATGACTGATTTAAAATCTTTGTTAGATAATTCTCACATCTGTGTCATCTAAGTTTTGGCATCTGTTGATTATCTTTTTGCATTGTTTTAATTCAATCTAGTCCTTGATATAATAAGTGGGTTTTCTCTGAAACCTGGACATTTTTGTATTAAGTTCTGACACTGGATATTATCCAGACCTTCTATTTTCACTGGCTTTTCCTCACATTGCTCTGTCAGGCGAAGAGGGGGAGCCTCTTTGTTTTACTGCCAGGTGGACATGGAAGTCCAGGTTCCCTCCTCAGCCTCCATTGACACCTGAGGGAAGGAGATCCTACTGAGTCCAGGATGGAAGTCCAGGCTCCCTGTGGTCTCCACTGACACCATTAGGGCATAGGAGGGGGCATGTTACTAGCCAACAGGCTGGAAGTGCTGGCTTTCTACTTGGCCTGCTCTGACACTACCTGTGGCAGGAGCAGGGCCAGGGCCAGGGGAGGTCAGGCTGCCTCATTATGGCCTCATGAGGTAGAAGTCTGGGCTCCCCACTCAGGCCTTGCCGGTGAAGGTGGTGGTGGGGTCACAGTGTTTTCTGTGGTGTTGGCTGCAGTAGAGCAGTCATTGTCAAAAGTTTTCCGTCTTGCTAAGGCTGCCGTTTTCTTGTTCCTTCGATTAGGGAGGCCAGGCATTTGTCAGGTGTTTGTTTGTTTGTTTTTTCTGTCTGCCAGTTGGTATTTCCAGGTTGCTAGATTCTTCAGGTCCAAGTCTGGGATTATATTAGGCAAAAAGAAAACCCAGAGAACTCGCCACTGAGTCGTTCCTTGAGGCCCAGAGGCCCTAACTATTCTGCCTTCTCTCTACTTCTCGGAGTCTTCTCATGTATTATATATAATGTCCAGGGTTTTTAGTTATAATTAACAGAAATAGTAGGGAAAATAATGTCTACTTCATCTTCCTGGAACCAGAAGTTGCTAAATTTACATTTTTAATGTATTTAAACGGTTATATCAAATATATAACCATTATTGAGGAAAATGTCACCTACTTTATATATTACGTACATAATATTGTGCTCACAAAGACTGCTAGAAAAGAACATCTTTATTTAAACTGAAATTCACTGTTCAAATTATTAATGAAAACTTTTCCCCTCTAGGAAATAATGCAAAAGGTGTCCCAAGGCTCCTGACCAGTGAACAGAGGTTTGAGAAAAACAGCCAAGCTCATGTTTTCTCCTGATCAAGAAAATCATCCATCCAAAGCACCAGTAAAATACGGTGAACTCATTGTCTTAGGGTAAGGTTTCTCCATCTGATGAGCATATAATTGAATGATATATGGTAACTTGAACATCTAGGTTGAAAGTACCTTTTTTAGAATTTATATCCTACCTATTTCCAAAGAGTATTTAAAGCTACAGAATAATATTACCAAATCAAGAAACTCTTTTAATTCTCATTTTAATATCATCTTTTATAAGTACTCAAATGCTACATAAACTCTGCCTCACCCTCACCCCTAGAAAGGACAAACCTTAAAGATGAAGTAAAAGAGGTATTTGTCTAAAGTCACGTAGCCAGTCCATTTGTCTTTCCTGTCCCTTTTAGAAAACTTGCCTCAGCTGACTTTACCAGAAATCCCCTCTTTGCTTAGGTGATTTCATGTAGGTTAGTATTTATTTATTCCTTTCCCCTCTGAGGTAGTTGCTGCTTTGTGCTTATAGTCCCGTACTTGAAGAAAAGAGTTGTATAGACATGACGATATGATGATTCTGCAGCCAGGACCTTGCTACTTGTTTACTTCAAAAGTAATCTCATCCATTCAACTCACACAGATATAATCTGTGATTGAGGAATAGATGATTCCATTATTTCAGTTTATTCAATCTAAACTTGCCACTGCTGTCAAAATGGAGACACAGTGTTACTCTGTTTACTAGAGATCTCAGAAACTAGAAATTGTGAAATTTACTTTCCCCCTACTGTTTCTCTCCTGCCTAAAAAGCGGCTCTAGACATTATAACATGTTTTAGAATCAGGTTGGTGCAAATCTTCTTTAAATGAGAATGTGTCCATTGTTTCAGATAAGAAAGTAAGAAAAACTGGGGAGATAATATGGCATTACTGAGCTTGACTAGAAGCCAGGAATCCTGGATTCCAGTGCTTATTCCAACACTGCTAGCTGTATGGCCTTAGGCAAGTCAGTTAACCATTCTGGGCCTTAGTTTACTCTTCTGTAAAATGACAGTTAGACAAGATCATCTAAGGCCCTTTGAGATTAAAAAAAAAAAAAAAGCAGTTTTTTTCCCAAAAACAATTTAAAAGATTATAAACAATATAGTAACTACAATATTACAATTTCAAATCACATAGGTTTTGATGTATTAATGACAAACAGCTTTTAACCACCAAAAACTTTTCAAAGTTAAATTCTTCAGGAAATTTGAGTCATTTGAAGACTTAGAATTTAAAATTTAGTATATGGTTTAAACTGGCTTTTAGCCTAGCAGTTTCTCAGTTAATCTTATCAGTAGTAGTTGTCTCTGTACCTGGCACTTGGTATCTTAAAATGCAAATAATGCTTCGTCTCAACCCTCTAGAAGGAGAAGTCAAGCTGCATAAGGTTGTCAGTTTCATGCTGTTGCTCTTTAAAAAATGAGCTCTGAGCTGCTGGAACACAGTGTGGGAATAGAGAGCATATGTCCAGGAGAGGAACAAGGCAGGCTCTGGGTGGACAGTAGTGAGGGGCAGTGAAGAGCCCACAGTAGGTGGGCTGGGGCCAGCACGGCCTAGAATAGCAGACTTCATGCATTAGCTGCCGGCGCCACTCTGAACTTCCAGCAGGGGTTTTCTCCAGTAGAGTCAGAGTGTGTGACATTTTTATAAAGCTTCAGTGTAATTGCTGTATCTGACAGTCTTTGAGTAAACTCCCTTCCCTTCCTTGTCAGACACTAATATAGGCCATTTTACAAGTACATTCTCCTCCACCCTCAAAAGTGTCCCCATTCCTTGCCTCATTTTCCCCCAGATTAACCAACTGTAAATAAGAAACCATCAAACCAAAGATTTTTGTCAGGAGGTGAGGGGATAGTACATGAGGAGAGATTATGATTAAGCTACCGTTCATGCCGCAACGGTGCAGTAAAGAATGAAAAAAGAGTGACAGACACCTGGATTCCAATCCTAGCTTTGCCAGTGTCACTTGTGTGACCTTCAGGAAATAACGTAATTCCTCTGAGCCTCTGAGGAGCTTAATTCCTCTGAGGGATAACTTAATTCCTAACCTGTAACAGTGGCTAGTGGTGCCAGTCTCGCAGTTTTTATGAGAATGGATTAAGGGAGGTGATGTGTGGAATAGAACCCACTAGTGCCTAGTACATAGTAACACCAAAATGTTTTGAACTTTTTTCCTATTAGTTCAGTCCTTGCTTACTTGCTTAGCTTTAGGGCGTATATATGCTATCATGGAGAAATGGTCATAAGGTCTGAACAACAAAAGTATGTTTAACTGCCACCTAGTTACACTCAGGCAGGTTTTGCTGACATAATGTGAATGTGAGTGTGTACGTGGCAAGTAGCTGAGACTTAAACAAACCTAAAAATTCCTTATTTCAGAAGTTCAGCTATTTATAAAGTGTTTGGTTCATAGTTAAAGGAGATTATATTGTACTTTTAAAGGTTGTATTAGCACATGCAAACATTCACCTTTTTAAAAAAATAGAATGAGTCATAAGAAGTCAGATATGCCATTAATCAGCTCTTGATTATCTTGAATAAAAGAGGGAAGGAAAATATAGATAATTCAAAGCTGTGTGTAATCCAAAAGGTACTTCTCTGTGACTTCGAATGTCACCAGAAAGAATCTCATTTTGTTTCACACTCAGGCAGCTGGTCTGAGGATCAGCAATTGCTAGAAGTTAATTCCAGACACTTACAATCTGCTAATACATAATTAATTGGGGACTGATATCCTCTAAGACAGTGTAAAACATTTGTTTTAGAATTGGTGTGGTTCTTACATGAGATCCCCTAAACTTTTTTCTCCTCCATCAGGTATAATGGGTCTCTCCCAAACGGCGATAGAGGAAGGAGGAAAAGTAGGTTTGCTTTGTTTAAAAGACCTAAGGCAAATGGGGTGAAGCCCAGCACTGTGCATATTGCTTGTACTCCTCAGGCTGCAAAGGTAAAAAAAAAAAAAAAAAAAACACCCAAAAAATAAAAACTAAATGAATTAACTTGGAGAAATTGAAAGACTTGTACTTGCTGTTCATATTCTTCAGCATTCCCTTCACATTCTGTACCAGAAGCTTCCTTTTGTTTGGGTGGGAGACACTTTGGAGATACAATATCTGAAGAACTGCCATCTGGAAGAGCATAGGACTTTTTTTTTTTTTTTTATAACAAACTGGGATCAGTGGGTGGAAATTAGAAGGAAATAATTCCTTTTTCTTATTAAAAAGGTGTGGGTGGGGTGGGGCCAGGGCTTTATGTAGTATTTGGAATTGTGAAACTCCCCTGAGAAGTAGGGTGTCCTGCTGTTACCAGAGAGACCCTGCCTGGGCTGGGCAGGGAATGTGGTTCATAATATTTGTATTCAGGTACTAGAAGCATGTTTGGATGGGGTGATTTTTTTTAACTAAAGATCCTATGGATGCTCTTGTTTTTATTTATTTTTTGTTTTATGATCCTCATGGCTTTTAGCATACTGCCTTGAACACAGTAGACCTGAATAATTATTAAATTGAATCAAAGCTATGAAAGCAAATACCCAATTGTGTCTATAATATAACTTCTCAATCTCCTGGCCTATTTAATGCTTCTCACCCCCTTTTTATTTCCCAACCAAGATCTCAAGAAGCTGGGCCACCATTTCGGGACCCTTGGGCTTTTCCTAGACAATAAGGGGGAATTTTCAGATCTTTACATTTCCTGTGAATTCCTCTACTTCCAATTTTATAACAGACTGAATTTGATACTGTGGTGAGTGAATAAAAATTACAAAGAGTTCTTAGACTTCTGGAAGTATCTATATCTTTAGCTAAGCAGCCCTAGAATGTATGTTAATATTACACCATCTGAGGTACATTTTTGTAGGTTTAATAAACGAGAGAGAAATTGGCATACAGTGCCTTGCTCTAGGTCACAGCTCTGGTCCCTGAAGTCAGTTGGATTTTTGGCTTTGTTTTATATCCAGTGTGGTGTCTAAACAAGAGATGTTATGCCTTGAGTAGTCTCCTCTTTTACTGTTCAAGAACCAGTGAATGTAGAAAAGGGACAATTTCTTTTAGGTGTTTCTTTCTGCTCCTTTGCAGAGAAGGGATGTGCTGATAAATAATAAGCAGGTGGTGGAGTGAAAAGCTTATTGATCCAATCTGAGGAGCTTCTTTCCAGTATTTCCCCACAGAAGTGCTCTTGACATTTTGGGTGTGCCAATTCTTCTTTATGCAGGACTGTCCTACATGTTGTAGGATATTTAATATTCTTGGTCCCCAGCCACTAAATGCCATTTAAGCCCTCAAATCATTGTGACAGCCAAAAAATGCACCTACATATTTCCAAATTCCCCTTACACAGCTAATATTACCTCTGGTTGAGACCCACTATCAGAAATCTTTCTGATCCTTACTTCTGTAATTTCCTATTCTGTACTTTTCTTCATATTTTTACTGTCATGCTCCTAATGTTTCATTGTTGGCTCCTTTTCATCTTTACTAGGCAACAAGAATCTTAGGGGTCAAAAATTGACATTTTCCTCTTTCAATTTTGGAGGGATGTGGTAATGAGGTCATGAAGAAAACTAATTGTTTAGTCTGGCAGTCATCTGGGATGAGTGGTTAAACCCTGCCTTCCAGTCCAGTGAGAATTTGATGTAGTTCTTATTCTTAATCTAAGAGTAGATCTGATAGTTTAAAAAACAAGCAAACAGCAACAGAAAAAAACCAGGGCTTACAATCTCAAAGTACACAAAACCTTTGTTTTTAAATCCCTTTAGCCAGTAAGAATTAACTTCCAGGGCTTCCCTGGTGGCGCAGTGGTTGAGAGTCGGCCTGCCGATGCAGGGGACGCGGGTTCGTACCCCAGTCCGGGAAGATCCCACATGCCGCGGAGCGGCTGGGCCCGTGAGCCATGGCCGCTGAGCCTGCGCGTCCTGAGCCTGTGCTCCGCAACGGGAGAGGCCACAACAGTGAGAGGCCCGCCTACCGCAAAAAAAAAAAAAGAAAAGAAAAGAATTAACTTCCAAAATACTGAGCAATTCTTTCATTGAAAAATCAGCTGCTTAATGCTGAGTTAAAATAATTACAGGTTTTCAAACCTTTAAAACCATTTTGTAATGTTTATGAACACATAAATGTGTAGTAAAACATGTTAAGCACATGCATGGGAGTGACCTACACTGCACTCTTGAGGTTCAGTACCTCCACACAGAGAGGGGAGTAGGGAAGGACATGTAAGCAGCCTTCATTATATCTGCAGCTTAATTTCTTTTAAAAAGTCAGAAGCAGAAATGGCATTAGTAAGAATGATAAAGCTGGGTAGTTAGTACCCAGGTGTTTGTTTATTCTCTTTGTATATTTGAAAATTTCATGATCTTAATTATCTTAAAACTATGGGTTTAAGGCTTTATCTATTACAGATTAGCTACAGATTAAAACCAAGTAAAATTTTATAATGTCAAAGTTCTAATTAAGAAAGTTTTTTCATTTAGCCTCTTTACTGCCTATAGTCATTCTTCTGTGTCTTTCTGTTTTTTCTTTTATGCAACCTGTTTCCACTTCCTTTGTGCAGGTTTTTCCCCCTCTGCTATTATCGTCAACTCATATACATAGAAAACGCCTGAAAACAAAACTGAAAAGTTCTTTTTAGCAATGTTTTTAGTTTGGCATAAGTCAGAAGTACAGTCATAAGCATTGTATCCATTTCCTTTGGTATATTTAATCATTCTGTGAATTTTTCTGTATCTAGCCCAGCATATGGCAAATATTTGTCATCTATAAAGTCACAGAATGGCTAGGAAAACCAATTATCTCTGCTTATTTGTTAACTTTAAACCTCTTTGAGTTACTTTAAAAATAAGATTCCTCTTATCTTGCAAGATTTTGTATTTTCTCCTTATCAGAGCACTACTGAGTACTGCTTTCAGTTTCTACCTGGGATTTGGTTTCGATTACCTTATAATTTAAAATACTTATAATGGAGACTCAGATTGTATAATGTTTTTATACAGTGAACTTATGTTCTTACTCTATAATTGCTTCAGTGTACAGGCATACCTCAGATATATTTGGGGTTCAGTTCTAGACCACCACAATAAAGCAAATCACAACAAATTTTTTTGGTTTCCCAGTGCATATAAAAGTTATGTTTACACTATGCTGTATTCTACCAAGTGTGCAATAATAGTATTGTGTCTAAAAAAATAATGTATATACTTTAATTTAAAACTACTTTATTGCTAAAAAATGCTAACCATCATCTGACAATGCAGAGTTGCCACAAACCTTCAGTTTGTTCAAAAAAATACGCAAAATCTGTGAAGCATAATAAAATGAGGTCTGCCTGAATTCTTCCGCATCCCACTTAACCTAAGAAACCACTGTCACAGCCGAGGTTACGCAAGAATTATTAATCTCTACCCTAAATTTCAGGGGGAAAATATGTTACACACATGATAAATAGATGACCTTTCTTTTTTTATGAAAAGATTATCTATTTTGATTGACCTACCTGCTAATTTTTGCTATTGATCTTTCCTTCCTTAGGCAATAAGCAACAAGGACCAGCATAGCATATCATACACCTTGTCTCGGGCCCAGACAGTGGTGGTTGAATATACTCATGACAGCAACACTGATATGTTTCAGGTATTGTAACATCTACATTTTTTTTTTTAAGTTAAAAACCTGTTGTAAGTGACTTGTGCTGTGGTCTGATTAAGGATTGTCATATTTGAATGCATTTCATTAAAACACATATTGATTTCTAAACCTCATATGTAGAAGTCCATGTAGCATGGTTAAAAGACGGGCTCTGAAATCAGAATTCCTGGTAAACATTACTTAGTTACTCTCTGCCACAGTTTCCTCCTATAAAGTGCAGATAATAGAACTTCCCTCAGGTGACTATTAGGAGGCTTAAATGTGTTAATACCTATAAAGTCCTCAGAACTGTGCCGGGTACCTGGTAAACTTAACTGGTAATATTAGTAGCTATAATAATTATTAGCTATTAGTATCTAAAAAAAGGAGCCAAGAGATATTTTGTACACATTTATGATTTCTTTTTTGCTATTACTTGTCTCCTTCCTCTCTAGGCAACTGAAACTGCAGGCAGTTTCTAACTGTTCACATCATATATGTGGAGTCAAACTTGCTTCTCAGCACATACTTGGTCAAAGCTATTGGCAATAACAGTTTTTATTTCTCTCATTCTTTGTACCAATCCAGTGCTGATGGTTTTATAAATTGATAGATGATAGAAAAGCTAAACCCAAAGACATAAGCAAAATTCATGATATCTTTTCCCTTAATATTGGGTTTTGTAAGGCCTTGGGCTTTTTTGAAACAAATGGGACATAAAGTACCTAATAATGTTGTTCTTATAATTGTAGTCCCAATGACATTTCAGTTTTTCTTTATTTTAAAGAATTAAATGAATATGAAAAGGCCTGGAGATGTCTTTGCTGTAGTCGGTAACAAAGTATTTCTTTAAAGTCACTATCCCCCACATCCTTTCAATGGAATGCTGAATTTTTTAGAACAGTAGAAATACTTTTAGTTCCAAAGGTCTGAGACCATTTTCTTTGGATATCATATTCTTAAAAATAAAGGGACATCCAATGTTACATTTTTTAACCAAAAAATTTCCCCCTAACACTATCCAAACTAAATAAAGACTTTGTACTTCGTGGCAGGATAAAAACACTGAAGAATTTTATCTAAAAGTGTGCTGATATAAGGAATTCTTAAAGCTCAACTATGCAAAGAATGACTTAAGAGTCATCATCTTTGTAAAGGGTCAATATTTTTTCTTAGTAACGGTATTCTTTAATTTTTATGATACTACTTTATAACAAATACATTAATGAACTGATTTCTAAATGTTTACTTTAAAACTCTGTGACATTTGTCACTTCTGTCATTTCTTCCACTGATTTCCTTTTTCTTTTCAACATTCATCTTCCAAAATGAAATTAATTTATACTTGCTAGACCTTTGAAGATGTTTAGTTCACTGACACCTCACCCAGCAGAACTTTGTTCTAAGAACCTTGTCTCTCTGAAACATGACCAAGAACGAGAAAGAAAACAAAAAGGACATCTAGGCATATAAGATAAATGCCACAAAATCCATGCACTTTTCCCTGCTCCCTGGAGAATCCCTTAGGCCATCACTAAGAACATTTTGAAATACTATTCTTTGAAGTTTGGTTATTTGATTTCTCAACCCATGGCAGAATTAGAGTAACTGGTTAGAGGAGGCGTATGCTGCTAGAGACAAATATGCCCAACAGCAAGAAATGATAGCTGACAACCTGACAGAAAAGACACAAGAATCCTGTAAAGTATACATAAGACCTCAAAGCACGGCTTTGTAAGCCTTTAACATAAGGATCAGCGTTCCTCTACACCTTTATAGCACCTGAAGACATCAGGGCAGCTCAGCTCAATATAAAGGTATTCATAGTATAATGTCCTGGAGTCATCATAAAAGATTTACTTTTATGTTCATTATATTCTGTTAAGGAAACTAGAGTAATACATGGTAGACATATTTCTGTCCAAAGAGGTTAAAATTAAAATCTGCAGCCACCCAGAAATCTCAGCCATCCTAAACTTTTCATTCCCTGAGGTTTCATATATTCTGGGTTGTAAGTTCCTACTTAATTTTATGCTCTAAGTGATTACTACATCAGAGGGAATGTGACAGATTGGTTTTCAAGGGTATAGATGCCCCAGAGTTAAGTATGATAAGTTTGAGCATTAGAAATTTCAGAGGCTTAATGATTTCACCTTACTGTTTGTGCCTTTCTTGAGTGGATTTTCCATTGTGTTCCTTTGAATAGGTTTATAGATATTTGTTTTTCCCTTAGATTGGTCGGTCGACTGAAAGTCCCATTGACTTTGTAGTAACTGACACAGTTCCTGGAAGTCAAAGTAATTCTGATACACAGTCAGTGCAAAGCACCATATCAAGATTTGCCTGTAGAATTATATGTGAACGGAATCCCCCATTTACAGCACGGATTTATGCTGCAGGATTTGACTCATCAAAAAACATCTTTCTTGGGGTAAAAAGCTTTTTTCCTAAATGTTGCATTGTATGACCACTTCTATTTCCCAGTTATAAATAAACAGAAGATCACTATTTTTCCTACTAGGAGAAGGCTGCCAAATGGAAGACATCAGATGGACAGATGGATGGCTTGACCACCAATGGCGTTCTTGTTATGCATCCACGCAATGGGTTCACAGAAGACTCCAAGCCTGGAATATGGAGAGAAATATCAGTGTGTGGAAATGTATTCAGCCTGCGTGAAACCAGATCAGCTCAGCAGAGAGGGAAAATGGTAAGTACTGAGATGTAGCTTCTTTTTTAACAACAATAAACTCATAGGGTGAGTTGGACTGAGTGCATTACATATTCCCAAAAACTATTTAATCTTTTGCTGACACAGAGTACCAAGTATGGCTACCAAGTGCTGACAAACAAATACTATACCAGGAGGATAATATCTTAATGTTTCAATTAGAACACTCTAAAAATTTATTCTTCTTTTATATTATGTTAATATATTTTAAAACCTAAGCTTTCCCAATTTAAACAGCACTCTGTGTATTTTCTACTTGTATCTATATATCTTTGACCAACATATTTACCAAATTGGAAATATTAAACTTACTGATTAGCCAGATGTTTTAATCATAAATTGTCTTTACTATAAAGCTGAAAAGAGATAAGTTACTGCTCAATATTTTATCCTTGATTTTCAAACCCATATTTTTCATGACTACCATTTGAGTTTCTTAAATAAACAACCAGAGGAAATCTTGATTCTTGAGTAAGGAGCACGTAAGACCAAAACTCTTAGGTAAAAATCCAAAACTCAGTGGTCAATGTGTTTTTTTGATTCTTTTTTCCTCTAGGTGGAAATTGAAACCAATCAGTTACAAGATGGCTCATTAATTGACCTCTGTGGTGCAACATTGCTGTGGCGTACTGCAGAAGGCCTTTCCCACACTCCTACCGTGAAGCATTTAGAAGCTTTAAGACAGGAAATCAATGCAGCACGACCTCAGTGCCCTGTAGGGTTCAACACACTAGCATTTCCTAGTATGAAGAGGAAAGATGTTGTTGATGAAAAGCAACCATGGGTGTATCTGAACTGCGGCCATGTGCATGGCTATCATAACTGGGGAAACAAAGAAGAACGTGATGGAAAAGATCGTGAATGTCCTATGTGTAGGTCTGTTGGTCCCTATGTCCCTCTGTGGCTTGGATGTGAAGCTGGATTTTATGTGGACGCCGGCCCTCCAACCCATGCGTTTAGCCCGTGTGGGCATGTGTGTTCAGAAAAGACAACTGCCTACTGGTCCCAGATCCCGCTTCCTCATGGTACTCATACTTTTCATGCAGCCTGTCCCTTTTGTGCACATCAGTTGGCTGGTGAACAAGGCTACATCAGACTTATTTTCCAAGGACCTCTAGACTAACAGACCATTGTCCTCCAGGACTACATTATACATTTATAAGCTAAGTGATTTGGGTTTTCCAACCTGTTGTCCACATCACAGTTTTTCTGCTCTGGTCATTTGCATTAAGATGAAGAATTTTTTTAAACATTTATAATAAATAGTAGCAATTTCTGAGCAAAAATCTGGGAAACTCAAGCAAAGGAATTTCCAAAAGTACCAGACTTCTGAATTCTGAGTTTTGAAAATATATTCTGAGGAGAAAAAGACATAGTCTAATTTGATGCCTTCATTTTAGTGTTTTGAATCACCCATCCTCAGTGTTGAAAAATTGTTTTGTATAACTGAGGGTACTGTTGGTTCAAACTATGTTAGTTTACAGTTTGTTGCAAACATTGTAAAATACAGCAACATGTATATTAACTTTTTTTCTATTTATCTTTATTATAGAAAATATCTTAGAATGTTCTTGGTAGAGTAGCATGGTAACGACGGTCTCACACTCTTGGTGTGAATGGTAGTTTAGCAAGCATAGCTCAAGGATTTGCAAAGTTAGGAAGAAGGACAAGAGAGCCTCTCTCCCCACCCCCATCTAAATATGAAATTTGGTAAATTAGAATACTTTGTAAAACAAAATTCATATTAATTACCATTATGTAAGAGGTGTTTGTTTTAACCACGTTGAAGATAATCGGAAAAGATTTTTTTCCTTAATGTTTCTCCCAAGTGTAGTACTATAACAAAAACTTAATGCTAAGAAACATTTCACATGCTCCTTTGAATATGCAATTTAATCTAGATTATCTATTTTTCTCCCATGATAACTAATCTGTTTTTAGTATCAGCAACATTTGGCAAGTTTATTTTTTAGATATAAACTGTGGTTCATCTGTTCACTGTTTCTAGAAAAAAAATCATTCCCATGAGAAAAAGCATAAATAACAAGAAAGGAGAGTGACTTGATTTGCTTTTAGAAAAAGAAATGCTTAATTAACTATCCTGTATTTGGACTTATTTAGGTAAGAAATTTAGAGATATAAAGGGTTGAATGACAACAGTGCTCTTTTTTTTTAATCTAACAGACCAGCCTTAACTGTGGGCTTGAATCCTAAAAGGACAGTTGCCACAGTGTGACTCAAGGAAATGCTTGGTTGGCAAATGAGCACCAGTGACAGCCAAATGGAGGGACATACTTGCATGGTCAGTTTATTCTCTAATTCCAGTAAGTTCTTTGCTTTCAGAAGCAAGAAAACATTTCTTCTCCCCTCCCCTACCCCCCCCCTTTTTTTTTAACACACCACAAGGAAAGTATAGACAGTTGCACTACATCAAACTCTTTGTGACACTTGTAGAAATCAGTACACTTTTAGATTAGACAGAATCATTTTTTTAATCTTTTGTTTTCCTTTAGTTCGAAAAGTTGTATTATACTTAATTGACTCTAGCAAAATTTTGTATGTGGTAGCACAGCTTTAATTTATCCTATTACAGTGCTGTTCTGAATTTTCTTTTGGTTTTTAAAAAACAAAACCTGTTGCTTAGAAGCCATGAACTATTTTACTTTACTTCAACTTGTCAAAATTTCCTTGTTTTAAAAAATCATTTGGGTTCACTCAGGAAATGCATGTCAGGAAACTTTGTATTATAAGTTGACTAGTTGTGATGTATCAGTAACTGCTGTTACTCCTTTTTCAAAGAAATATAATTGATTTTGAAGTTTTCTAGATTGTCACATGCTTTGTGACTAATGCAAGGAAATCAAGTCCTGTGTTGTATTTGTTCTAGTCATTTCTATTCAGGCTATATATTGTAGCTGATTTTTATTTGCAATTAATTTATTCAAACTGAGTAAATACTTTTCAAAATAGATATTTGAATTTGCCTTTGTGAGTTCATTTTTGCATAACTGAGAATGGGAAACCAGAAGTGAAAACTTGTGGACAAATCTAGTCCACACTCCAAAGATATTCACTTGAAATAGATGAGGAGTTGGCATTTAATGTAACACTTTAAATCTCTGGTTCTCTTGGGAAAGCGTCTCTTACTTATCAATAGAGGAACTTCTTTAGTGGTTGAATAATTGAGGCCTTTCTCTAAGTCAAGCCCTGCTGGAGAGATGGCCTGTAGCAAGTTGCGTACTAGACCATTTAATAGTGCCTCAGTGATCATAAAAGGTTCATGTTCTTCCCAAGGTGCCTGAATTTCCTCCTACCAAGTAAGAAAAATCTGGTTCACTTTCTATCAAATTTAAGTTTTGAAAACTCAGGTAATTTAAATCTTTAGTCATACTTTTTCTGTTCAATCATTTTAATTATTAGTTCTGTCATTTTGCCAATGCCTAACAGAATACTTTTACTTATTCAGTTGTATTAAGGGAATGTCAGTATTCTGGCCAAAGAGAAGAAGTTGTATTTAGGTCTCCTAAATACACTCTCAAGAAAGACAATCTTTATGACTCAATTCTTTTATCAAAGTGATCTTAATATCTAAATGTTCCTTACTTTGTACAGTGAATTAAATTTCCCTTCAACTAAAATGTTAGGGTCATGAAGCAAGACAGGGTAGATATCTAGAAAGAGGAGTCTTTCATCACGTTATCTTCTCGAAGCTGTGTTTGCTTACTTTCATGATATAAAAATCTTCTAGTACGTGTGAAACAGGATAGGAATAAATAATCATGTAAATATATAATTATATCTAACATGAGTACTCCCACTCCAGTCTTCCTTCAGAAGAGTGCCCCAAGAACCATGTGTGATGCGTGACCTTCTGACACATAGACTGAGTGAGGGCACCAGTGAAAGTCCATCCATTATTTCTTTAACTTTATAAAAAAAAATATAATTCCAACATGTTGACCCCTCATCCTAAGCGATCATCTTATGCTACCCCACTTTATAGACCACTGGCTGAAAGATCTGTGATCCATTCTTTGGTTTTTGTGTTCTAAGCATTAACCATGTAGCAAATCAGATCACCAAAATACTACATAACTGAACTGTATTACTCTATCTCCCACTCCCACTTTCAGAATTACTCCTATATAAGTATACTCTAAGGCCATGCCCTCAGAATTTTACCCACACATTCTTACAACGGATATTTGAATATCCACTGTGCAGACAAGCCCTGTTCTAACACTGGGTGATGTAGCAGGAAACAAAACAAAACAAAACCCTGCCTTCATGGTGTTACATTCTAGTGGGGAAGATGGAAATGAACATGAAAATGAAAAGACATATAGTAAGATAGTGAGCAGTTCTGAGGGACCGATAAAGCAGAAAAAGGAGATACAGAACGTCACGTGTGATAGGTGTGGGTGTGCGGAGTGTTTGCAGTATTAAATAGAGCAACAGAAAGCCCCGCTGGAAAGGTGGTATTTGAGTAAAGATCTGAAGGGAGTGGCTACTTAGGAGAAGAGCATTTAGGCAGAGGGAACACCAATTGCAAGGGTCCTGACGCTTGGAACATTTCTGTAACAGCCAAGAGGCCAGTGTGGCCATGTGACGTGAAGCGAGAGGAGGAGCAGGTTAGGTCAAAGAGGTAAAGAGACAGAAGAAGTGGGGCATGGGGGTGGAACTAGATCTCAGAGAGCCTCCTGAGACTTTTGGCTTTTATTCTGAATGAGTGGGGGGCCTTAGGAGGATTTTGAACAGGGGAATGATGTGCTCAGACTTCGATTTTAATAGGATCCAAATAGGCTGAAGTGGAGCAGGGAGACCAGTTAGGAGACTGTTGCAGTAATCCTGGAGGAAAATGATGGCGACTTAGGTCAAAGCGTGGGGGCAGTGGAGCTGGTTTGAAAAGTAACCAGAATCTGGGTATGCTTTGAAGGCAGAGTTGATGATATTTGCAGCAGATCAGATATGGGGTGTGAAAGAACGAAGAGGAGTCAAGGATGACTTGGTTATTAGCCTGAATAACTAACTAGAAGGATCGAATTGTCATTTAGTGAAGTAGAGAACAGTTTGTGGAGGAGGGTGTACTGACTCTGGAACTTAGATTGAGACTCCTCTTAGATGAGGTATTTACCGAAAACTGTCTCTGCTTTTTTCTTTTCTTTGACTACTGTCAAAGTTCTTAATTATTATCATCAGTGTTCCCCATGTATCCTATGCTAGCTTAGAAACAAAAAAGTATTCCTCCTGATTAAGGGCCAGCTTCCTTTCATTGAAATAGAGAGTCAGGATACTTCTCATGTTTCTCCCTTTGCTTTGGCTGCCCTCTGAGGAAATGAAGTTCTGTTTTCAACTACAGTAATTTCCTTTAGCCAACTTGTTCTGATACAGTTTTTCTCCCATCTCGCTCATATACACCTTTTTCCTTAGCTCTTGCTTTTAAAAAAAATTCTCAGTTTTATTGAAGCTTAATATTTTGTTGCTTCAAATCCTTTCTGGCAGTGGCAGAGCGCAGTTGTGTTTGTTTTAATTTTAATATTTAAATGTTAACGGAAAACAAAACTCTTGAACCTATTTTGTAAGTCCAGATTTTAATATCCAGCTTCCCTTAAGGAAATATGCCTGTCTTTGATAATATTGTCAGCAGAAAATGCAGTAAAGAAGATCAAAAGAGTTCTTCTAGTAATCATTGTAAAATATCAGGTCCAAACATTCTGTTACATGATATGATGGGAATGCTGGTTTGTTTAGACTGACATTAGATTGTAAACCCAGCTATGTATGCTAAACTACAGCATAAAAATTCCTCACAGCTAACATTTGAGCGTTTGCTATGTGCCAAGCACTGTTTTAAATGTATCATTCTAAGTATATTACTGATTTTATTTAAAACTCAAAACAACCCTTTGAGAGAGGAACTATTATCTCCATTTTATTTATTTTTTAATTTTTATTGGACTATAGTTGATTTACAATGCTGTGTTAGTTTCTGCTGTACAGCAAAGTGAATCAGTTAAATGTATATATATATGTGTGTGTGTATATATGTGTGTGTGTATATATGTGTGTGTGTGTGTGTGTATATATATATATATATATATATATATATATATGTATGTATGTATGTATGTATCTCCACTCTTTTTAGCTTCTTTCCCCATATAGGTCATTACAAAGTATTGAGTAGAGTTCCCTGTGCTCTACAGTAGGTACTTATTAGTTATCTGTTTTGTATGTAGTAGTATGTATATGTCAATCCCAATATCCCAGTTTGTCCCTCTCCCACCTTACCCTCTGGTAACCATAAGTTTGTTTTCTATATCTGTATGTCTCCATTTACAATAGAAACCAGACACAGCAGTGTCTAGTAACTTACCCAAGGTCCACATGGCTCGTCACTAGAGGAGTCAAAATTTGAACCTCGGAAGTCTTGCTCCATACCTGTGTACACAGGCGCTACATTTTACTGTCCGCCCCCCACCCTTAATGGAATTTGAAGTCTTTTTTAAAATCAATTTTAAACAATTTTTCAAAAATGATTTAAGGTGGCTTATAAAAATTATAATTAAGAACGTTAAACATCAATAGTAAAAATTTTGGGAAGAACAAAAGTAAAAGAATTTGGTATTATAACAAAGTAAGATAGAATCAGCATTGGCATGAGTACACAAGTAGATTTAATGAAGGCCTGTAAACTTGCTAAAGGTGAGTCACAAATCGATTTAGTGCCAAGGTGTTTAGTAGGTTATTCAATAGGGGAACATGATCAGTTACAAGATCCAGGCAGCTGCCTGGAAGGTAGCAACACATCCACTGCTACAGAAACTTGTAATCATTTCTGGTCCTGCAAGCAGAGAAATTCACATTCAGGAAGCAGTGCCATTCCTTCATATAAGTAGATTCATGCAGTATTTTTCTTCCTGTGACTCACTTATTTCATTTAGCATAATGTCCTGAAGGTTCATCCATGTTGTTGCATATTGCAGAATTTACTTCTTTTTTAAGGCTGAATAGTATTCCAGACTATGTGTGTGTGTGTGTGTATTTATTTACTTTATCCATTTATCTGTCAGACATACAGTTTGTTCCACTTCCTGACTCTTGTGAATAGTGCTGCAGTGAACAGGGAGTGCTAATATCTCTTCAAGATTCTGATTTCAGTTCTTCTGGTTAAATACCCAGAAATGGGATTGCTGGATCATATGGTAGTTTTGCTTTCCGTAGAGGCTGCACCATTTTACATTCCCACCAACAGTGGGCAGAGGTTCCAGTTTCTCCAACTCCTCGCCAATACTTTGTCATCTTTTGTTTTTTGATAATAGCAACCTGACAGGTGTGAAGTGATATCTTTTTGTGGTTTTGATTTGCATTTCCCTGATGATTAGTGGCATTGAGCATTTTTTCCTATACTTGCTGGCCATCTGTATGTCGTCTTTAGAGAAATGGCTATTCAAGTGCTTAGTCCATTTTTTAATCAGGTTATTAGTTTATTTTACTATTGAGTTATAAGAGTTTCTTATATACATGGTTTGCAAATATTTTCTCCTATTCCATAGGAGAAAATTTTTCATTCTGTTGTTTCCTTTGCTGTGTAGAAGCTTCTTAGTATGTCCCACTTGTGTATTTTTGTTTTTGTTGCCTGTGCTTTTGGTGTCATATCTGCTGCTTCCCCACTTTAATGATGGAACACATTGAAAGAATTCTTTCCCAGGTTGATAAAGGGCTGTCATGGTACCTGGCACATGTAGATGCTCAAAAACTATTTCTTATATAATTATAGAAAACTGTTAGAACTCTGAATTGTTAAGCTATCCAAACAGTCTGAGTAGAAGCATTAACAAAAACAGTCAAAAGAATGAAGGTTACAGAAGCTGTTTATTTAATCAGAAAATGTGTTTTCATTGGTCAAAAAGACAAAAATGGAAAAGGTGGAGGTATGGCAAAAAGTAACAATTACTAGAAGGTTGACAGGGCAACAAGGAGAAAACCCATGGGTGGTGTCAGAAGACAACAAAAAATATTATCCTGGAGAAGAGAGAAGAAATATCAATTATAGCCCAAAAGTATGTCATCCAGAAATTCAAGGTTTTGAGCCTTTTATTGGTTGGGGAAGACACAGAAAACAGCCAAGATTGAAAGGGAAAGTTAAGATCTACCCACCTTAGAACTTCCTAAAGTTTTACTATATCATATTCCTGTATAACTATTAATAAAAATATAGAATATAAACTAGAAGGGATCTTGGCAATTAAGTTACAGGTGAGAAACCAAGGCCTTGTTAGGTAGTAGCTACCAACTGATAAATCCGGCACTAGAAGCTCGGTCCCCTGTGTCCCCTAACAGTCTAAATTATCATGAACTTGAGTCACCAAGATTCAGTTAAATTCCCATGTTTTGTTTGTTGAAGCAGAGATTAAGTACATGCACTTTAATCATTTTTCTTTTTAAATTCAAAGTGTCAGCAGAGTTAAAACATCAACTCTCATTGTCATGTAAACAATGGCTCCCAAATGTAGGGGATGGTCTGTTTCAGAATTCTTTTCATTAAAAGGTTATCTAGTTTGGAAATGAAAGATAAGAGTAGGGAAAGAAAATCAAGAGTTGTTCAGTAGTGTCGCTTATAGCCATTTGGCCTGTACGTGAGACATTCAGCCAACAAGAGCGCTCACTCAGTGACAGGGCACTTATTTTACTTTTCTATTTATTGTGAAGTTAGCACAGTTGTTTTGCATACCGCACCTGTGCAGGAATGCAACACATTCTGATACCCTTCACTTTCAGTAGGCTTCTTTTTCAGTTGACCTTTGGAAAAATAAGTTATTTGAAGTGGTGATTGTAATGTCTCATTAAAATGTTAAAATTACTGTATTGTCAAGCAACTCAGAATTTTTCTTGGTCCACAATGTAATTGAATAATAATAGCAACCGAAACCCTAAGTGCTCATAAAGTTATCTTAATCTTGAATCATGAGGGGCAGATCTTTAGGTGGAGAGAGAGGAGTTAAATTGGGCTAGGTGTACAGACACAAGAAAAGGAACTTCCACAAGAAAGGCTGTCAGAGACCTGTAGGTGGTAGGAGCTCCCAAAGAAGGGATGGGCTCTGGTGACAGCTGAGAGGGGTAATGGGAGGAATTCCCCATTGTGGGTCTTGGTAACATGTTAGGATCCTAAGGCAGTTACTTCCAAAGTTGAGTTTGCACAGGGATTGGGGGTGGGAAGTTAGAGAACTTGTGGCCCCCAACAGAGAAAGCATAGTAATTATCCTGATGTCCAGGTGTGGAAATTATGGGCAGGAATCATTACATCCAGAGACAGGCAATTTCTTGGATTCCCCCTTCACCACCACTGCCTCTCTCTCAATCAGTTTCTCTCTCTCCCTCTCTCCTTACCCCCCTCCCCACACCCCGAACACCTGCTCCCAATTTTGGAATAAGTATAGCTCCTCATGATGACTTTTTGAAAGAAACAGTGTTCACTTGAGTGTGTAAATTCTGACAAGTTTATTAGTGTAATTTCTATATTAGTCGCATTGAATGAATGCAAATGTTAGTTGTATTTTTGATTGATTTTATTCAGAGCACTCAACCGTGGCAAGAAGCCCTGAGTCAGGTGTACTATGCACAGTTGGTATTTAGTTGTAGAGGTAACGTAATATAACTATGACGTGATACTTGTGAGGTGATGAAATGAAAGTCAAAGATACTACTATTGGGATGTGGCCTTTTGCAGAGAAGCCCTAAAAGAACGTTTACTGCTTTGGTACGTGTTATAGGATTTTTAAAGTTTGAAAGTTAACAATCAAGAGTTTGTTTCAAGATGCTTTTATGGTTTCATTATTGCTACTGACTTCAAATATGGCCATATTTATTTACCAAAGTGTTTTAATTCCTTTTTAAATACAAAAGAGCCATTGAAAATGTCTGGGTGGAATTTCACAAAAACAAGGAATTCTTCAGACAAGGCACGAGTCCAAGCCTTAATCCAGTCTGGCCTCGGATACCAGTCCTCAGATGTTCCTTTATCAGAGTCAGTAACAATGGGCAGTTATTCACTGTAAATAAACTAGAGCCTAAGTGAGTGAGGGGAGTGAGAAAATATCAAGCTATACTGTCGCTTTGGAGAGGATCTAATTATACTAAAGCCAGTATTGCCTGTAATTTTGTAACATACTTTTATGTTTAACTCCTTGGCTCTATCTGTAGTCATGAATCTTATTACCTGATATCTATCTGTGGTCATGAATCTTGTTACCTGATATCCTATGGGAAAAGAAAATCCAACCCTTTGACATCAGTTAATTAATACTCGTTCTACCTCATCTTAGTTCCTAAGGACTTTGGTGCTGGTCCTATGTGTGGAACTAGACTTGTAAGAGCAGATGGTCCCAGGCTAAGAAATTTATGGGTCTCTTCAGTTGGGGAGCTCAGCAGCTTCTTTGATATACAACAAAGTCAAAGAATTTTAAATGAATTATAAAGCTATCTTCAGGGCTTCCCTGGTGGCGCAGTGGTTGAGAGTCCACCTGCCGATGCAGGGGACACGAGTTCGTGCCCCAGTCCGGGAAGATCCCACATGCCGCGGAGCGGCTGTGCCCATGAGCCATGGCCACTGAGCCTGCGCATCCTGAGCCATTGTCCGCAATGGGAGAGGCCACAACAGTGAGAGGCCCGCGTACCGGGAAAAAAAAAAAAAAAAAAAAGCTATCTTCAGTGACCTTTTTAATCATTCAATGGCTAAAGGAAAGGATATTCCAAATTATTCATAGCCAAAACATCCCTGAAAGGGTATAGTTTGGGGGACAGTTCAGAGCAGTGACCCAACATGTCAAATTCCCTAACATCAAATTCCAAGGAACTTGTCTCTATGAGCCTTTGTTGGAATTTAATTATATGTTGACCTGTGACACCAGTTTGAACATCTTTTTGATCTGCAAATGTGCTTGGTTGTAATGGGAATTCAAATAGAAAGTCGATCTTAACCTTTTGATGCATTCCTTCATTATGAATTACATCTGCTTACCAGTGAAATATTCTACAAAATGGGAGAGACGTGAGTGAAAGAATTGATATAACATGTAGTAGTTTAAATTTTTAGCCTGAGAATATTACATTAATTTAACTTTTGTCATGTTCATTGCTCATTATGGCTGACACTTTGAGCTACCAACTAACCTTCTGGGTTCCCAAATACCCCTGGTCTGATTTGTAAGTACACTTGTAACCATAAGACCCAGCATTCACTAGAGAAGATTTACACACAACGGGAAGCTCACATCTCGTTGAGTGAGAACATTTCCAGAAAATCTGTTTTGTGGCTTTTTTTTTTAAGTTTCTCTTTTATGTGGAAAGGTGATAGAAGTCTTCATTTATTCGGAGAACTTGGTATAAGTAAACAAAATGGAATCTTATGCAGTGACAACTTCATCTTCCTGATTGGCAAGAACACACTGACTTTAAGACCCTCTTTCATTTGCTTCCGTTTGCTTCCGTTTTCATGGTTCATTTCCAGCCAACACAGCATTTCTGAAATGCCAGCATTTGCTTTGTGTTTTCTGGCATTGTATCTAAGCAAACTAAACTTAGATGGGTGCCAACAAGGTAATGCCATGCTTTTCTGAAATTCCAGAGATCAGTTCTTTAAATGAAATTGGAGATAGTGGAGTTGGTTTGCTGTTTGATCCAAAATTTGATCTCCTTTCTGGACCAATTATTTTCTCATGGAGAAAAACTATTCTATGACCAGCAAACAGGTACCAGAGGCTAATATATACTGGAATTAATGGATAAGAAAGAGTAAGTAGTGCAATGCATCATGATCAATGTGATTAGAAAAGTAGCTCAGAGCAAAATTCTTTTTGGTGTCTTAAATGAGTGATGTGATTTGGACCTGTATGGCTGGGACAGAAACTATTTATCTGATTTCATTCTGCTTCTTAAAAGCTAGAGGGCCTTTGGCAATAGAGTACAGGCTGCCCTCTTGAAGGGAAGTCTGTGCAAGAGAATAAAATACTTGCAGGAGACAAAGTTTAATCCTTCATAAAACTTGAAGAGAGTGTGACAAATAAGAGGGTGTCTTGTATAGAGTCAGCCTTCAGTTAAATATTCATTGAATATTTGAGCAGAACTGGACCCTTCATCCTTCATGAAAGATGAAGAGTTATTTTTAATTTTCTAGCAACCTTGAGATCACAAGATAGGAGAGAGGAACTTCATTCTTGAGTGGAGAGGGAAGTAATGAGAATCTTTGCTGACAGTTGTGATATACCTTTCTCTCCTTGTTCTGTGGGAGTCATGGGGAAACCTCAAAGAAGAAAGCCTGTTGACAACTTAAACTGGAAAGCAAGAGCTGATTTTTTTTTTTTTTTTTTTTTTTTAGCGGTTCGCGGGCCTCTCACTGTTGTGGCCTCTCCCGTTGCGGAGCACAGGCTCTGGACGCACAGGCTCAGTGGCCATGCCTCACGGGCCCAGCCGCTCCGCGGCATGTGGGATCTTCCCAGACTGGGGCACGAACCCGCGTCCCCTGCATCGGCAGGCCGACTCTCAACCGCTGCACCACCAGGGAAGCTCCAAGGGCTGATATTAATTTGGTCTTTTTCTCCACATGAACATCACAATTTACAGTGCTCTATTAAACTGAGTGGGTTTTTTTTTTTCAACATTAAATAAGATATCTGGAGAGGGATTCTTCTGTTTCCCTCACCCTGAGAGCGGTTGTTTCATTGAATACCTTCTAATTACCTGACTAGTCAGACGTGTTTATCCACTGGGAAGGGAAGCATGTATTGAATACCTACTTTGGGTTCATTTAGTCAACAAAAATATATTGAGCATCTAGTAAGTGAGAGGCACTGAAACTACAAAGAATAAAACAGACATGGTCCCTACCCTCACAATGCTGAAAATCTAGTCAAAGGGAACGAGTAAGTAAGCAATTACAATATGTGTAAGTGCCATGACAGAAATAAAGATCGTTTAAGAGCACATAGGAGGGGCACTGAACCAGACTTGGGAGGTCAGAGAAACCTGACTTGAAGGAAGAGGACAGGGGAAGGTGGCAGTGGAGGCAGTGGGAAGAGGATTCCTAGCGAGGGACGAGCTTGTGCAGAGGCTCAGCACCAGTAGAGAGCAGCGCATATTTGAGGAACTGAAACTGAATGTAGCTAAGTGGAAAGTATAAAAAAGGGGAGGAAAAGATACAGGCGGGAGACACATCAGACAAGGCTTTTGTAAGAAAAGCCAGGGTGTCCTTGAGCTCAATCCTGATAGCCATAGGGAGACGGGGAATGATGAGATCAGATCTGCACTTTTGAAAGGTCACTCTGACTGCTGTGAAGAACAGGTATGCAAGACTGGATGCAGAGAGACAAAAAGTTGCAGAATAGCCCAAGTGAGAGATGATGGGGAACTGCATACAGGAAGTAGCGGTGGGAATGGAGAGAGGCAGATGCATCTTAAACATTTAATGTATTTAAAAGACTTGGCAGGACTTTATGACTGACCAGATGAAAGAGGAGCCATGACTCTGGCTTGGGCAACTAGATAGATGGTAGTTCATTCCCTGTATAGTATAACAGAAGAGCAGGTTTATAGGGAAGGGGAGGAGGATGAATGTAGTTTGAGATCACTATAAACTATCCATGATGCTGTTCTGTTGGCAGTTGAATGTATGATTCTGAAACCGAAAATAAGATCCACCTTGGAGATATGGATTTGGAGAGTATCAGCCTGAGGTCCTATGAGTAAGACCTCCCAGGAAGCTGTGACCCAACCAGATGGAACATTAACATGAAGGGGTAGGGTGGAAGAAGAGAAACCCATAGGAAAGACTGAGAGATGTCAGAGGAAAAAAAAAAGAAAACCAGAAGAGATCGCTGACGTGGAAGTCAAGAGAAGAGAACCCATTAAGAGGGCTGGTCTCAGTGTCAAATTACTGAGGAGCAAAGTAAGTCAAGGGTTGAGCAATATTCATTGGATTTAGCTACAAGGAAGGTGTCTGTGACCTTGACAACTGCATTTTCAAGGAGTGAGAGAAGTAGAAGCCAAGCTTCAGAGGTTTGAGGATGAAGAAGTGGAGACCTGGAAAAGTCAAATAGTTTGGTTATGGAGGGGAGGAGATGGAGAGGGAGAAGCCAAGGAGAGAAGGGAGGGAAGGGAGTAAATAGGGAATAGAGGAGAGGCAAGAAGGGGAGAGGAAGAGAAGGGAGAAAACTGGACAGAGATGCAAGGTTGAAGGAAAGATTTTTGTGTGTTTGCTTTGCAGATTAGAGCTACTTAAGGATGTTTGAAGGCTGAAAGGAAGGAGCCTTTGGAGGAGGGGAGGAGGATAATGGATAGAGCATAGGATGGAGGAGATTGGATCCGTAGCACATGGGAAGAATTAGCCTGAGACAGGCTAATTTCATTGTAACTGGAGAAAAGGGGAAAAAACCAACGGTGTGGATATAAGCAATGCTGGAGGTGGGCAACTGAGGGGGGAAGTTCTTATCTAATGGTTTCTTGTATCTTCCCTCTGAAATAAGCAGAGAGGGAAATAGGAGAAGAAAGAATGAAAATTTGAGGAGCATGAAGGAGGTTTGAAGTGGCTACTGGAGAGAATTGGAGACACTGCTGGGCAGCACTGAGGACCCAGGTGAGGGTGGAGAATATACCAGATATTGGCAGCGATCTGCTTAGTCATGTGATTTGACTGACCATCAGCATTTGAACCCCCAGTATTGATGTGGGGAGGCAGTTATTGGTCCAATATTGTTACATAGTTATGTTTGGTTGCAAGTGACAGAAAAAAAAACATGAAAGAAGTCAATTGCCGTCTTACATAAAAATCCAGGTAGACTAATAAGGCTAGAATAGAGCACCAGTGTGTCAGGAATCAAAATTCCTTCGAGTGCCTTACTTTGCCATCAGGGTTTGTCTTCCATGTCATGTTCTAACATGGTTACTCCAGCTCCATCCATTTTGTTTGCATTTTGGTCAGCAGGAAGAAGGCAGGACCAGCAGAAGGGCATATGCCGCTTCTACCTAAATCCATTGACCATAGCTTGGTCCTTTGACAAATCTAGCTGCAAGGAGGCCGAAAATTTTAGTCTTTATTATGGATGGTCATGTGACCAGTTACATTTTAAATTTAAAAATTAGAGCCCAGACCTTGGGAGATACTAAGAATCACTGCCACAATAGGGTTTACCTGGGTAGGTACAACAGAATGGGGCTAGGAAGTAACTGATATTGTCAAGAGGGATTTAAGTAGACAGAAGGGAGCCAATAAAGGTGAGGAAGGAGCTGAGTGATCTGGTCATTTTTGTTCAGGTATCTCTTCACCCTAGTGTGGTTTATGTATTTTCACATTTCAGAGGAAAGTAAACCCCCAACTTCAGGGTGATGTGCCCTGATTGTCTCAGCCAGTATGTCTTGGCGGGGCACTATTGGCATTTGAGGCAGGCCAATTCTTCATTGTACAGGACTGTCCTGTACATTGCAAGACATTCGAAGCTCCTAGCTCCCACCCACTAAATGCCAGTGATACCCCAGTCATAACAACATGTTTCAATAATCTTAAGGAGGTATTACTGCTCACAGTTGAGGACCATTGGTCTAAATTAATCATGGTAATCCCCTCTCCCTTGATTGGCTCAAGGGTGGACAATTTAAACCTTAGTGAAGTAGCACATGGCTATCTCCTAGTCACCATGATTGGTTCATGCTATTCCAATTAATGGAAGGTTAAGATTTTTGTTTGATGCTTATAGACTCACTCCCTCTCAGTCCCTCTGGACATAATGAGGAAGTATGTGGGCCCAATTGCTGCTGACATCCAGCCTAAAAACACTAGGGGAGTCAGTCTCAGAATAAAGCAACGCTGAGGGTTGGTTGAGTGGAGAGATGGAAAGAAACAGAGACCATAGTAATTCTGAACTGCCGCCAACCCAAGGCCCTTGCCACTGATGAATTTTCAGCCCATTGAGTCAATAAATGCCCTTAATGTTCAAACCAGTTAGACTTGAGCTGCCTGTTACTTGCAAATGAAAACACATTTAATAAAAGAAGGAAGTAGAGGAAGATTGGGTCACGGGAGTAAAAGTATAGGGAAGGATGTAAATGAGAGTAAAGGATGTGATAGATGAATGGAGGGGCTTAAGCCTTGGGTAGAAACCAAGGAAAACAGGGAGAAGAGGCACGCTGAGTTTGGCTGGATGTAAGATTTTATCAAAATTAATCTCTCTTCTCTTGGACTGGGGATTGAGGGTAATCAGAACAGTTCTAGCATTGTGCTAGGTTGACCCAATGAGGCTTATATTAACTCTAATGTGTAGAAGAAGAAACTCAAGACTCACCCAAGGACCTAAAGCTAGTAGCTGGCAGAGGGAAGTCCTAGTGAGATTGACTCCAGTACTCAAGTCCTTTCCGCTAATTCCCCACTGCTACTTGATGCCAAAGAGGTGGAAACAACCAGATCTACCCCTCATTAATCCTTTCCACACCTCAATCCAGGATGGCAGGTAAGACTGACTGGGTCAGTAGGACTGTTTTCCCCTGGATAATGGACGGTCTACCCACAGGATGTACTGTGTTTGGGGTACAAAGCACAGATGGGTCATGGGCAAGCTGGAGTGGCAAGAGAGCTTACAAAACCAACACCAGCACAAATGAAAGGAATAAACCCAGGGTGCACCAGGAAGGAGAAATGGCTCAGAGGTTCCTGGTGAGATGAAAAGTATTGAATGTTAACTGTCGAGCATCGAATATTAGATTCTGTGCATCTGCATTTTTTTCATTTCAGAAACTTATTTTTTTCCCATTTTACTTTATTGTTTGACTAGTTAATGCTTACACATGGTACAAATACAAAAGTTACAAAAGGTATACAGTGAAAAATAAGTCTTTCTCCTCTGTCCTGGAGCTACTGTCCCTGGAGGCAACCAGTGTTGACAGAATCAAGCCCTGCCCTCTCCCTCACCCCTCCCCTCCTCCGTCATAGGATGAGGTACATAAGCTGAGTTCTCTTCATTCAGTAAAGATACAGACCTTCCTAATGTAGGAGCCTTGAAATGGACACACTAAATAAATCAGATTTACAAAAATATATATGGTAACTTTATTGTCTATAACGACTTCTTGCTAAAAAGCCCCCATTGCTGATGTAGGTGGAAAACACTTGATCTTGCAAATAAAATATATCTCCTTTAGGTTTAAACCAGTCTCCCTTGGGAAATCACTCAGTCTTTCGGGGTTTCTCCCTCATCGCAGGGTTCTTCTCTCCCTGTTCCCTCTCCAAAAATATTGCCCAGGTGAAAGGCACGCTACAGGGGAGGTGCAGGGGAAGTCTGCCAACCGCCAGGCCTTCCTGACCACGAGGCCATGGTGAGGAAATTGTTTTCTCTGGCCTTTGGGCTACAGTGATTCCAGCTACTGACAGCCACGGTCCCCACCACAGCCCTCAGTGGTAATGGCCGCACACCTTGTACCTTCTTGGCCCAAGGCCAGGCCTCCTCCAGCCCGTTCATCCTGTCAGCCTTCGTCATTCTCCCACGGGCTCTGCTGCAGACCATGCACAGGCCCGGGAACTGGGAGCACTTCTCAAGGCCCCTCGTTGCCCAACCCTAGCATTTCCGCTTCTCTGTAGTTGGCCTAGTTCCAAAGAGAAAAGCAGGGTACACATCCCTCCTGCCGTAGGGCCCCTCCACCCCTCATCTGGGGCAGCCCTGTGCGCACACCCTCTGACTCTCACAACTTCCTGCCTGCTGCTTTAACGTTTATCTTCCTTTCCAGTCATGGGAAAACGGCTCTGACATCACATCCTGTGTTCTTCCTGGCACTGTCTGTGACCTCCTCAGGGGCAGCCCTCCAAGCTCTGCCTCATCTGTGTATGCAAATACATTCTTTTTTCTTTCAACAAAGTCTGGCTTTTACGAATCAAAGGCAGTTAATTTCAAACTATTGTCTTGCTATGAATTTTTTTTTCAATCCTATTTTGAAACTCAAAGTAAATGATGACTTACCCATTCTTGGCTGGGCTTTTTCCTCCCCGTGACTCAAAGCATGTCATTGACTCATTGGGTGGAGGATCCATGGGGACTGGGTTTACCGGGAAACACGCTGGTTGAATATCTCACAATGTTATCTCCATGACATCAGCATAAGGCTTCCAGTGCTGCGGGGAAGCCAGTGTCAGTGTGGTAAATGTTACTAAGTTTTCAGCTGTGACTTGCGTAAACCCACTTGATGCAAAAACTTCATGGTCCTCAAAGTGAACAGAAACCTGATTCTACCGTTACCCACCCAATTAGGCAGTGCAAGCCTGAGTCATTCTGGATTCCTCTCTTTTCTTCACACTCCATATATCACCCATCTGCTATTCAGAACCACCAAAGGGAATGGGAGACTTTTTCTAATTGTCACAAAAGCACTGTGTGGCCCAGCTGTGGCCTTGCTGCTGAAACCCTCAGCCTGGCTGCCAGCATCTGTCATTGGACTTCTGCCATTGTCTCCTCCGTGGTCTCCCGCTTCTATGTCCGACCTCCTACAATCTATTCTCCACAAAGCAGCCAGACTTTTCTTTTTAAAATATAAATTAGATCCTATCACTTCCCAGCTTCCCTGCTTTAAATCCTCCAATAGCTTCCTATCACTCTGACCTGACGCCGCCTCCCTCTTCAGCCTCATCTTCCAAGCCTTCCCTCTTACTCTACTAGAGCCACACTGCCCACCTTTCTGCTCTCAAATACACCAGGCTCATTTCAACCCCAGGTCCTTTGCACTTACTGTTTCTTTGCTAGCAGAGCTCTTCCCTAGATTGTCGCACTACTGCCTCCTTCTCAGCCTTCAGATCTCAACTCAGATGTCACCACGCGGCCACATCCCACCCCAGGTACCATCGACCATATTACCCTATTTTGTCTTCTTCATAGCCCTTAGTTCCTGAAATTGTATTATTTGTTTGTTTAAATGTTTGTTACCTCTCTCCTCCTTACTTGGAGGGCAACCACCTTGGACAGGGACTTGGTTTGCCTTCTTCAGCCCTGTATTTTTGCATTAAACAGTGCCTGGCACATAATAAGCAGTAAATATGTGTGGACCAAAGCCAACTAAGTTCATGCAGAGGGGAAAAGGAGAAAGACAATATTTTTAAACTTGACAAGCACTCATGGATACCTTTTTATTAGTTTACAATTTAGAAGAAATCATTCTACTAGTTTCTTTGTAAGGGAATCATAAGATTAATGTGGCTTTCCAGTGAGAAACTTGGCTGCAAGACAGAACTAGCATCTATATTTATGCCACAGAAAAGCAGCTTTTTCAAATAATCAAGTCAGATCAAGGTATAAATTGTTAGCCTCATTTGCCAGGTACAAAATTTGAATGATTGCATGTGTGTTGCTGTGTGCTTAACCTGCTACAGATCACCTGCAATTTTAAGGTTCCCTGATTGCTAAAAGTTGTTTACTTGATTTCTTTCATTTAAGTATAGCTGAAGCTGCAGGGCTGATCAGAGGCAAGATGTAAAAAGAGAGGTAACATTAGTGATTTTTCAGGCACACTATAAGACAATTACCCACAATCTTTAGGTATTTCTTATACTTTCAAAACTAAACGCTAAGCACTCCTTGACTTGGGCTAAATTTTTTTTGAATAACTGATACCCTGGAAAGTCCTGAACAGTTGCACAAACACTGAAGCAGGGACTTTAAAACTCAGCCCTGTGTGACATGTTTTAGAGCAAAGATGTAGGAAAATTAGGCCTCATCTTCTTCAGAATAGATGAGGTCAAACATACTTCCCCATTCCTGGTGTCGCAGAGTCTGACATTTCTGTCATTAGAGCTTCATTTTTTTGTCCTGGAGTTCTCTTTTAAAATGCATATTTTCCTGGAAATATATCAGACTAATTCATGAAGATATTGAAACTAATTAGGTCCATTTTTCCTTTCGGTGGGAGAGATTACCAGCAAGAGAGCCCTGAACAAGAAGGAAAGAGATGAATTGGGAGAGACTAGAATCCCCAGCTCTGGCTTTTCTGAACCTAGACTTGGCCCAGTACAGTACAGTAGTTGTTGAAGTACTTTGGATAATAATATTGTGGGGCAAATGATTTTAAGAGTGAGTATTGTGATGTGTTACTTAATCTAAGAAAATGGATTTTTTAAACTTCAAGTGTTGCTATGCAATACGAATTTTGATGAATTTTTTCCAGTTAGGGTCCCAACAGGAAACAGATGGTACACTTAAATTAGGATAAGTTGAGAAGAGCTTCTTTTCAAAGAGACTGTTTGTAAGGAGGTTGTTGGGGGTGTAATGTAAACCCAAGGGACAGTCTGGGAACTAGGGGTTAAAAGAAACAGAGTGGTTGACACCCTGGAACCCTAAGGGAGTGATTATCAGCATCTGGAAAGGGAGTGTTATTTGGAGCAGACCACAGTAAGAGGAGCAGTGACCTTGACCCAAGCCAACCAAAGGCAGTCTCACTAGGAAAAAGCCAAGGGATGAATACCTTGACCTTCTCTGGTCTTCTGCAAGGGCTCCCCATTGGCCAAAGCCAACTGGAAGCCAAAGAGAAAGAGAACATATTCATGCAGGGCCAGCCTCCTGGGCAGAGAGGAAGGTAGAAAACGGTGGAGAGTGGATCTCAGGAACAGTGTAATGATATTTCCATTTGCTTGACAAGAAGGCTTGAGGAAGAGCCACCCAATATCCCTCCCCCTTCCCACTGCATGCTTTCAGAGTGAAGATGTCTTGGGCTTGCGGAGAGGAAAAGGTGTGTTCTTAACATCAGCTTTGGAGTTTTGATTAATATCTTACCCTTATCTAATTTCTGTATCAAGACTGTTTATAACTGAAGTTGAAAGTCTATGATGCCAGAGTGGCCAGAAAATTTAAGGGCCTGCCACAATTTTCAGCCTAGGGCAGAGAAAGATGACCTCTCTTCCCCCTCACAATCTGACCTTATATATATGTAAAGGAACAGTGGGGGCAAAAATAAATATATAAGGTTGCTTTTCGATTAGGTCAGAGAATTGTGCTTATTCAACATACCACTTATGTAATCTTTACCAACTTTCTCACATTACAAGTAATGAAACTAAATTCCAGAGAGCTTGATTCACATGCCCTGTTTTAGGAGGCCATTTCACGCCCAAATCTAAACTAGAAGTATGAATTGAGACATCTATATGATATGCAGCTATAGGCTTACATAAGCAATTAGCACTGGGGCAAATTTCAAACAAGGCCAAGGACATTGACTAGCTATCTTTGCTCTGTCCCTTGGCTGCACAGATTACCTTTAGGTAGCTCAGTATATGGTGAGTGGGGAAGTCTCACTGGACAACCTAGGCTTCCACGGTACAGTGATTTGTACATCTGCTCTGCTCTACATCACAGGTTTAGACCTTTGATTTGTGATTCAGAAACTCAATTTCATCTGTTCACCCAAGAAGAATCAGGTCCTGATGAACTGATAGATTTATCAGCCTCACAACAGATTTACTGGTAAATCAAAATGTTCATTGAATTACCCTGAGAAATGTTACTATCAAAAAGACAAGATTGGTGTCAGCTGGTCAACAGTCTGTGGCTGAATTGTTTAGAGAAAGAATATAGACAAATCAGACACTCACATTCATTCTCAAGAAAATAACTCAAAGTATAAATCTCACTGACAGCGGGCCAAAGACATAAACATCACATGTAAATGGCAACACATAACATTAATAAATTGCTTTACTGATGGTATGCTCTGCATTTTTGCAAATTCCTAGATGTTTTTGATGTGTATATATCACAGTGTGGTGAGTTGGCATTGTAAAGCTTTGATTAGCCAGAACTTAATTAGAACCTTAAATTTAAAAGAATTTCTTTTGATGCATGTTCCAGTTACCAGTTTATTTCTTCTCAGCTCAAATCCACCCTTTACTACCCTGCTTTGTGATGCTGGAGTTGGACCCTGTAAATATTTCTCCTTTGCAGCTGGCATGATGCCTTGTCAGTAAAGAGCACGGGAGGGCCACTGCAGGAGGAAAGTACTGCTCTTCTTTGTTCTGATGTGGTTTTCCTTCTCCTGTAGTGCATGGCGGCCAGTGGGTACCAGAATCCCGACCACACTCAACCACCCAGCACGTCTCACAGGCACTCCACGAGGTGATTTCTTCCCCATCCTGACTTGCAGCACCTCAGTGAGTTTCTCTACCACCCAATGGATGACAGCTACACCCTCTTCAGTGAGATCAGAATCTCAGCCTTGAGGGGAGAAAGGGTTCTTCCAAATATGTCCCTTCCTTGGGTGTTCGGCCTTAGTCCTAGGGCAAGCGTTCTCAGTGGGGGTAAAAACTGGTTCTTGGGGGGGGAGGTGTGAAATAATCTTAAGTATTACAATGGTTTATGGCCCTGAAAAAGGCCACAGCACATAAACAGATACACAGTATATCTGCAGTGTTAAAATTTCATGGAGGGGAGCATTAAGGGGGGAAAATGTCTAAAAAAGCTCCTTAGGGGAGCAATAATGAAAAAAGTTCAGTAACACTGCCTTAGAAAGTACTGCTCCCCATATAGACTATTCCTGTATTCTTTAGAGTTCTGTTTACTCCTTAGTAGTTAATCCCACTTTCAGTTAATATACTTTATATTAAACTTCCCCTGTTCAGATTACTTTGTGGTATAGGGACCACTGCAATGGAATTATACAGTAAGGGAGATAGACTGGGCTCAACTCCAAATAGAGTATGGGTAAGTGAGCAAGGGTGGAGGGGTCAGTGAATGGAAAATTATTAAGAGGAAAATCAGCAGTAAGCGGCATTCTGGCTAAATCAAACTAACAAGATTTTTGCTGAAGATAGACCTGGGTGATCAGACATCACCTGAGGGATGGTAGAGGATGAGGAACCTGATCAGATATCAAGGGTGATCAGATATCGAGGGTGGAGGGTTCTGGTTAAACTGACTTAGCGGGGTTCTTGCTAAAGCTGGATTTCACAAGGAAGTGCAGAGAAGAGATGGGCCTAGGAGAAGGTTCAGGAGCCTGACTAAAGTTTGGTGAAGTAAAGAATCTTTGTCAAAACATTGACAAATGAACTATCTATGAAACAGAAACAGACTCACAGACATAGAGAACAGACTTGTGGTTGCCAAGGGGGAGGGGAGATGGGGGAAGGAAGGATTGGGAGTTTGGGATTGGTAAATGCGAACTATTATATATAGACTAGATAAACAACAAGGTCCTAATGTATAGCACAGGGAACTATGTTCAATATCCTGTGATAAACATAATGGAAAAGAATATGAAAAAGAATATGTATATGAATAACTGAGTCACTTTGCTATACAGCAGAAATTAATACAACATTGTAAATCAACTATACTTCAATAAAATAAAATACAAAAGATCTGGACTGAGAAAAAAAAAACATTGACAAAGAGTAAAAATAGCCATTTCTCACAAGTAGAAACCCAAACGGCTAAGAAGGGTTAAAGAGAAGTTCAGTGTCACCAGTAAACACAGAAATGCATATTAAGACTTTTTAAGATACCACCTACACACAGATTTGTAAAAATTAGAAAGCTGGAAAATGATTTGGCATTCTCAGCAAAGAGAAAACAAGGACCCTCGTGTGCTGCTGGTGGGATGGTAAATAGATACAGGTATTCTAGAGAGCACTCTGGCAGTATTTAATTTGTGTGTGTCTGTGTGTGTGTGCTTGCACACATTCACATGTACACATGGAACCTATGACTGGGGAATTCCTCTCTGCACAGGTTCATAAGGAGATGTGTATAAAGATGTTTATCACAGGGTTGTTTGCGATACAAGGGAGTTAGAGGCAGTCCAGGTGTCCTGTCACTAGGGGGATGGACATATTAAAGGTATCTGACACACGCTATGGAACCTTATGTAGCAGTTCAAAGAAATTAGCTACATGTGCATAAAGGAACATGGAAAGAACTTAAAAACAGCACTGCATTAAAAAATATCAATAAACAGAAATGATCCATTGAACAATACAGAATTAAAACACATTCATAAAACAATATTATATTAAAAACTTGGGGGTCCGTGCATATCCAAGCACATATTAAATATATCAGAGTGGCTGCTGATGCTGGAGATGAAAGGGCAAAATAATAAAGTAGAAGAAGAAAATGATAAAATGAAACAAGAGAAGACCTTGCATGGATGAATGATCATGTACCATCATGAACTGAGGAGGGTGATTAACTCAAGTCTTTGCACTTAAAGTCCAAAAGAAAAAAAAAAAAGGAAAGATGTAAACCCTGTCATTCCTGAAGTTTTTTCATTCCACAAATGAGATGTGATGCCTGCCTTTTGAGATAATCCATGTGAAGCGCTGTGTGAGTAGCTCATCCATTTAACCACACTTGAGCAAAGCACACAACAGTGGAAAGCCAGAGGATGGGAATAAAATAGAATGGAGGATACACCTGTAAACTGAACTCTGTAAACCAAAGCCTAAATGCAGCCTTCTTTGTGAAACCAGAAGTGCAGTATGGAACCAAGAATGAACATATCGTTCTGTGGTATCAGATCAGTGACCCTAGCCTTGTTACTTCATAAGCAAAAAGAAAAATTATTTGAAATAATATCTTACTATGAAAATCAGAATAGAGGAGACAAACAGGTAGCTCCAAGACATCTGCAAAGACAATTTAGTTGGCAGAGGTGGATTGTTTGGCATCCATCAGGCAGTATAAAATGCATGGTATTCATATGTTTATATACATGATTTTTTTAAGTGAATTGATCTCAGGATTCTGTTTTTTTTCAAAATGCCTTCAATCAAACAGGAAACACAAAAGAGCCTGGTCCGATTCCAGGACTCTTCCTTTTTAAGGCTGCCAGGTCTATCCTCTTGCAGGGAATGAGAACGAACAAGGCTGAATATTTCTCTGTGTTTCTGAAAAGCGCTTGGCTCACCGAGTCCTTGCAGCTGCGTACACCACCTGTGGAATGAATCTGTTACCCTTTTTCAGTTCATTCTTTCTTATCTCCAACTGCCTGCTTAGACAGATGATTGCTGGGAATTCACATGTCTTTTGTTTTTCCTTAGCTTTAAACCTATAGCCACCTAACTTAAATTACACTCTAAAGTTAGCAGTAATGCTTTTAAATGGAAGCCTCAGAGGTGGGGAAGTGAGAGAATAAGGAGTAAATTCTTGATTCTCTGCTGCTACATTATCACTTGATCCTCTAAATTATCTTTTATACTTAAAAATTTTTTATTAGGCCATTAAAGTGAATGATCTATAAACTGTATTCAATCAGAATTCTTAGATATTTGAAAACGTTTTTGGCTACCATTTCATTTGGCTATTATTTCACAGTAGACTCACACTACGGTTTAACTAAAAGTGTAAAGCTATCCTTTAGCAGCATACCAAATTTCATTAAAGAAAATTAAAATGCATACACACTTAAAAGAACACCACTTTTTTTTTTAAACATGTTTATTGGAGTATAATTGCTTTACAATGGTATGTTAAAAGTGGGTAAAGACATGCTTTCAAAGTAAAACTATCACAAAGTCTGAATTTTATTGGAGAAAAGAACTATAGCAAGTACGGGCCAGTTCTCAACCTCTTTTTTCCCCTTTGCCTTCCCTGCAGTTTCAGCACTCCTACATAATGAGCCTCACCTGGGAAGGACAGACATCTATGCCATAGTTTGAAAAGATCCCTTTTCTCTTCCTCACACCACGTTTATTAGTTTTCAAAGACCATATGGTGCTAATTGATGATAAAAGTAACAGCGTGAATCACAGACTGTTTTATGGACCAGTCCCTACTTCATCTTGAACGGGATGACATAAAGCAGGCATCCATGGGGCCACTGACATAAAACAACCCCGAGTCCCCACCTGCAGAGAGGCAGTGAGTACCCAAACAATGTTTATTGATGTTTTTAACCTTATAATTAAATTCCATGCTTCCTCGGCTATTGGTTAAAGTATTATTTATCATTCAATTTAAAGTTTTTTATTGGCTAGTATTAAAGTATTTGCTATATTATCAAAAGCTTAAAATATTGTTAACCAATTAACCAGTTTCATGATGTAGTATCTGGATTTGATTTTGTTAAATGTTATTACACATTCATGTAGAAAAGTTACAAAATAGAGCAAACATTTTGAAGAAAAAGGAGAAAAGGGCAAAAAGAGGAAATATTTTTCATAATTGTACCAACCTAGAGAAAACAGCATTTTCCCATATATACTTCCAGTCTTAAATAAGAATATTTTTGTCTTAAACAAGAATATCTTACTTCAAAATTTTCACCCAAATAGGCTTGATTTCTACAAAGGTGAGCTTCTGAGAAACCAACTTACTTTGTGCAGACAGCCGATTCTGCTTTGGGGGGCGGGGAGGAGGAGGAAATGGCTCACATCCTGACAAACAGGGCATCATTGTTACTCTATCAGAATTGGCATAAAAGCCTTCTTCAGCCAGAAAGACAAGTATGTGACAGAGAATCCAAAGAGTTGGCCCAGTTTAAGGGGAAAGTGGCTTAAAAGCAGATTTTATTCACATACAGAGTGTGCTAGGCATTTCCCACGTCTTCTCTCTAATTATTACAACCCAGAAAAACATGGGTTTGAGTTCCAGCTGTTCCTTACAAGCCAGGTAACCACAGATAAGTTAGAAGTCACCGTTTTTTTGGCAAAGACCAATGAGTTATTAAAACAGAGCCCTTAGTGCCTGGCCAGCATTAAGGTTTCCATAAATGTAGGCTGCAGTGTTGTTATGGTCGTGGATTGCCTTCAGAATTATATGAAATACTCTATTTGAAACTCCTACTGCACTGAGGTATTATGATTACAATACTTAGTATTACAAGGAGGGCTTGTTCTTAACCGCATGCCTTTTCACTTGGCGGCACTCCCCAGTTTTTTCCTCTAGTCCAGTGCTGACTAGTTGGACTTTCTATGACCATGGAATTGGTCAATAATCTGTGCTATCCAATATGGTAGCCATTAGCCAGAGATGGCTATTGAGCTCTTGAAATGTGGCTAGTGCAGCTGAGGAATTGAATTTTTGCTTTAATTTTAATTAATTTAAATAGTCACAGCTAGTTTCTTGATATCTGAATGTTCCTACCCCATCTCATCACAGTAATTACCTTTAGTCACAAAGCAGATCCATTTGTAAGTACTTTAGTAAATGTCTCCTTATTCACACTGTTTTGAATAACATCATTTGACATAAAACCTTTTTAAATTGAAATATAGTTGACATAGTTCCTTCCTGATAAATGATAAAATACAATCATACCATTAAGAAAGTAGAAACGAACTGGATATATATCCAGCGTCAAGCTTCTCAGCCAAGTCTGGCTCTCCACTAGGCACTTTGCAAACTTGAAGGAGACTAACTTAATAACCGTTTCAAAAAAACATTTGGCAGTTTAGATGTTTCTTTACAGATCTGGAATGAAAAAGGAATACTTCTGCTATCAAACGCCCTTCCTCACTGTATAGAGCAGAGTCTTCTTGATCTGCTCTGATTCCATGCCTTTAGGTCAGCTCTTTACCTCCCTGTGGCCTCTTGCTCAGAGCCCCTTTCTGAGCCTCAGGCTGATGCCTTCACCCACACCTGTTGGTGTGGAGTCTGAACTTGACCAGGCTCCCCAAGGGCAGCCACTGAGTAACTCAGAGTCAGTGACTAAGCAGCTGGGTCCTGGAAGTGAGCCCACATCCCCTTTTCTGGGTTCCAGGGTTCCTGCACCTCTTCCCTCTGTTATAAAGCCAGTCTTAACTTCAGGCCCTAGATGAATCACCTTACACTTATATCAAAGAAAAGCTATAAAACCAAAAACAGTTTTGCCTTAGGTAAGACTAGCTCTTCCTTCTCTCCCAGGGAAAGGCTGCCACCTGCTGTAATACATTAGCACTGGGATTTTCCAAGGTCACTGAACAACCACTTGCACGTACAAAATAATGCAAAACCCCACCTGCCTTCACCTCTGTGTGTCAGGAGTGTAAATAGGAGGGCAAACCAGGAGGCATTCCTCTTAATTCCTTGACATAGGGCAAAGAAGCAAACCTATCCATATGAATGGTGCCCAGAAGGAATTGGCATCACTCTGACTCTGAAGATGAGAGCATCCTTTCTTCACCATTCAGCAACACTGTTTTTCAAATTAGCTCATAGTAAGCTTCATAAAATCTCTGCTGTTAAAAGGCTTATCACTTACTCAGTCCTTCTAGTTCTGTGTATATTTATCTATTCTTCACAGCCCTGGCAAGTCTTTGGTAGGTGAAAGGATGAGAGAAGAATAAAAATTGTTAGTTTGCAGGACAGCATCCCTGAGCCTTGCACTCTCTCTGCAAAAAAAATCCCCAAGCTCCCTTTCCCCCACTCCCACACCAACGCCATTCATCACCCACTAGCTGTGGTAGTCTACCTAAACACACACACACACACACACACACACACACACACACACACACACACA
>NW_020837984.1:9123043-9331061 GCF_003676395.1 Aethalodelphis obliquidens | reverse complement strand
CACACACACACACACACACACACACACACACACACACACACACACACCCCTCCCACTCCCCTCCCTAAATTATGCCTTTGTACCTGGGAACTTACCAAACTTAAAGAATTACATAGGGATTCCAACACTGAGTAAACTCAAATATAAACAAGATGATATTTACAACTAAAAACCCAATATCCATAAAGTTTGCAATATGAGAAAAATAGAACCCCAAACGAATAACTTTTAAGCAAAAATAGCTGAAAGAAAAATACCTTGGTGCCTGGGTTTAGCTTTGTAGAATCCATGTCATTGATAACACTGATACGGATGTAAAATGTCTGCATAACATTTGCCAACCTCTTCAGGAAACCGTTATTTTCCTCACTGTAAATCGGGAGAGCTCTAGATTACCTCCTCGACATCTCCTGCCTGCATTTACAGACAGGAAGAAGCAGGCTATGGAGACAGGAAAGGACAGAAATGTTTTTGTTGGTGTAAGAGAAGGCTTTTTAAAAGTTGCATCAAAGAAATGAAGCTTTACAGTATTTGATGCTGCTACAAGTGTGTATGTGTGTGTGTGAGTGTGTGTGTAGTTTTTTAATAAGCTTTTTACGGCAACATTTTATTTACGGTAATATTATAACAATACACCTCCCTAGCTTTTATTTCAGTTTTTTGCTTCTACAGTTTTTTAATCCTCTTTTAAATTCCTTTTGCACACAATTTTGTGATCTACACAGCATTTTTAATGTCTTGAACTATTACTTTGAGTTGTTATATCAAAATGTACATAATTATTCCCCAGTTGTTGAAGATTTAGTTTCCAAGTTTTTCGTTTTAGTTAATACTGAAATAAATATCTTTGAAGAAAGTGCTTTTTTCCTTCTTTTAAGTTAATTCACCTCTATTACAGGGAGGGGCATGTAGTAAATGCTCGGCAAATCTTTGTTGTATAAGTGAATTATTTGTAATATGTTATCAGGAATGAGAATATGAGATCAAATACCAAAACAGTGCTGGTGTAAACAAACTTAATGTCTCTTGGAATAGATTAAGTAAATTTCCAAAAGAATTTTTACTTAGTTTCAATGTCATCAGATAAGTTGATCAGCACATCATTTTCATCGATCCATCTTTTAAAATCTTGTTAATTAACAAGAGATCAAGACATGACAATAATACTGCTGAAATCAAAGGATATGGAGAGTCTGAATCAATATGGAGCGTGAGTCACGTTTTTAATTGTTTTTAAAGTCTATGCTTAATATAGTTTAATTCTTTAAGTCCTCATTCTAACTTGCAAAGCAGAACATGTAATGGGATCAGTTAACCTCCCTGATTTTAACATCTTAGGCAGTTTGGGTTTATTGACTTTAACCCAAAGGAGCAAAGTGGAACAGAATTTGTTATAAGGTGAAGTATGAGCTACAGGGGAAGGACAAGAGGCCATGGATCTTGGCTACTCAGACTGTGGTTCCCAGACCAGCTGCATCAGCATCACCTGGGATGTTAGAAATACAGAAGATGTTAGTAATGCATCACTTGTTAGAAATGCAGAAGCCCAGACCAAATCAGCATTTTAACAAGAGCTCCAGGTGATTCTTATGCACATGAAGTGGAGAAGCAGTACTCTTTTTTTTTTTTAACATTTTTATTGGGGTATAATTGCTTTACAATGGTGTGTTAGTTTCTGCTTTATAACAAACTGAATCAGCTATACATATACATATATCCTCATATCTCCTCCCTCTTGAGTCTCCCTCCCATCCTGCCTATCCCACCCCTCTAGGTGGTCACAAAGCACCGAGCTGATCTCCCTGTGCTATGTGGCTGCTTCCCACTAGCTATCTATTTTACATTTGGTAGTATATATATGTCCATGCCACTCTCTCACTTTGTCCCAGCTTACCCTTCCCATTCCCCGCGTCCTCAAGTCCATTCTCTATGTCTGTGTCTTTATTCCTGTCCTGCCCCTAGGTTCTTCATAACTTTTTTTTTTTTAGATTCCATATATATGTGTTAGCATACGGTATTTGTTTTTCTCTTTCTGACTTACTTCACTCTGTATGACAGACTCTAGGTCCACCCACCTCACTACAAATAACTAAATTTTGTTTCTTTTATGGCTGAGTAATATTCCATTGTATATATGTGCCACATCTTCTTTATCCATTCATCTGTTGATGGACACTTAGGTTGCTTCCATGTCCCGGCTATTGTAAATAGAGCTGCAATGAACATTGTGGTGCATGTCTCTTTTTGAATTATGGTTTTCTCAGGGTATATGCCCAGTAGTGGGATTGCTGGGTCATATGGTAGTTCTATTTTTAGTTTTTTAAGGAACCTCCATACTGTTCTTCATAGTGGCTGTATCAATTTACATTTCTACCAACCGTGCAAGAGGGTTCCCTTTTCTCCACACCCTCTCCAGTATTTATTGTTTGTAGAATTTTTGATGATGGCCTTTCTGACCGGTGTGAGGTGATACCTCATTGTAGTTTTGATTTGCATTTCTCTAATGATTAGTGATGTTGAGCATCTTTTCATGTGTTTGTTGGCAATCTGTATATCTTCTTTGGAGAAATGTCTATTTAGGTCTTCTGCCCATATTTGGATTGGGTTGTTTGTTTTCTTGATATTGAGCTGCTCATAAATTTTGGAGATTAATCCTTTGTCAGTTGCTTCATTTGCAAATATTTTCTCCCATTCTGAGGGTTGTCTTTTGATCTTGTTTATGGTTTCCTTTGCTGTGCAAAAGCTTTGAAGTTTCATTAGGTCCCATTTGTTTATTTTTGTTTTTATTTCCATTTCTCTAGGAGGTGGGTCAAAAAGGATCTTGCTATGATTTATGTCATAGAGTGTTCTGCCTATGTTTTCCTCTAAGAGTTTTATAGTGTCTGGCCTTACATTTAGGTCTTTAATCCATTTTGAGTTTATTTTTGTGTATGGTATTACGGAGTGTTCTAATTTCATTCTTCTACATGTAGCTGTCCAGTTTTCCCAGCACCACTTATTGAAGATGCTGTCTTGGAGAAGCAGTACTCTTGACAGTGAAAATTGCTGCTGCTAGTTGTCTCTGGGCTTTAGCAGAAAGGAGAACCCATCATGAACATTAAGAACATGAACCTAAAGACAGCAAAGAGCAGCTGTAATTTTAGGTTGGGTGCTTCTTTTGAAAACATTCTCAATAGTATAGCCTGGCTTTTAAAAAAGTCAAATGTATTATGGAGAGCTTGAAATATAAGCTTATTTAGTGTCTCACAGTAATTCAGACCCATTTATTTTTCAAGTACAGATTTATTTGTCATACTAGCAGATAATGAATTATCTGATTTCTAAAATCCTGTAGAGATGATTTTCAACACTTTTTGCTAAAATTCCTCCTGCCACCAATTAAAATAAATTGCTCTCTATGAGATTTGAGTTCCTTGTAAGCAAGAAACTTGGTTTACTTATATCAGAGATTGTCAGAGTTACCTCTTTGGTTGAGTTGTATCTACCCATCTCTCGGGTGACTTAAGAAATCCAAAGATTTGGGCCTTAACTCAGTTCTCTGAATCAGACTCTGTGGGTTTGGAGCTTAAGAATCTGCATCTACAAGTTGATTCTAATGCACAACAAAGTTGGAGCAACACTGTCTTTCAAGTTTTAGCAGAAAGCTGAACACCTGAGCAGTGGTTCTTAACTTTAGATGAACAATGGAACCACCTGGAAAACCTTAAAGAAACACTGATGTCTGAGTCCCACTCCCAGAGATTTTTATTTAATTGGCCTGAGGTATATAGCCTGGGCATGGAGAACCACTGACAAGGTGCTTTTATAAACAATTATCTCACTGTACTCATCATCTACTTTGTGTGGAAAGAGAAGCAGCCGGAGGTTAGAATATGCATAGAGTCATGATCAGTGACAAAGCATTGGCCAGCTGGTCAGGGCCTGGAAGAAGAAAGATTGGGAGATCAGGGAGGAAGAAGTCTGGAGTGGGATGGCCATGTAGGAGCGGGGATAAAGTGGATATGAAGATTGCATGTGAACACCCACCGAGAGCATCTACCACAGAAGAGGCACTAAACACCAGGAGACAAAATGACTCAGCTGGCTGATTCACTCAGCCTCTATCATCAGCTCCTATGCTGATCTAATAGACATATAAACAGAGCAGCCATGGTGGCAGGGCGGGGACTATTGTAATGGCCCCAAAACTTGATTCTCTGTGGGGTCAGTTGAGTCACTGGTTGAAACTGCATCACAGTCCAACTCCTCCCTCTGTCCAGTCCTGCTGACTACCTTTCCCTTCTGCAGGTGTTGATCCCAATAAACTCCTTGCTTGATCATCTCCTTCTCAGAGTCTACTTCCCAGGGAACTCAGCTTGTAACGACTGACAATGCCAAGTGTTGATGACCACGTGGAACAGTTGTAATTCTCATACACTGCTTGTGGGACTGTAACTTGGTACAAACATTTTAGAAAACTGAAAGTATCTACTGAAACTGAACATAAGCATACCCTAACATCCAGTGATGGTACTCCGAGGTATATACACAAGAGAAATGCAGACATATGTGCAGCAAGACTTGTACAAGAATGATCATAGCAGCACTTTTTGCGATAGCCCAAAATTGGAATTACCCCAAATATCCATTAATATAATGAATGGTTAAAAACCTATGAAATTTTCATACAATGAAATACTATTTTAAACTGAAGGAGTTGAAAAAACAGCAGAGCAAGAAGGTCTCTCCCACCTTCCCCTACTCACCCCCCTTCCTACCCTTCTCCTCTGAAACAGGTCATAAAACTCTCATGTGAGAGGTGCCCTCACTATAGCTGGAGTAAAGGTGCATCCTAATTTTGGAAGACAAAGGGACACCAAGAAGCATCCTAACAAACAGGCCTCGTGAATTTCCCCTAGTTTATACTACATTATCTCATACTCCTTAACCTAGCCTCTTCCTCCATCACTGTCCACTCTTCATCAAACCTAGTGTAAAATACACAGCTCTGTTTCTTTGTGTCTTCACTTTCATATGAAGGCTCCCATGTCAAGTAAAATTTATTTTAAAATTGTATGCTCTTCTCCTGTTAACCTGTCTCTGTCAGTTTAATTGTCAGACCCATCCAGGGACCCTAAGAGGGTCAAAGAAAACTTTTTTCTTCCCTACAGTAATAACCTGGAGAAGACAGAAAGGGGGCTTCTGGAGTATTGGTAATGTTCTCTTTCTTGATATGAGATGAAGTTACATGAGTGTTTTCATTTTATGAAAGTTAATTGAGCCATACATTTTAATGTCTATATGTTATACATCAGTTAAAACTCCTTACCTGTTAGGGAAACTTACTAAATTATTCATGAGTGAAATAATACAGTATCCGAGATTTTATTTTAGAAGACTTCAGAAAAATAATTAGGCATGGGATAAGTGAAACAAAATATAGAATGTTAATAATTTTTAAGCTGTGTGATAGATACCAGAAAGTTCGTTATTCTGTTCTCTCTACTTTTGTGTATTTCAATGGTTTTATAATAAAAAGTTATAAAAAATGAGTAAAATTTTAATCTTAGGGTAGAGAAGGACATAAAACCCAACAGTCATATATGAGAAAAATGACGATGGCTTCAACATCCATTCCAGCCCCCTTCCTCCCTGCCTTGCACTGTAAAGGCTGTATAGTGAAATGCTGGCATTGTGAGCCCCCTGCCTCTGAGCCTGTCTATGTGACCTAATGTTGGTTACTGAGATGTAGGCAGAAATTATACATTTTAGCTACATACATAAGAAGTACAAATCAAAATAACAATGAGGTATCATCTATTTTTCACCTATTTGATTGATAAAGATCAAAAAGTTTAGTACCAAGTGTTGACAGTTCAAGGACAGAGTTGTTCTCCTACACTATTGGTGGAAATATAAGTTCATATAAAATCTTTTGGAAGGGAAATTTGGAAATATCTATCAAAATTCTTCTGAAAGCAAAAGCAACATTTGAGTGGTAAGAGGGGATAAAAAGGAAACAAGTATAAGAGTCTATGTAGAGTCAAAGTTGATTCATTAGATGACTGACTAAATATGGAGGAAAGGGTCCAAAATTACTAGGGTCTTAAATAGAAGTAGGAAAGTCAGGAAGAGGTACTTGCTTGGGAAAGCAGATCAATAATTCTGTTTGAGATATGTTTTCTGTTACTTCACAGTTAAGGCAATTTTTGCAGTCTGTCTAGCTCTAGGTCTGGATGTTAAGACATATACTCATATAGAAGATTAGCAATTTCATCAAGTAGCAATCCAGGAATTTAACAGGAAGCAAACTGACAGAATGCCACTTAGCCTCAACTGTAAGTAGCACCCATTAAAGAAAATGTATTTCAAATAATGGTTAGAAACTTTTTCCCCCCTATCCAACTGGCAAAGATTTGAAAAAAAATAATATAGATTGGCAAAGAGGTAGGGAAATGGATACTAGTTATACATGCTGGTGGCAATAAAACTGATAACTTCTAGAAGACAATTTTACAGTATATAGCAAATACCTAAAAAGTGTAAGGCCTTTTGAAACATCAACTCCAATTCTGTCTGAAGAGTGTATGCAAATATTTTTACTTAATTTTTGTGTTTTTTTCATCAAAGTAATATGTGCACATGGTTCTAAAAAAATAAATTATGCTAGAAGACTTATGTGGGGATACAGTTGGACCTCTGCTCCATCTCTTATCCATACTGCTCTTGAGAGGCTGCCACTTTCAATTTCTAACTATTTTATCTATTATTTACCTCTTTGTGTTTAAGTACTTTGCTCATTCAGCTATTTCTCAATTTCTCAGTTTAAGACATTGTCTATTGACATCCTGTTATGGTGGTTGAGGATTTAGCCCTTTTACTCCACCTCCACCTCCACTTCCCTTCCCCACCTCCTCCCACTATAGATTTATCATAATCTTTAAATGTCATATGGCAAGACTTTTTGGCAAAAATGTCACAAGGCAAAAATGTTTTAAGCCAGTAGTCAGAACTTACATAATTACGACTATATATAAAGATTTTCAAGGCTCAAAAGTCTAGAAATATTATTTTTCCAAGCCTCCAAACACAGAACCATTAATCTATCAGTTCCACTTTTATTCTCAAAAAAAAAAAAAAAATCTCTGTCTTCTTGATCTAATCAGGACTGAATGAGCCCTAGGCTTTGGGACATGGTTGTCATTCTAGCATTCTAGGACTTCTCTCACCATCCTCTGGGTTAGCTCTCCTATTTCCTGGGCTCCTTGTCATCTTTCTTGGTTGATTGTCTTATATTTCTGAAATAGTAATTTCCCTAGAAAGAATACATAAGACATAAATTTTTGAGATCTTGAATCTCTGAAAATGTCTTTATTCTACCCTCACACTGTATTGGTTGGATATAAAATTCTTAGCTAAACATAATTTCACTTCAGAATGTTGAAGATAATATTCCATTGTCTTCTAGAATTGAGTGATGTTATTGAGAAGGCTGAAGTTATTGTTTCTTCTTTTTTTTTTTTTTCTGTGGTACGTGGGCCTCTCACTGTTGTGGCCTCTCCCATTGCGGAGCGCAGGCTCAGTGGCCATGGCTCACGGGCCCGGCCGCTCTGCGGCATGTGGGATCCTCCCAGACGGGGGCACAAACCCGCATCCCCTGCATCGGCAGGTGGACTCTCAACCACTGCACCACCAGGGAAGCCCTCTTCTTCCTTTTGATACAATCATCTTTCCCCTCTTTAGAAGGTCTTATGATCTTTATGTTCAGTGTACTAATATTTTATCATCATGTCCTTGTTATAGGCCTTTTTTCAATCATTGGGCTGGGTATTTCACCTGGCGATTATGTTCTTTACATCAGATAAAGTTTCTAGGATTTCGTTTATAATTTTTTCTCCTTCATTTTTGTCCTGTGCTCTCTGGAACTCTAACTAGCTAAACAATGGAATTTCTGTTTGATTTTTAAAGTCTCTTACATTTTTCCCCTACTTTCTATCTCCTTGTCTTCTTCGTCTTCAATATTCTCCTCTTGATCTCCTTTGGGACTTTTTATTTCAGTGATCGTATTTTTACTTTTCAAATACTTTTTTTTTTTTTTTTTGGTTGTGCTTCATGGCTCATGGGATCTTAGTTCCCCGACCAGGGATTGAACCCAGGTCCTTGGCAGTGAAAGCACGGAGTCCTAACCAGTGGACCACCAGGGAATTCCCTCAAGTACTTTTTTTTAAAAAAGGTGTTTTTTTGTTTTTTCGTTTTTTTTCCTGCATCCTGCATCATCTTTGTTTCCTCTGAGTTCCTTTTTTCTTTGTTATCTCTGATGTTGTGGACTTGTTTTTAAATTTTTATTTTATATTGGAGTATAGTTGATTTACAATGTTGTGTTAGCTTCAGGTGTACAGCAAAGTGATTTAGTTATACATATACATATTTTTATTCTTTTTCAGATTCTTTTCCTGTATAGGTTATTACAGAATATTGAGTAGAGTTCCCTGTGCTATACAGTAGGTCCTTGTTGATTATCTGTTTTATGTATAGTAGTGTGTATATGTTAATCCCAACCTCCCCCCACCTTTCCCTTTGGTGACCATAAGTTTGTTTTCTAAGTCTGGGTCAGTTTCTGTTTTGTAAATAAGTTCATTTGTATCATTTTTTAGATTCTACATATAAGTGATATCATATAACATTTGTCTTTCTCTGTCTGACTTACTTAGTATGATAATCTCTAGGTCCATCCATGTTGCTGCAAATGGCATTATTTCATTCTTTTTTATGGCTGAGTAATGTTCCAAGGCTTTTCTTAATTTTCGGGTGACTCTTGGGTCTCTGTTCTTTTTCTAAGTGACAGATATCAACTAAAAAAGTAAATTGAAAGCACTTGCTGGGGTGAAGGGAACAGATCAAATGATGGGCTTCTCTTAGGGTGATCAGTTGGTATAACAGCCTTCTTATTGGCCAATTACCTAAAGCCAGTATGTGAAAATATCTTTATCTAAGGCTATTTAGTTTCTCCATTGAAGAATCCTCCATTCTTCTATCTTAAGCATTTTGTGAGCAAGGCATAGAAAGGACTTGAGTTATACTTGACTTATTACTACTTGCTGACCTCATTTATATATTTAGGCTGGTGCAACCAAGGAAATTTAGGGTAAACCCACATTAAGAAAATAGATGGGAAGTACATATACAATATTTAAAAATAGTTATCACCTATTGTGGATTCATGGGTGATTTTAATTCTCTTCTTTTTCTACAAAGTTATGTGATTTTAAAAAATTATTTAAGTAAAGGCAAGCCATATGAAATAAACAACCCAATTTTTTAATGGAAAAAAAAGATTTCAACAGATATTTTAACCAAAGAGGATGGATAGCAAGTAAGTACATGAAAAGATGCACAACATCTTTGGTTATTAGGGAAATACAAATTAAAACTACAATGAGATACCACTACACACTCATTAGAATGGTTTCTAAAAACAAAACTTAAAATACCAAGTGCTGGTTAGGGTGTAGAGCAATTCTCATATATTGTTGATGGGGATGCAAAATTCTGCAGAAACTTTGGAAAACAATTTGGCAGTTTTCATGAAGTTACACATTTACCATGTGACCAAATAATCCCACTCCTAGGTATTTACCCAAGAGAAAAGAATATAGTTCACACAAAGACTTGTATATGAGTATTTATAATAGATATATTCATAACAGCCAAAACCTGGAAATAACTCAAATATCCTTCAACTGTAATACCTCTGTACCATGGAATATAACTTAGCAATTAAAAGAAATAAATTATTGATATGCCAACAATATGGATGAATCTCAAATGCATTATGCTAAGCGAGAGAAGCCAGACTCAAGAGGCTATATATTATCTGATTCAATTTATATGACATTCTGGAAAAGGCAAAACTATAGGGACAGAGAACAGGTCAGTGGTTGTCAAGGGTTTGTGGTGAGGGGATGGACTAACAAGGGGACAGCATCAGGAAACTTTTTGAGTGATGGCACTGTCCTGTGTCTTAATTATGTGACTCTATGCGTTTGTCAAAACTTATAATGCTAGGCATCAAAAAAGTGACTTTTATTGTACATAAATATTTTTTTAAATAAAAAACTATCTCCATGCATTAAAATTACAGCAAAATACTTAGGAGGAGCTAAGTATTTCAAAAGGATCCTATACATGGTTTCTCTAAATAGCAAAACCCCTCTGGCATTAAAATATAATTAAATTTATAAAGTTAATTCACACAAAGATTCTAAAACATGTGTATCATATGTTGTCTTTATACTGATAATCCTTAGCCCATGAAGTCATAAGAACTGCATCTTTAGCCTTTGAAAAGATGAGACATTGGTCAAAGAGAATCTGGATAAGACAAAGTTACATCAGTGCAACTCCATCTCTACTATTCCATTCACTAAACACAAATTTATAATTATTTACAAATATTTGTTGGTTGCTTTCTATACATAAGAAAAAAGTGATAAGGTAGAGAATACAGAGATAAATCATGAATCTTATGCTTAAGGTCTAGTATGGGAAACAAGCCCCATTATACGTATCCATATTATAAGGCAGAAAATGACTAGTGCCTCACAAGAGGTGTGGAGGAGGGATAAAGAGAAGAGGCTTGCTTTTTCCTAGTAGTGAGCGCAGAAATCACTTTCTGGAATAAACTGCATTTTTAAAAGTTTGTTCGAAGAAGAGGTAGAATTTGGATATGCAGAGTTGGGGGTGGGGCAGGTAGGAAGAGGTGCAGGGAAGGTAATCCAAGAAATGGAGAAAAACAAAAAGAAACTCAGGGACATTTTTTTTTTCAAATAATGGGGAAGTAGCTGTGAACACGCCAGTTCTCCTCATCGTCGCCATCATCTGAAGATCTGATGTACTGGCCACTTTGCTCACCATGCTAATTTGCCTCCAACCTTACAATGGCTATTGTTGTGTTCTTCCAGCAGCGTCTTCAGGGTTAGCCCACCAAGTTCTTGGGTTCTAATCACCTGAAATTTGACATTGTTGACTGTCATCAAATGCTAATATGTGTGATTACTCAGTTAAAAATATATCTTATTTTAGCCTTTTTCTCCATGTCCCCCTTTGCCATTATAAATACTATGCCTTTAAAAATGTCTCCAGAAATCTTAGTTGCTTCTTTAGTATTTCCATTAATATTAAACTTTATTTTAAATGTTCTTGTCCATGTATTGTTCAACCAGATTTAAAGGAGGAACAGATCAAGTTTCATGTGCCCTCTTTAATTGCAATTTTCAGTACCTCAGTCATGTTCCTTTACACTCTTCTCTTTTGCAAGCTAAGTAATCACTTTGAGTCAGTTGCTGCAGTAAAACTTGAAACCTGATCATTGAAGGAGCCTGCAATTTAGCAGAAAACAAGGCACTCCAGAATCTTCTGCTCCAGCTGTACCTTGAGGATTCTGGTTTCATTTTGAAAATGGCTTACATTTCTAGTTAGCTGAGTTGCTATAATTCTTGAACAAGTTTGCAAAGTTGTTTTTTTTTTTAAGGAATTACACTTGCCCACAACTCCTAGGCAGCTCACTATAGTCTTAAGATATAACACTGCTTAACCACAATTTGTGGGAAATAACATGTGCTGATTAAATGAATTTTCTGGTAAACGCTTCTATCTTTCTATCACGTTGCATGATTCAGAAGTTTGAGTTGTTTCCCTTCTGTAAACGATGTTTTGAGAGAGGAGGGCACATGCTGCTAGTGGTTGTTTTGAGTGCACCTGATAATATTGTGTTGTTCTTGTCATTTGTTTCTTCTAAGGGCAAATCCTCTCTCTTTCTCTCTCCCTCTTCTGCGCGCGCGCGCGTGTGTGTGTGTGTGTGTGTGTGTGTGTGTGTGTTTGTGTCATTGGAGGTGCCAATTACTGCTAGTTAATCGGGTTCTGGTTAACTTCAGGTTTTACTGTTAACAGACCAAATTACCTCAGCTCTAGAAACACCTAGAATAAACTCCCTTATTTTTTTTCCTCTCACAGTCACTAGGCCTTCTAAACAAAAAAAAAAAAAAAAAAAAAAGATATTATTCACAAAGCCATGTCACCAAACTATTTGTGAAACCACGTTGTTGACAGCTTAAAAAACCCCTTCTATACTTCAATTTTCCAACTTAAGAGCTGGTGGTTCTGAATGCAGAAGATCCCTTTGAGTCCCAAGAGAGCACAGACTATGGAATATGAGGAGGATATGAGATATGAGGCAGATTTAACAATGATTTGCACAGTCATAATCCCTAGACAGGGAGGGAGATGGGTGGCATACCAAAAAGTCACCATTGCCACCATTAATTCATCCAGCATTTTTAAAGTCTACCATGTGCAAGTCACTGTATGAGGGGCCATAGAGGGACAGGCCATGGAGTAATAGTCTAATATGGAAACTAAGAGGTCTGCTAATAGCTTGAACAGGACACTAGTGTGTCATAAATGCCATGTCCATGGCTCAGGAAATAAAGGATATGAAAATTGAGAAGAGGAGGATGTCACTTCTGGCTAAATGATAAGGGAACATTTCATCAAAGAGATGACATCTGAGCTGATCCTTGAAGAAGGAATAAGATTAGTAGGCAGAGTTGGCAGAGCCTAGCAAAAACAGAGGCAGGAAAACCCAAGTCTGTTCAGGGGCTGTGAGAAAAGATATGTGAAGGTGAATGACAGAAAGGCTTAGAAAGGCAGATAGGATCCAATTATGGACAACTTTTGCAAGCTAGAGTTTGAACCTTATTCCAAATAAATGAAGATTTTTGACCAAGACAGTAGCCAAGAGCCCAGACTTTGGCATCAGATAGATCCAAGCTCAAATCCTGACTCCACTTACCTGTGTGTGATTTGGGGCAAGTCACCTACCTTACCCCTCCAAGCCTCAGGCTAATAATCTCTATCTCACAGGCTGTTACCAGAATTAAATGCAAGTGGGATATGAAGCACTCATTCATTCAGAAAATATTTATTGACCCTCCGTCGTGTATGTCCCAGACAGTGAGCTTTGTACTGGTGATACAGCGATATAGGCCAAAGCCTGTCCTCAAGGAACATATGAGGCAATGGGTAAGACAGATAAGAAAACAGGAAATTACAGTACAGTGTAAGCAAGCAGTCAGAGGAGCTGAGTAACTCAGATCAGGGAAGGAGATGGTAAAGAAAGCTTACCAGAGAAGGTATCCCCTGAGGCACCTGAAAGGAGCCTCTGAAGGTGAGCGGACATAGAACTTATTTTCCAAGGTCTGATTATTTTTATTAACCATTGTAGTCTCTAGCAGACACAGATATTTAAAACTCTAAACGGATTTTTGTTGTTAATTTTTGTTTGGTTGATTGTTTTCAGCTTGTCTCAAAGCCATAGAAACAGGGAGTACCCTACTTCTCAGCTAATGAAAGGGAAGAAAAGAGTCTATTTGCAATCATGTTAGTAGTGGAAGAAGTAAGCAAAACAAATCCCTGAAACATGTGTGGTAAATGAAAGAGATTAAAGGGAAGTTGACCTAATATGAATTGGCAAATCTGGTTTTTCATTTGCAGGAGACCCGTGGTACACGCTTCCTGGGTTTTCAGCCCACATTTATTTCCTTTTCTGAAATGCGGCCCCAGTTTTGTTTTTTGTTTTGTTTCGTTTTTCTTTTTTTGGAGAACCACATCTTTCCTCATTCTTATTTTATGTGTTCTGGTGAAGTTGACCCTATTTCATTCTGGTTTCAGGTTGACTGTGATTCAGGCTTCCCAGTTAAGAACCTCACACTGGCCTCAGTGACTGGGATCAGAGCATCCCTCAATCAGGGCCAGAGAGGGGCAACCTGGAACTTTTGCTGAGCCTGTAAGACTCAGCAGAGAAGCCTACCTTGGCTTCTGGTTTGAACGTGGGAAGTTGTAGATGAGGAGCTGCTGGGAGCTATCTTCCTACTTCTTCCCACCACTTGAAGCCTGACATCGAAGCCACCAACACAGAGGAGCGTAGGGATCCTCACAGGAGAATATAAAGTCCATGAGGGGAGGAAGCTTGGCACTCTTTTAACTTTTTATTGATACATCATTCACATACAGAAGAAAACACACAAAACTAATTTGAGTAAAAAATTATTACAAAGTGAATACACATATTTAACTACCACCCAGATCAAGAAATAGAACATTACCCGCCTCATACTCCTCCCAGTCACTACCTGCTCTCTCCTCTTGACTATTAACACCATAGTTTTGAGTTTTCCAACTTTGTGTAAATAGAAGTATAGTATTCATTCTTGTGTGTCTGGCTTCTGTTACTCAACATTATTATAAATGCCTTTGATGAACATATACACGCATTTTTATCAGATATATTCCTAAGAATAGAATTGCTGGGTCATAGAGTGTACATGAGTGTACATATGTTCAACTTTAGAAGATGTTGCCAAATTACATTCCAAAATGATCGTACCATAAAAAATTTTTTTTAATTAAAAGAACAAAGTGATCACACGAATTCACCCTGTTATGTACCTGTTCCTGCACATCCTCGGCCACATTTGGTATTTTCAGTCTTTTAAGTGTGGATGTGTAGTATAGTATATCATATTACATTTTCCTCGTGACTAATGAGTTTAAATACCTTTTCATGTGGCCATTTGGATATCCTTTTCCATGACGTGCCTGTTCAACTGCCTGGCCCATTTTTCTACTGAGTTACTTGTCTTTTATTTTTTGATTCGTAAGAGGTTTAAGAATTTTTTATCTTTAGTTGCTACCTTAATACCATGCCATATTACATTGTGGTTTTATAGTAAACCTTGGTAACTGGTAGAGTATGTCCTCCTATCTTACTCTTCTTCTTAAGAGTGTTTTGGCTATTCTTGGCTTTTAGCATTTCCATATACATTTTAGAGTCAGGTTGCTATTTTCCACAAATAAATCTGTTAGGATTTTCATTGGGATTGCATTGAATCTATAAATTAATTTAGAGAGATTGACATATTTACAACATTGAAATTCGAATCCATGAACAATGCACATATTTCCATTTATTTAGGTTATCTTCAGTTTCCCTCCATAAGTTCTATAGTTTTCTGTGTAGATAAGTCTTGCATTCTTTAATTAGATTTATTCCTAGGTATTTGATACTTCTGTGCAATTATAAATGGTAACAATTTAATTTTTTTTTCTGTTTGTTGCTGTTATATAGAAAAATAATTGAATTTTGCATGTTGACCTTCTATATTGGTTTTCCATAGTTGCATAACAAATCATCACAAACCTAGCATCTTAAAAAATAAAGTTATTCTGTCACTGTTTTCATGAGTCAGTAGTCTGGATATGAGTTAGCTAGGTCATCTGCTCAAAGTCTCACTAGGCTGAAATCAAGGTGTCAGCCATGCCTATGATCTCACCTCAGGCTGAGAGTCCTCTTCCAAGCTCACTGATTATTGCTGCAATTCAGTTCCTTGCAGTTGTAGGACTGAGGTTCCTCTTTTATGCTGGCTGTCATTTAGCAGCCACTCTTAGTTCCTAGAGGACACTGCAGTTTCCTGTCATGTAGTCCTCTCTGGAGTATGACATTCTGTTTCTTCAAGGCCTGCAGGATACCATTTCTCTTGTTTCAAATATATCTGATTTCTGACATCTTTGACCTCTAAGCTCTTTTAAAAGGGCTCACCTGATTAGGTAGGGCCACTATGATGATCTCCCTTTTGATTACCCCAAGTTCAACTGGTCTTAATTACATCTTCAAAATTTCTTCACCTTTGCCATACACAATAAACTAATCATGTGAGTGAAATCTCATTCACAGGTCCACCCACACTTTAGGGGAGGGAATGTCATAGGGTATGTACACCAGGGGACCAGAATCTTGAGGGACAACTTAGAATTCTACCTCCCACACCTTGTATCCAGCAACCTTACTGGCTAATTAATTCAAGTAATATATCTGTAGATTCACTGAGGTTTCCTAAATACACAGTTATATTACATAAATATAATAACAATTTTATTTATTCCCATAAATAATACTGTTATTTGTTATACTGTTAAAACTTCTTTTTCTTAACTTATTGCACTGGCTAGAACCTCCAGTTAAATGCTGAAAAGAAGTAGTGAAAGTGGGTTTGTTTTTTGTATCATTGTATCTCAAGTGTTTAAAATAGACATAGTAGCTTTTCAATGAATATTTTCAAATGAATAAATGAATGACAGTAAAGCTGAGAGATGGGGAAAATTGGTTCCTGCTTGAGCATCTAAATATCACCATGTCCTAAGTCATCCCCAACCATGGACTTTTTAATTACATAAGGTGATAAATTCCCCCCCACCCCAATTTTTAGCTTAAGCCAGATTTTTTTTGTCAAGTTCAATCAAAAGTTTTAAGTGATATTAGATCTCCTGACCCACAGAATAACATGAGTGAAAAATATTTGGGAGAAAATTAATTATTATGCCCAATGGAGTTACTTTTTGTTTTTTTTTTTTTTTTGAAGAGAACTTCTGGGAATTCAAACATGTTCAAATATGTACCATATTAAGAAAATCCTCCCTTACATTCACCTACCACTCCATTGGTCCCTCCCCCTACTCCACTTTTTTTTTTTTTATAACTAAGCTTTTAGAAACAGTTTACTCATTCTTTGTTCTTTTCATATAACGGTCCTCAGCTCATGATAATCTGCTTCTAATTCTACCAACTACCAAACTTTTCTTGGTAGGATCAGTTGTGACCTTCAGGCTGCTGAATCTAATGGACAACACATCTTATTTGCCATAGTTGACCACTCCCATCTTCTTCCAAAAAAATTGCTTCCTTGTCTTCTGTGACCCCATGGTCTCCTGGCTTTTCTATTATTTCTCTGGTTCCTCTTTCTAGTCTCCCCTGGTTGCTTTTCCTCCTCTTAGGACCTAGTCCATTAACCAGAGGGATATGCTAAACCACCTGGAATCAAAGCAGTACTCACTAACACACATAAGCGAGCCAGTTTAATCATAAAGACAAAGCCATTTATATAAATGTTTTTTTGTTCATTGATTTGATGTATGTTGATGTATGCTTGTTGTATGGATCCGTGGTCAGTCGTAGGCCCTCTTCCCTTCTTTTCTCTTCCCTTCCTTTCCCTCCTCTTCTCTTCTTATCTCTCTGTACTCTCTCAGGAATCTCATACACATCCATCCTTTCAATTATTAAATGCATGTTGACAACTTCTGAATGTATATCTTCATTCAGGTCTCTCTTAGTTCCAGACCCATATATCTGACTGCCTCCTTAGTATTTCCAGATAGCTAGTACATAGACATCCAAAATTGGACATGTCTATTACTGAACTTATGGTGCCAAATCTTTTCCTCCTCCAGTGTTTCCTACCTCATTAAATAGTCCCACCATCCTCCTAGTTGCTCTTGTCAGGAACCTAGGAATCATCAACCTAGGAATCATCCTTTACATCTACCTATTTCTTAGCCCCTTTGTCCAACCAGTCACCAAGTACTGTCAATTCTGTCTCCAAGGATACTTCTCAATCTGTCTACTGCTCTTTGTCTTTACCACTACCACCTTAGCCCAGCACCTGGACCACTCAGACACTGTGTTAGTTAGCTCCGGCTGGTATAACAAAATACCGTAGACTGTGTCACTTAAACAACAGACAAATATTTCTAGCAGTTATGAGATCCAAGATCCAAGAAGTCCAAGATCAAGGTGCTGGCAGATTCAGTTCCTGGTGAGAGCCCTCTTCCTGGCTTGCAGAGAGCCACCTTCTCACCGTGTCTCACTGTGACAGTGATATCTCTCACTCTTCCTCTTCTAATAAGGACACTAATCCCACCATAGGGGCGTCACCCTCATGACCTCATTCAAACCTAATTACCACCCAAAGTTCCCACCTCCAAATACCATCACCTTGGGGATGAAGGCTTCAACATATGAATTTGGGTATGGGGGGCACAAACATTCAGTCCATAACAGATACCTTTCTAGCTGCTAGTGCCATACATTTTCTTGGTTATCTCCACTAACTCATTCTCCACAGAGTGGTCAAACTGATCCTTTAAAAACATGCTTGTGTCATCTCTTTCCCCAGAGCCCTCTAAAAACTTATAATAAAGTCCAAACTCTACCATGACCTGTACTCCCTGAATGGTCTGGCTTAGGCCTTCTTCAGCCTTTTCTCTCTTCCCTCTGCTTACCTAGCTCCTTCATGTCTCAGAGTTTCTTTCTGCTGGCTCTTTCCACTGCCTGGGACTCTTCACCACCACTATTCCCCTTCCCTGGCCAATTCCTATTCATTTCTCAGTTTAAATGCTGCTTCCATGGGCAAGGATTCCCTGTTCACCTACATTAAGTTACACTCACCTTTACAAGCTCTCATAGCTTCTTTTACTTTTCCATGACATGTATCCCAACTGTTGAACATTTTCTATAATATTTGTTGAATGTCTCTTTTCTGTACTCCCTCTCCAAACCACCCCCAGATTGTGAGTGCTATGAGAGCATGAACTGAATCAATCTTGCTTACTGCTAGCATCTAGGACCCAGAAACATCTTTGATAAATATCCACTGAGTGTGAACGGATGTTTGGATGTCTACTGGAGAATGAGGATGACGGTAGGGGGTTAGGGAGTGTTGGTGTAGGAACATTTTCCCTACCTCTTCATTCTAATAAGAGATTTAGAATCAGAATATTTCTTCCACCATTAAGAGGAGTCATGATTTTGACAAAAAATTAACCTCATTCTGGGGACAAGTAGTGAGTAACTGAGGTAGCCTCTAACATACTGGGGCAAAAGGCAGGCAGCTCAGGCAGGCAGTAAAGAATCAGACAGCCAGAGAGGAGCACCATTTCCCTCTGGATGCCATTAACTAGAGGGATATGCTGACCACCTGGAATCAAAGCAGCACTCCCTGGCACGCATCAGTGAGCCAGTTTAATCATAAAGACAAAGCCATTTATACAGGCTTTTTGTTTGCTCACTGGTTTGATATACGCTTGTTGTAGGGATCTGTGGAGAAAAAACTGTCACTAGTCTGACCTTCAATTTTTGTGTATTAGACACAAAAATACTTACATTTTGTAAATGTGTCCTGTATGCTTTCTTTATCATTTCTTTTGCTGGGCATATTGAGCTGTAAAATAAAGTTAGGGTAAACTTAGAAGAATGGAAATAGGCTTTTGCATATTTATAAAGGAGGAACACACAAAAATAAGCTATACATTTTCTAAAATACTGCATTCTTGCAACCAAATATAGGAACTGTCTCTTGGATTTGTGAACTGGTAAAGAATACCTGAAATAATAAATTAATCTAATTGATTATTTACTAAGTTATTAAAGACTTATTTCCAAGCAAAATCTTCCCTACAAGATGTCTTTTTCTTATAAGTATTGAGAACCTTCAAATTCCATACTTTTCGAGAAAGCCTTAACTTTTCTTTGGAGAAGAAGGAGAATCTGACATTTTTTGGATTCAAATAATAAGTAATTCCACTTAACATAATTCTTCTCTTTTTCAGTAATTTCTTGGTGTGGCATTCCCACAATATAGTGTGGGACAAACGGCATGGGACCGGAAGCCCTTAAACCTGGCTTCTGATTAGAAATCGGCTGCCACTGCTAAAATGTTATCTGTCTCAGCCCTTTGGACCTCCATTTCCTCATGTGCAAGTGGAAAACCTCTTCCGTTCCAAAAGTCTTTGATTTCAAAGATGTTTTCTTTCTTTTGAGTTTTTCATTATTTTTATTTATATAGATCCTTAAAAGTTAATAAATAATAGTATGGAAGGGGAAAATACTGTTTTAAATCAAGGCTAGATTTTCAGAAATAAGACTTCTAGATTGAAATCAAATTCTGACTGAGAACTTGTTTTTATTAATGCTCAGGAATTCACAGAAGTAAAGAGAATAGGGCAAGAAAACACAGATATTTTACTTCCTGGTAGAATCGGAATCAAAATGACCAGACAGTGGCATGAGAATTAAATGGCCTTTCTGATGCATTTTGGTATCCAACAAAAGTCCATTATATAATTGCAATCCATTGTTATACTAATCTTTTACTCTGGATTATGTTGTGAAATTGTCCTGTTTTCATGATACCACTGTTTGTTGTTTTTATCTCTGTTTATTTTGCTTCTAAAATATTTCCTGTTTTATTTTTTTCTCTATTTAAAAATATTACATAGCGGTATAAGAATTTGTATTCCTGCTGCTTAGGGGGTTCTTTCTGTGTGATGGTTGGTGTTGAGTCACGTACCCAGTTGATGTAGAGGGTGGTTCTTGAGGAAAATCCCTGAGAGGCCACCCATGGCTTCTGTTTCTCTGAAAATATATGGTTTCTAAATTGCCCATAATTTTCCTAGAAAAGTTTAAATGAAATTTCTCCTTAACCTAGAGAAGTTTTAAATTAAATTTTTTTTCTAATAGATGTTTAACCATTGTCTTTTCATTATAGAATAGCGTACTTAAAAAATAATTCCATATAGTTATTACTTAAAATACTCCAATTGTAAAATAAGCCAAGACTATCATTATCTAATAAATTAATAGTGACTTAACAAAAATCTTGAGCCCTATAACATATCAGTGGCAAGTCTTGAAAAAACATTAGACTAATTGGTTACTCATTCTGCTTAATGTGTGGAAGAAAGTGGTTTATGTTTATAAGCACTAGTTTGTCTTTATCTTTCATTCATTATTCAACAAGTATTTACGGAGCTCTCAGCTCACACCAGGCATTGTTCCAGGTACTGGCTGGGTAAAGTGGTAAACAAAACAGACAAAACTCTCTGTCCTCATGAAGCTTACATTCCTGTGGGGGAAAGACAGATAATAAGTAAAACATATGGGGGCTTAGGTGATAATAAAGTCTAAGGAGAAAAATAAAGTGGAAAAACACATAGGACATGGTGTTACAATGAGAAATATGGGTGTCATGGAATGTCTCACTGAGAAGGTAAGATCTGAATAAAGACCTGAAGAAGGTGAAGGAGTTAGCCATTAGGATATGTGGGGGAAAAGCATTCCAGGCAGAGGGAAGAGCAAGTGCAAATACTCTGAGGCAGGAGCATGCCTGGATTTAGGAACAGTGAGGAGCCCAATATGACTACAGCAGTGAGAAATGGGGGGACTAGGAAGAGATAAAGATAGAGAGGTAAGAGTGGGATGAGATCAACTAGGGCCTTGCCAGGACTTTATCTTCTACTGTGAATGAGATAGAGCCACTGGAGTGTTCTAAGCAGAGGAATGACATGACATGACCTGACTTAAGTTTCATCAAGATCAAGCTGATTATTGGGTTGAGAATAAGCTGGTGGGGGACAAAGGCTAGGAGACTTTTGCAGTAATCCAGGCAAGTAGGATCATTGCACTATACAACTCCAAGAAGCATCATTCACCCTGCAGTGTCTGAGAATGGTGCTTCCCATAATGAGCAGTGTATAGCCCAGCAGCTGTAGTTAGCAGCTCTGTAGGCAAGATGGCTTGGACCAGGGTGGATGCAATGTGAGTGGTGAGAAGTGTTTAGTCAAGATATACTTTGAAGGTATATCTAGAACTAATAGGATTTTCTGACATGGTAGATGTGGAATATGAAAGAGTCAAGTATGATTTCAAGGTCATCCATTAATTTCATGAATTATTACTATTCATTATACCAAATACCATTTACTAAGTGGGAGTAATTCATATTTATTTTTTAATTCAACAAGCATTTATTGAAAGTCTACTATGTAGTACATTGTTCCAGATTCTGTAGGACATTTTAAAAAGTACAATAGCAGCAACAACAGAAAATCCTGTCCTGGAAATACTTATAACTTAGTTTGTTAGACAAAGCCTCCATAGATAAAGGAACCAATACTGTAAAAAGCGACATAAGAAAAAACATGATAATCGGACCGATTAAATGGTATAACTACTTCTCTAGGGAAATGGTCCAATTTGAAAATAATTTTACATTTGTCAGGATATGCCCATATTTCTGATTGCTATACTCTCCTAATCTATTCAACAATTTATTCACTATTTTCCAATAGTAACAGGACTCAGTGTTTCCTGTTCCAAATGCAACTAGATATGCTATATGGTTGACTCCTGCTCCAGGAGGAACTATATAAAAGACTTCATGTCTGAGGTAGGAATTACCTGTTTTATGTGACCTTCTCTTGCTGATGTCTTAGGTTGCATTACTCACAGTTTGGTTGAGAATTCACAATTTTACCTTGGCCCCTAGTTCCTACTTGTCCAACTTCTGACTTGCAAATTTTCATACTTCTGACCATTTATCTTACTTGCAACCTTTTGGTTTACGAGAACTTTTGAGATTTTGTGACTTCTCATGCCTCACTTCACCCACCTCATTCATAGCCATGTCTTGCTGCTTCCTGTTCTGTACTTTTCATTAACACAGCTTTCCTAATAATAATGAGATAGTAAAGATTATAATAATGAGTATGATATCTAACATTTTAAAGTACTGACTATGAGCTAGGCAGTAAGTGATGCTATTTAAGTATACTTTAAATGTAATCCTTATAGAAGGTCTGTGAAGTGGGTGCTATCATTATTCCTACAAGGAACTGAGCTTTAGAGAGCTGAACATGCCTGAGGTTACTCAGCTAGAAAGTGGCAGGTCTAGGATGCAAACCCAGAGTCCATGAAGACTACTATGCAATAACATGTCTTTTGTACCATATGCATATTAAACATGATTCTGAGGGAGGAAAAAATGTCAATCCCAACAAACTTCTCTAAACTCTCAAAGCCTCTATGTTTAATAATTATCCTTCTAATGTTATGGGTTTATCAGTTTTTAATTTTCCTAGTTGAAGTTAGAGATAACATTTGCAATACAGTCCTATTTTTAAAGGTATTGATAGTAGAGTTGGGTTTGCATGGCCCTAAACACAGGTACACACATATGCGTACTCTGCACACAGGCTACCAAAGTAGCCATTGAAAGTAGAAATGACAGTGGGGACTTCTAGGAGACCAAGATCAAAATAAAAAAGAGAGGAGGGGGCTTCCCTGGTGGCGCAGTGGTTGAGAGTCCGCCTGCCGATGCAGGGGACACGGGTTCGTGCCCCGGTCCGGGAAGATCCCACATGCCTCGGAGCGGCTGGGCCCGTGAGCCACGGCCGCTGAGACTGTGCGTCCGGAGCCTGTGCTCCGCAACGGGAGAGGCCACAACAGTGAGAGGCTTGCGTACTGCAAACAAAACAAAACAAAACAAAACAAAAAAAAGAGAGGAGGGAAAAGGAAGAAAACTAACAAGTGTTTATTGAGCCTCCCATGTTATCAGTTACTGTGCTAAAATGCTCATTTAATCCTTACAACAAATTTATCATTACCCGCACTTTACATTGGAGAAAAATAAACTGTGAAGGGGATATTACTCCTATTTGACAGATGAAGAAACAAAGGATTAGAAATTGGGATCAAAATCACAGAGTTAGTGTCAAAGCAGGTTGAAAAACCCAAAATTAGCTGAATTCCAAAGCCTGTGGAATTAATCATTGCAGGTGGTAGACAGACTCTAGGGTAGCCCCCATGATTCCCACTTCCTGGTATTCAAAACTTTGTGTAATTCCTTCTTCTTAAGTGTGAGTAAAATTTGTGACTTGCTTCTAAACCATAGAACATGGTGAAGATAGAATATCATTCTGTATTGCTAGATGACTCACTTTAGAGAGTTTAGAGACACGCCTTGCTGGTTTGATGAAATAAGCAGCCATAGTGAGAAAACCTATATGGCAAGGAACTGCAGGAGGCCTCTAGGAGCTGAGGGCAGCCCCCAGACAGCAAGAAGCTAGGGTTCTCAGTCCTACAATCACAAGAAAGGGAATTCTGCTAACAACATGAATGACTCTGGAAGCAAATTCTTCCCCAGTCAAGCCTCCAAATGAGAACACAGCATAACTGATGTATTGATTGCAGCCTTATGAGATCCTGAGCAGAAGACCAAGCTAAACTGTGCCAAGACTCCTGACTCACAAAATTATAACATCATAAATATGTGTTATTTTAAACTACTAAGTTTTGATAATTTGTACATAGCAATAGAAAACTAATACACCATGCTACCTTGGTTTTCCCTATCTTGGAGCACAGTAAATTATTAGTAAATGGTAGTTGCTATTATGGTAATCAAATGAAAATGTGGAACATCAGTGTCAAAGAGAAATGTAACAGGGCAATCTAACAGAGTTAAATAATTGTTTCCAAAGTAATCAAGCAGCTGATTTAGAAGATGCAAACATCTTCTAACACTAGAAATGTTATAATATTTCACGTGATAATAATACACTCAGTAATTGTTGGGAGTAATATACAAGTTTTCAGTATTCCATCATTTTTTTTAACTTTATTTTTTATACAGCAGGTTCTTATTAGTTATCAATTTTATACACATCAGTGTATACATGTCAATCCCAATCGCCCAATTCATCACACCACCATTGGCTTTTCTTTTTAATACTGAAATGATTCAAGGGATAACAAGTGAACATATTAATTAATTTGAAATTTATCTACTTCTAAATTACTTGTCCAGTTAACAGTTTTTTGTTTTGTTTTATTTTTGGCAAACCTGATCATTACCATTTACTTTTACATTTAGATTCATGATTATGAACTGTTCTGTGGAAAAGTAAAAATAAAATCATGCTGGATCCCTGAAAGAACTAAGTGCAATACTCAGTGTGTATTTTCTTCCTATGGTATGTTATCTACAGGTGGATGAGGAAAGCAAACCAGTCTGTCTTCTTCTAGTGTCTGGGAGATACTTCGTGGCTATTGTCTAACCCAAGTGCCAACTACAGCAACTTGGAATCTTTTTGAAACAAGGTGGGGTATAATATAAACGCAAATATTTTTTAAAAGGCCAGACTGCCAGGTTTAAGGCAGCTTTTGAACTATTGTTGATTTCCTGATGTTCCAAAATATAGGAACCTGCTATATTTCTTAGTATAATCTGTGAACTGATTCCAGATTTAAAGTGAATTATTCTCCTTTCTGGCCTTTGATGAAATTTGGTGAGTCTTTCCTTGATATGTTCATAATGTAAACTCATCTGGTTTTATATGAGATTGGGGATTTAGGAGGATTTCTTATTTTAAAGTTAAATTTAGTTCATATTGGAGACTGATATTCTCATTCTCCTTATTACAAAACTGTAGAGGATTGAATTTGAAAAACATACTGTAAGAATTTCCTCTCAGCTATTTTTGTTGCTTCCTTCTCTTTTGTCCTTCCCTTCCCCCCAACTTTAGCTCCTTAGTGTGTAAATTATTATTTCACAAAGAGTTATGTTTGCAGTTTTCAAAGTGACTTCTTAGAAGTGAAATTTGAATCATTTTTTTTCAATCCCCAAAGGTAAGATTTATATTTTCACTTTTGATTTAAGTGTCTTATAAATGCCTGAAACTTTGATATTTTTAGGCAAAGAAATAATTTCAAAATTGAAAGAAATCTTCCTAAAATTAAGACGTAAGCACTCAAATGGCCCTTTCCTCTCTTTTAAAAAATATCCTAAGACATCCCCTTTCTTGTGGATTGTATTTTATTGGATTAAGATCCCCAGCCCTCTGAAACCCGGCTAAATTGGATTACCGTTGAGAATCACAGGGAGGAGGTATTAATAATATACACACACTTCAAGCATCTCAGTCAAATAGCAGGAATAACTGATTTCAGTGCCAGAGAAGTTTGATAGGTGCCTGGAAGGAAGGCCTGGAACTAGGGGAAAACTTAGAAGAACTTGGTGAGGGAAGGCCTCGAGAGAGAGACAATGCAGTTTCCAGAGTCCAGTGTATTGTTGGGGAGGGGTCACCTTAAACCTTTAAAAGGACGCTTAACTGGGAAATTCTGAGCAGCCTTCACTTTGAAGGGGGTGAAAGGAGAGGTGGAATGTTGTGGAAGTATCTTCTTAATAGGCGCTGGGTGGTTGAGAGATGCTTGGAGTCAGTTGGTCTGGGGGGTGGGCGAAGGCCACCCTGAGGGTTCGCGGACCGTCCCTCAGAAGGCGGCAGACGGCACCTGGCTGCCGCCGAGAGCACATCGGGGTGGGGGAAGGGTCGTGGGGAAAAGTCGAGTTCAGCGTGGGTTTCTCTCTTTGCCTGGAGGACTATTAGAATAGATTAGAGGAGGCGCCGAGCAGCCGCGCGGGGTATTCCCCGCTCCGGGGGAACGCCGGCGGCGCCAGCGCCGGCCCCGGCCTTCTCCTGAGGCGGCGAGAGCTACCCCCGGTCCGGGCCGCGGCCTCCCGCCCCGGCGGAGCCGCGCGGTGGATTGTGGGCTGGGGGCTGCGGCGGCCTCACTGCGGCCTCGGACACTGTCTCCCCGGACCTAGCCGGGCCGAGGCAGGCGGGCGGAGTGAGGGGAACCAGTGGAGCAGGGAGCAGAAGCGCTAGAGTAGTGGTCGCGGCGCGGCGGCGGCGGCGGCGGCGGCTCCTCTGGAGGCCGGGGATGTGGGAGAGGCGGTGGCAGGAGCGGCGGAGGCGGCGCTGCGGACCCGGGGGAAACTGCTGGCTGACAGGACACCCGGGAGAGACGTGAGGGAGCTGCCGCTGCCGCCTCTCACCCCCGAGCGGAGCTGGGCTCGAGAGGGCGGCCCTGTGCTCCGCCAGCCGACTAGCCAGCCGGCGCGGGGCGGGGGCGGGAAGCCGGGCTCGGGCCCAGCCGGGCTCCGGGCGGCGGCGGCCGCGGAGCAGCAGCCTCGGCGCGACGTGGAGGATTGGAGGCGGCGGCGATGCACTAGGCCTCGCTCTGGGGCTGCTGCCCGGGACCCGCAGGTAGGTGTCGGGCCGGCCGCACGCGGCCCCCAGCGCTTCGCGGCCCACCCTCACCCCGACCTCCTGTAGAGGGAGGACCGAGACCCCACCCCCTCTGTCTCCTCCCCTGCCGGAGCCGGCAGAGTTTCGGTCACAACTGACCAGCGCCGAAGCTTCCATTCCTCCCGGCCACCACCACCTCCTCTTCCTTCTTACTCTCCCTCCGGGATCGGGGCCGGCAGCTGTGCTCCTCGCTTCCAGCCCGCGGCCGCTACGCCGTTCTCGCCCCTGTCTCCCCTCGGGGATCCGGGCTGTGGAACCGCCACCACGCGCCTTAGACGCTGCCCCCAAACTTTCCCTTTCTTTTTCTAGCCGGGCCCTTACCCCTTTTTGATCCTACTGGAATAATTTAAATTAAAAAAGTCATTTTTTCCCCCTGCCGAAAGCCAACCCAGAAAATAACTCGGTGTTTTGCAGTTTGGCAATTTAGCTCGCAAGCATTTGTTCAATAATTAATTTTTCTTCAGTTATGTGTCTTTCCATCTCTGCATTGGTACAAAGGCAGGCCTTCCCTGCCCTCCTGTCGTTGACAAGGGAACTTTTGCCTGCCCATTATAATTAACACTTGGTCTGTCCGTGTACTGAGTTCGGGATGGTATTTTTAGAATTTTGGTTGACCCGGGTTGCAATTTTTTTTAAAGTTCCCCTTTCACCAGCTTTATTTTGGTCTTTATTGGGGCTCTCCTTACTTTCGAAGAATTAAATTGGAATGTTTTTGTGTTTTGCTTTTAATTGGTTCTATATCTGATTTGTCAAACCCCAGGGCAATCTTAAGAGTAAACGCTTACAAGGCAAGTGATTTCATGATAGTATACTGAGATATGTGTTATTGTGGTAACTTAAACTGCAGATTTTGATGGACAGTCAGGTTGACTTTTATATCTGATGAAGTGTTCTAGTTGGAAAAGTACCTTCAGAGCCTTAATGACTTCTAAGCAGTTATGATAGAACAGATGGAATGATGGGATTTGTTTGTTTGACTGTATTTGTATTGCAGTCAGAGTCTGATTTCCTAGAAATAGGTATTACTTGATTGTTCATAGTGGTCATCATTGCTAATGATAGGTTTTGGTAAAAATGATCAATGCGTGCAAATTTTGGGCGACTGATAGTTGTGGTTTGAGGGATTAGATGTTTGAGATTTTATTGTGATTTGGCTGTTTTAAAATTATGCTTGTTAATTTCAGAATTATTGCACTATCAGGACAGACATTACAATCTGAGGGTCACTTTTAAAAGAAATAAATGTTTTATGGTTTTCTTTATAAAGAATGCATGCCAAACTATAAAGGCTGTTCACATTTTCTTGTTGTTGATGATATTAATATATTTTGGTCTTGGAGAGGTATTGTTACTCTAACACTGGGCTTTCTGAAGTGTTTTCCGTTGCTTTTAAATTATCCAAAGTTTACTAAGAAAAGATGATTAAATTTGCATATGTTTGTTTTCTGGAAAAGTTAAGGTTTATTTCTGAATAGGTATTAAGTTTTTATGTCAGAATTAAAATCAAATCTTACATAACTCTTGAAATGGCAAACTGCAGAATTTGCTCTTAATCACATTCCTTTCCTATCAGTAAAAGTTGATTAAAATTCTTTTCCTGCTTTTAGCTTTTTACATACTTTATTGAGTAAAAGTACACTTATTTAAAGTGTTAAATTCATCCATATTTAGTATATTTACATAATTGTGTAACCATCACCATAATCTAATTTTAGAATATTTTCATCACCCCAAAAAGAAACTCCCCTTACTCCCCACCCCAGCCCCAGACCTAGGCAACCACTAATATACTTTCTATCTCAATGAGTGAATTGTGGTTCACTCATAAATAGTATCAGCTCCCTGAAAAATTTTTCTTTTAAGATTAATTTCCATGTTTAAAATAGTTCTGGACAGGAAATAATCAACTGATCACTGGTATTAATAAGTGATGTTTTAAACAGTTGATATATTGTTTGGTTGTATTCCTCATGGATTGCTATAAAGAGTGGAGAAAGAAAAAAGTTAGGATTAATGACTTAAGTGATCTCAGGAGGTGGTTTAGTCAGCTGGAAGTCAGTAAGTAAAAGTTGAAGGAGTATTTTTGCCATTGGATATTAGGGCTGGAAAAGATCTTAAAGGTCATCAGCTTACTTCCTGCTTGCTTCGCAAATAAATGGCAGAAACCAGATGAGGAAATCTGAAGAGTGGAAGGTTGAATCTCTAGAATGCATGGCTCAAGAACCACAATGAGACAATGTAAGGCAAGAGATGGGGATTTGCAAGTTAGAACTGTTTAGATCCTATGTATATATAAGTATGTATGTATATATGTATGTAAGTATTTGACATTTTACTAGCAGAGTAGGGAGAGAACTGGACATTCCCCAACTTTGGGATGGAGGGGAAGAGGTGACAGTAGATGCGATTCATGTTACAAAATCCTCTAAAATGCTTTAACCTAAAGGAGGATGGCATATATATTATTTAGCTATCTTCTTGTACTATTACCATCTTATTTTTAAAAATCCAAATTTTAAAAACAAAATTAATTTTTAAAAATTATACAGGGCTGGTTGGAGACCTCCTTTTTCAAAGACCCAGGACCCTAACATCTAAACCAATGGTACTAAAATAAGGGCAGTTTTGCCCTCTAAGGAACGTTTGGCAGTGTCCGAAGACATTTTTCATTGTCACAACTGAGGGTGCGGTGCTGTTGCTAAATATCCTAGGATGCACAGGACATGTCCTACTCCATCCTACCCCCCACACACAACAAAGAATTATCTGACCCTACATATCAGTAATGTTCTAATCCTGTAGTTTGTGTTATTCTGGTAAGGGCCTGAGCAAATGTGCTTGACTCCCACCAGATTGGAAAATATTTTCAGTGGGCATTGTTTGGTGGGTTACATAAAACTTTAGGTCCTCTAGCAATTCTCTCTCTTTGCAGGGGGAGGCGGTTGAGGGAAAATTAAAAGGAAATCTGTGACATAATGCAGATATTCTTTAGTCTGTTTAGTTGTCTTCAAATCTGAAGTAAAAAAATTTTTTCCTGAAAATGGCAGCCTTACTTTACTGCAGATTTGAACTATTATGTTTTGAATTGTTTGTTACTGGTGCATAGGTTTTTGAAATTGGAAATAGATAAATAGTATTTTCTCTATCTAGATTTCTTTTCCTGGTAGCTTCAACTGCGAAGAAAGGAGAGAAAGTAAGCTAAAGTGTTTTAATTAATTGTGTATGTTGTGATGAAGAAAAATTCAAAGCTTGTACATGAATCTCATCTTTTTTTTTTTCTTATGGGCCCCTTTTGACTCTAATTTCTTTATAACAAGCTTAATTTGGTGAAAGAAGAAGAAAAGATTGAAAAGTTGGAATCACTTTTGCTATTTACCAGCCTTATGACTTTAGATAAATTACTCAATCTTTCTGAGCCTCAGTTTTCTCATCTATAAAGTAGGAATAGTGATAATTCCTGCATTATAAACTTATTGTGAGAATTAAATGAGGTAATGTGTGTTAAGATGCTATGTCAACTGTAAAATACTATATGAGTTAGTTAATGTACCTGAAACTAATATAATGTTATATGTCAATTATACCTCAGTTAATAAAAAAAGAGTTACTTGTTTCAGAAGAATCAAATTAGATGGTGCCAAAGCAGGAATATAGAAAGCTAGGCAGAGAATAGTAACTGCTGTCAACCTCTCTAGGGAGAAGAGAGAAGTTCTAAGAATATATTGCTAACAAACTAGTAAAAGAACTAGTATTATCGCCATAATCTGGAGCTCTTCCAACTAGGGGCAGACTGACTTCCTTCAGTAGCACCTGAGGGTATCACTATTACAACACAGTATAAAACTGATTATTGGGCTTCCCTGGTGGCACAGTGGTTGAGAGTCCGCCTGCCGATGCAGGGGACACGGGTTCGTGCCCCGTTCCGGGAAGATCCCACATGCTGTGGAGCGGCTGGGCCCGTGAGCCATGGCCGCTGAGCCTGCGCGTCCGGAGCCTGTGCTCCGCAACGGGAGAAGCCACAACAGTGAGAGGCCCGCGTATCTCGAAAAACAAAACAAAACAAAAAAACTGATTATTAAAATGGTGAAATTAAGTTATAAAGAATAGGTTACCTTGTTTTCAAAATATGCTCTTTGAAAAGTCATAAAAATGTATAATTTAAGAATTAAAAATTTCAAAAGTGCCTTATACAAAAAGTTTTAGCCTTATCAAGAGTAAGCTATAGTTATCTGCATCAGTTACCTTGCTGGGAATAATTCCTTCTGTCTTCATTTACTATTCATGCCTTTCTTCATATTTTAAGGGTTGTATATGAATATTGTGGTAATTCATCATATTTTATGATGTTTTTCTCATGAGGAGTGAATAAAGTAAAATTTTGAAATCATAATTGTTATGTCAAGAAAGTTTGTGCCCTTGTTTGTTTTGTTTTGTTTTTATTTTGTTTTGTTTTTCAATTTGGCTAAGTAAAATCCTAAACTATAGCAGTGTCAGTTGGGATGGAGAGCAAGGGATGGATTTGTGATGAATTTTAAAGGTAGAATCCATAGGACAGTTCAAGTTGGTATAGACTTTGAAGAATGTGGAGAGGTCAGGGAGTTAAGTTGGCTCTAGTGTTTCTAGCTTGGTAAACTACATAGATGGTGTTGTTAACTGAGCTAGAGAAGGAATAACGTTTTTGGCAGGTAGGAGAGGGTGGATAAAGATGGTAGATAATGAATTTAAGTTTTGGATATATTGAATTTTAGGTATCTCTGAGACTTGTAGGTGAAGATGCCCAGTAGGCAGTTACAAATTTGGGTATGGAATACTGAAAAGAGTATATCTTGAATCTATCCAGTTTTCTCCATCTCCTCTACCATTATCTGAGTTCAGGCTACTGTCATCTCTCACCTACAAGTTTCCTGTTTGGTCTCTTCTAGTATTAGTCTTCTCCAATCTGTTTTCAGTACTATAATCAGTGATTTTTCTTAAGGACAAATTTGATTATATCATTCCTCAGCTTAAATTATTTCTGTGACTTTCCTCATGATGAAACCCACATTCCTTATTCCTTTAACAGATTTATAAATTCATTTAAGTTCTTTTCCCAACTTATCTCTCTAGCCTAATGACTCTCCACAACTCCCTGTTCCCCTAAAATAGACAGATTGAATTACTTGTGGTTTCTGGCAATAAGCTCTCTCTTCCCTCCAAGCCTTTGCACTACTGTTCACTATTCCTGAAGGGTTCTCCTTATCACACCCTTTCTCCCCTTCATCTATCTGACTCAATTCTACTTATGTTCAGTTCTTAGTAAGCCTTCATTTGTGCATTATTATTATTATTGAAAAATTTTAAACCCACAGAAAAGTCAAAAGAATAGTAGAACGAACACACACACACCATACACACACACACACACACACACACACACACACACACACACACACACACACACACACCACACACCCCTTTGCCAAACCTGAAAACAGGATGTAGGTATTATGATGCTTCATTCCTAATACTTAAGCATGCATCTCCCAGTTACAGGGACATTCTCTCACGTAACCACAATACCATTATGATACCTAAGAATGTCAACAATTACTCAATAACATTATTCAACATATAGTCCATACTTAAATTTTCCCATTTGTCCCAAAATTATAGCTTTTTTTCTCCCTTTAATGCAAGATTCAGTCAAGATTCATACATTGCATTTGGCTTGTATGTCTCTTTAGTCTCTCCCAATCTGGACCAGTCCCACTGTCTCCCTTTCTTCTTGGATTTATCTTTTGAAAAGTAGAGGCATTTGTCCTCAGGTATCTTCCATATTTTGAATTAGTCTGTTTCTTTATGATTCGATTCTGGTAGAATATTTCTGGCAAGAATACCACAAAGATGATATATATACCCACCACTTTATCACATCAGGAGACACATAATGTCAGGCTGTCCCCTGTTGGTGATTCCAGCTTGATCACTTGGTAAAGGTGAGAACTGACAGATCTCTACTATTTAATACATAATTGATAGCGTGATACTTCATTGCCATGTAAATATCCTGTTCCTAACAATCTTTTAAACTAACGGTTTTAGCATCCATTAATGATCCTTGTTTGAATCAGTCATTGCATTGGAGGGTTACAAAGGGTGATTTTTCTAATTCTTTCATTCCATCTACATTTATTACCTTCATTGATTTTTGAGAGCAGTGAGGTCAGGTTAGATGAAGACTGAATATAAGCAATTGAATTTAGAAATCAGGTCATTCCTCACCTTTTCCAGAGCCAAGTGAGTGGTGAAGATGGAAGATGGATAACTAAGGAGGTAGACCAGAGAGAAAATAGAGGTTTGCCAGTGAAGGGGAGGCAAGAAGAAGTAGCTTGAATAGATAGAGTTGAAGGAAAGAACTCTAATTTAGTACTTGAACATTTTTTTTGATGGATTGATGAGATTGACAATAGGAGAGTCAGGAGAGTCAGGGAATAATTAATAGGACAAGGTCTCAGATGAAGTGCAGAAAGATGAGATCAAGAACAGCAGGTTGGGGGATTAACTCTGGAAAAGAGTAGACACCTATACTGTACCTCAGAAAGTTAGGAGTTGTGTATAGGTGAGAATTAGGTACGTTTGGATATGGATGGAAGAAGTCATATCTGAGGACTTTTTTTTATTGCTATGTGGTAGACATTTACTTTTTGAGCGTGAGATTGATGGAGGTAAGCTAGGGGACATGAGAGTAATGAAAATTTGTTATGAATACTGTGGGGATTGGGAAAGAGAAGTGCTTGAGGATAAATAAGTGAAAGGACTGCTAAGCAGAGCCTCATCTGAGATTGGAACTCATAAATGTATAATCTGCTTGTTTTACATAAATTTTCTCTGGCAGTGTTCTGCAGCCAGGAACAAAGCAAAGACAGATTGTATTGAAGATGGATGAGGGAAGGGAGAATTGAACATCCAAGGGAGACTGTTGAAGTAATTGACCATGAGATCCAAGCTAAGTGGAGAAGCTTGTGAGGCAGAACTGGGCTAAGAGACCCAAACAGTGGGGAGAGGAGGTATAGAGGTAATCAAGCAGTAATTAATTAAAATGCTAATTTATTGTTGGTTTGGGGTTATAGTACTAATAAACTTTATAGTTATTTACTTTATACCTCAAACTAACATTTAATATTTTCATTCTTGAACCACTTACTGACTCACTGCAGGTGAGTTTCTAGCTATTTTGCTTTATTTTCTCTAAAAACAATTTCTTGAATGCATCATCTTTATTATTACTTAACATTTATAGAGTACATACTTGTTTAGATTATTTGAAGACTGTTCTCTTCAAGGATCTAGATACAAAATGTATTTTATTTACAAAGATAGACTTAACACTAGATTGTTTTTACTAGGAAAAACAATCTAGTGTTCTTAGGAAAACATTAATATATAATTTTCTCTTAGCAACTATTTTCAAGGTAGGGTCGATTACACAGATTTTCTTTTAAATTTACTCTTTTTGTAGAAATGTTAATAAGTATCTACTGGTTTGCATATTTAAGACATTTGTACTCTCCAATAACTTTGAGCGATTTTAGGATTTATTTGTTAATCTTTGTTCAAGACACCAAGAACAGAATACCAGTGTTCTCATCTGATTTACTTTGACAAAAATTTCACTAGTAATACAGTAATATCAATGCCCTAATGGAGTATAATAAAGCATCCAAGTTATATTTTGATTTCATTCAATTTTTTACATGCTAGAGACAGATTTTTTTCACAATACAGTTTTATCATTCAGTTCCAGGCCTGTGAACCCTTCATTAATTTCAACGGTTGCTATAGTATGTTATTTTAGTGTATTAAGTCTCTGATGAGTGCTGGGGAAAAAAGACATTGTTTTTAATTTTAATAACATCTAGATTTAAAAAATATATTTATGTTGTTTTTTGAGGATATTTGTGATTTTATTCCTGATAAGAATGTCACACGTGAAATAGTACTTATAGCCATTTAAAAATACGTAAATTTAATATTACAAATATTTATACTTTTTATCCTTCTGGCCAAATTTCTCTCTTACTGTTCCTTCTTGTCACTAAATCAAAGTAAATAAGGAACTTCAGGAAACACCTGTATTCAGAGTTTCCTACAAGGCCCAGGGTCTCATACATGTCAAATGGGAATGTAAGGAAAAAGCAAATTAGATTAGCACAACTTTGTTCTTATTTTCTGTTCCTTTAGCTTCAACTTGATTTCCCCCAATTTAGAAATACTGATATATGCAAGAAAAAAAACACCACACTGTAATGTCCAACCGAAGATCGATGTGATGGAAGTTAGTAGAGATTATTTTTTAATCATAGTAATTTAAAATATCTCAAATATGTCATATTTTAAGAAGCACTTTCTTGACATAAATCACAGCAAGATCTTTTTTGATCCACCTCCTAGAGTAATGGAAATAAAAACAAAAATAAACAAATGGGACCTAATGAAACTTCAAAGCTTTTGCACAGCAAAGGAAACCATAAACAAGATCAAAAGACAACCCTCAGAATGGGAGAAAATATTTGCAAATGAAGCAACTGACAAAGGATTAATCTCCAAAATATATAAACAGCTCATGCAGCTCAATATTAAAAAAACAAACAACCCAATCCAAAAATGGGCATAAGACCTAAATAGACATTTCTCCAAAGAAGACATACAGATGGCCAAGAAGCACATGAAAAGCTGCTCAACATCACTAATTATTAGAGAAATGCAAATCAAAACTACAATGAGGTATCACCTCACACCAGTTAGAATGGGCATCATCAGAAAATCTACAAACAACAAATGCTGGAGAGGGTGTGGAGAAAAGGGAACCCTCTTGCACTGTTGGTGGGAAGGTAAATTGATACAGTCACTATGGAGAACAGTGTGGCGGTTCCTTAAAAAGCTAAAAATAGAATTACCATATGACTCAGCAATCCCACTACTGGCCATATACCCAGAGAAAACCATAATTCAAAAAGACACATGAACCCCAATGTTCATTGCAGCACTATTTATAATAGCCAGGTCATGGAAGAAACCTAAATGCCCATTGACAGATGAATGGATAAAGAAGATGTGGTCCATATATAGAATGGAATATTACTCAGCCATAAAAAGGAATGAAATTGGGTCATCTGTTGAGACTGGATGGATCTAGAGACTGTCATACAGAGTGAAGTAAGTCAGAAAGCGAAAAACAAATATCGTATATTAACGCATATATGTGGAACCTAGAAAAATGGTACAGATGAACTGGTTTGCAGGACAGAAATTGAGACACAGATGTAGAGAACAAACGTATGGACACCAAGCGGGGAAAGTGGCAGCGGGTGGTGGTGGTGATGTGATAAATTGGGAGGTTGGGATTGACATGTATACACTGATGTGTATAAAATTGATGACTAATAAGAACCTGCTGTATATATATAAAAAAAAAAATCAAGTCATCCAATGATGGAATGACCCAGTTGATTGTATGACTGACTTGACCAATAACAGAGTGATGTGAGTAACAAAGAGATCTGTAAGTCATTTTATTTATAGGAAATTTTTAAATTCTAAGAGCTATTCTGAAGACTCATCATGAAGTTATCTTGCTTACTTGGTGAATTTTAGATCAATTTTTCACAAATCACAAACATGTATAGTGTTAGTACACATCCTGAGGACTTTAAAAAGATCTTTCTTATGTGATTATTTAGGTGATTTTTCCCTTTACTTATTGAATGTATGTGCATCTGTATGTGAGCATGCACATGTGTTGGGAAATATAAGTTAAAAAAAAAAAAAAGCACTTGCCACAACATTTTTGGAATTTTAAGAGCCAATTTCTGGTAAATGGTATAGTTAAGCTTCTTTCATACAGCTAAGACACAAATAATAAACTTCTCTACTATATAAGATTTATCATCTGACAGAATCTAGTTTAATCGTAATTTTTAAAGTACTTAAAATGTTAAAAAATTGTATATCATATACATTATTGCTCACAGTTATCTTAATACTGAAGCTAAAATTTAAACCTAAAGATTTGGGCTTTCAAGAAATACTAACAAATTAATGCTATCATATAAATAAGTATTTGTCTTCTCATCTTGATAGCCCATAGTAGCGTATTTGTCCCTCATTGCAGCTCAGGAATTATCCTTTTGTTAACAAAAGTAGTAAATTATACTGATGAAAAGTGTCTTTTTCCTTGAGTAATAATTTTCTAGCAGTCCCAGTCTTATAAAATTATTTGAGCCTAAAACTGCCCTAAAAAATAGTCTTTAAAAAATGATCACAATCAGATGTTAATTATTGCTATCATTTATTTTTAATACAAGATGGACATAGAGGACTTCCCTGGCAGTTCAGTGGTTAAAACTTCATCTTTCAACACAGGGGGTGCAGGTTCGATCCCTGGTTGGGGAGCTAAGATCCCACATGCCTCACGGCCAAAAAACCAAAACAGAAGCGATATTGTAACAAATTCAATAAAGACTTTAAAAGAAATGGTCCACATCAAAAAAACCTTAAAAAAAAAACCCCAACAAGATGGACTTGTTCTTCTAAATAATTGTTATTGGATCAGTAATTGATCTGATAAGGAGAAAAAGAAGACAGAAAAGTAGAGCACTGGGTGCCTGAAATGGATGGGAGGCAGTAGTGAAAAACATAGGTTTTTGGGGTTTTTTTCTCTCTCCGGAGAGGCAGTGTGGTTTGGTGACAGTGACATGGAATTTTGAATCAGAAGATCTGAATGCAAGTCGCATCTTCACAACTAAGTAGCTAAATGGTTTGAAGCCAAGTTACTCTTGAACCTGTTTCTCTATCCACATAATAGGGATCAATGATTCATTCATTCACAGATTCACTCAGAAATGTTTTTCTTGCTAGGTTGTTAGGAAGACCAACAAAATAATCTGAATGAAAGCAAGCAATTATGAACCGTGTAGTGTTTAGTCAAATATTAGTAATGATGTAATTCATCTTATTGTCTTTCTGTTGCTTCCCTCTCCTCTGCCATCCTTCCTTATTTCATAGATAACGTATTTTCATTGCACTCTTAATCTTAGGACTTAAGAGAATTTTCAGAACTAGTGGTAGGAGTGAGGCAATCCAGGTTCACCCAAGTCCCAGCTGATCTGCCTGCCCATCATGGATAAGGGCATTAGGCAGAAGAGTAGGATGGAAGGCAACTTTTCTGGATCAGCTTGTTCATTTTCTTACTGCTGCCTGACAAAGTCCTGTTTTTCTCAAGGTGGGGCATAGCCCAATGTGCCTCATAGTCTCTGGGTATGATTATTCTTTATCTTTTTTTCTGCTTCCTCCTCTCCACCCCATCCCATTCCCATGAGTATCTAACTCTTCTTTCTCTCTCATCTCCTTTCTCCACCACTTTTTCTTGTTTCTTTTAATCTCACCCTTCAGTTGATTTCTTGCTGTTTGCCTATAAATGTGCTCCAGCCTCCCATGGCCTAAATAATTCTTGCTCAACTCTAATCGCTTTTTTTTCATCACCAAAAATATGTTGATATTGTTGCTTTTGTTACTTCATCACTTACTTAACCTCTTGTGGTATGGCGTCTGTCCCAAACACTGTCCTAAGACTGTTCTAATCCAGTATCCTTTCTGAAGTTAATAACCTTCTTGACCTCTCTATCTGCAGCATGTTGACACTACTTTTCACACTTTCTTCCTGGACACTTCTCCCTTGGCTTCTGTAGGATGGTTTTTCTGATTGCTTTCTTCCTTACCTCTTACATGTATTGGCCCCACCCCTTGCTCTGAGCTCTCATTGGCCCTCTTTTTCTGCACTTTCTTCCTTTGTAATATTACTTTCCTGCGACTAGAATTATTTACACTATTATTTCTGTAATGTAATTGAACTAGGAACGGTGATGCAAAGTTCAGGGAGGCAGAATTCTGTTTACTACAAGACATAATTTTTTTCCTAAAACAATTATAGTTGTTTTGTAGTAATAATCTGCTTTTGAAGTAGTCAGTTCTCTATTACTGTATGTTTTCAAGTGGAGGTAGAAAGACCCCTTGTAGAAAGGATTCATATATTCGGTAGAAAGTTGAGCCAGATGATCTCTGAAAGTCCCATCCAACTCAGAGATTGTAATATTTATATCATCCACTCTACTCCCATGGATTGAATTTTGACCTTTATTCAAATGTCTTCCAAAGCATTATTTCTAGCTTCTCTGCCTCATCATCCCTCTTCTCTCTCACAGTTTTTATCAAAAATTGCTTCTGTTTTAGGCTACTGTTTATTCTAGCTTCATCATCATTTTCCACTACTCTTTTTTCTTTCCTTTTACTGGCATGGCTTTGAGGACCACTGTTTTTTGCTTTGACTACTTTTCTGACAGTAAATTATATCTGCCCATATTGGTTTGCTTCCCCCCGCCCAACCCAAACTAGGGGCACTCAAGCAAGGGACACAAATAGAGGAGGCTTAGAAGCCTAAAGTTTAAATTTATTTTAAAACTTTGTATGGCACAGTCCAAATGTTAAGGCTTAAGATGTTTATAATGGTAAATAGTAGTAGTTGCAATTATTTATTGAATGTCTACTATGTGCCAAGTACATAGATTATGTAAATTGTATTTCATTTAAATGTTACAGCATTCCTATGAGGAAGACACTGTTGCTGTCCCATTTTATAAACGAGGAAACTGAGAGGAATGTAAGAAAGTTGTCAGAGGTCACACAACTATTAAATGACAGAGATCTAACTCACTTTATGGCTAGTTTTCTTAACCAATATATTATACTGTGTTACAGGAAAGGTAGAAATCTAGAATCAAATATTAGAAAGTTAGGTAATGTTATACAAACAAGGTAGCGTATTCTCGACTTAGGTTTTTAGATTGTTTTGAATACACGTGAACTTATATGAGATATGGTTAGTGGCTTGTGTGTGCTTACCTCCTTTTCCATGAGAGTCATTCATTTATTCATTCATTCATCCAACATTCATCTGTGCTGGGTGTGGTATAGGAAGATGAATGAAACAAATATAATTTTATGATGTAGAGAGAGAGACAGGAAATAAGCAGGTAAATAAATAGTTATAATTTGAGAAAGTACTATAAAGTACACAAACCATAATGCTACTAGTAGAGAATAACAGGGATATGTGTGTTGGATGGGGGATAGAGTAAGGGGAGGATGTGCTTAGATACTGTGGTCAGGAAAAGCCTATTATATAACCACCGTTAACATTTTGTCATATACTTTTTTATACATTATATATAGCTATATAAAGTTTTTATACCAAAATGAGATTGTACTATATATTCTGTTTTGTAATCTCATAATTGAGTCTCTTGAAACAATAGCCATTGTGTGTTAATTTCCTTACCTAGTTCACTCTAACCTCTGCATTCTGCTTCTACCCCCTGTATTGGACTTGATATCGCTTCCCAATGTGATGTGGTCACTTCCTAATTTCCAAATCTAAAGGAGGTTTTTGCCTTAGTGTTTTATTTGCCAATTCTGAGCTGATTTTTCTTCCCTGGTTTTTCTCCCACCTTCTTGGATGTTCCTTCTTGTCTTTATCACAAGCTGTTCTTTATATCTTTCTTTCACTTCTTTCTTCAGAAATGTTGGAGTCCTCCTAGGTTCTATACTTGGCCCTCCTCACTAATACTCTCCTAGAGTGATCTATTCAACACTCGTGTCTTAAGTCTATAATGACTCACTACAGTCTTGTGGATTAAGTCTAAACTCCTTTGTAAGATTCCACCCAGCTTAAGGAATATTCATTTTTTATCTAAAGAAAAAAGAAATGAACCTGTACTAATATTTATTATGAGGATTGATACTAGCATCTTCAATCCGTCTGTATGTTTATCAGATAGTCAAGTTACAGGTAAGTGAGTAAGCTCAAGGGATTAAGAGTGGTATCCTTCACTTAGTTCATCCTTGTCATGTAATAGCCTTACATGAATAGTTAATTGGGTTTACAAATTATGCTATCTAGTTTTAACTAAACCAACTCTTATAAAATGTTTAATTAACCTAAAATGATTCCTGAAGAGAAGTCACATCTTGGATGAATACTAACAATGGAACCACAAATAAACAAAGCACAGAGTTGGATTCTCCTATTCTTAGTACAAGCTCTTCCATACATAAAAGTACTCAAAATAGCCGTCAAACTTAAGACTATGTTATGTATGTTTTGTGTTTTTTTAATAAGAAAAAGCATTCCAAATTTGCTGATCTTTTCAGAAATGGCATGTGACTGTCAGTAATATTTAACCAAACAGATAGTGAAACACACAGACACAAAACACAGACAGACGCACACATTAAATCTGTTTCCACAGGGTGTTTTTGTTTGTTTTTATTTTTAAATAATGAATAAGAAAATGTATAATAGTAGTTGATCTTCTAGAAACACTCAAGCTATGGTAAATCTGTTTTGAAAACAGATGTTTGGAAATATTCCATCATTATGTTATTTTGTTAAATGATGAACTCGTTAAAAACCCAGACTGGAGTTTTCTACCCTGTTTTAAAAATCTCAAAATAGAGAGTTTAGGAAGTGTGATCAGTGATTTCTTCCATTTGGTTCTACATATATTCGTGAGTATCTTTTTAAATTTTCTATAATAGGCATTAAAAGCCAGATATAAAAATAAATTGAACTTAGAGCCAAACCTTTGAATCACCATTTCATAAAGTTTAAATCAAGATTTTTAATAATAATGAGGTATAGTGCAATCACATTGCTATTGATTAAAAATAGAGTAAAAAGTACTTTTTGCCATTAATTAATAAACTAGATTATTTTTAAAAGTGTTTTCTCTCTATCTTTAAAAAAGTTCCATTTAGCACAATTTTATATAACCTGCATTAATACAGTTGTACCCTATATAATTTGTAAACGGTGATTGCTTAAAATTTTTTTAACTGTTGGGATACAGGATCAAAAAAGTTTGTAAATTGCTGATATAGATCGTTAAGTATTCCAACTTCAAAGGAAAGCTAGTTTTCTGAGGGTTATAGTCATTAGAAAGATTCATAGTGGAGGTAGGTATAAGGCTGAAACTGAACTTTTGTAATAGCATCGTTCCTGATTAATAAAGTGTCATAGTTAATCTTATGTATCAACTTGGCTAGACTAAGGGATGCCCACTATTGATGGTAAAACATTATTTCTAAGTGTGTCTTTGAGGGTGTTTCTGGATGAAATTAGCATTTAATTCAGTAGACTGAGTAAAGAGATCTGCCCTTGCCAGTGTGAGCAGGCATCATCATCATCTAATCCTTTGAAGACCTGAATAAAACAGAAAAAGCAAAGGAAGGGTGAATTTGTTCTCTCCTCTTGAGCTGGGACATTCGAATTATCTGGCCCTCATACATCAGAGCTCTTGGTTCTAGGCCTTTGGACTCCGGGTCTTAATAGCAGCAGCCGCCTGTATTTCAGGCCTTTGGCCTCAGACTGAATTATACCATTGGCTTTCCTGGTTCTCCAGCTTGCAGAAGGCAGATTGTAGAACTTCTTGGCCTCCACAACTGGGTGGTGAGCCAATTCCTTGAATAACTCTCTTATAAATATCCTATTGGGTCTGTTTCTCTGGAGAACCCTGACTAATAAATATAAAGTAATAAGTTTTCATAGGAAAACATTTGGAAAATTCAAAAAAAGCACAAACAAATAAAAATTTCTTATAATTTTGTCATTTGACAGTAACCATTGTTAATATTGTGGTATATGTCCGTGCAATTTTTTTTGGAAATATGTATGCTTATTTTAAATTAGAAAATTGGGATCATACTGGCATACTACTTTGAAAACTGTTTCCACTTAACAATATATGTTAAACATTTTTGTGTTATTAAATATTTTGCAATTGTATTTCAAAAAATTTTTAATTGTGGTAAAAAATATGTATAACATAATGTTTATCATCTTAACCATTTTTAAGTATGCAGTTCAGTAGTGTTAAGTGTATTCACATTGTTGTGCAGCCAATCTCCAGAACTTTTTCATCTTGCAAAACTGAAACACTATAATCCATTAAACAACTCCCTGTTTTCCCTTCCCTGGCCCCTGCCAACCACATTCTACTTTCTGTCTCAGTGAATTTCACTGCTTATGTACCTCATGTAAGTGGAATCATACAGTATTTGTCTTTTTGTGATTGGCTTATTTCACTTAGCATAACGTCGTCAAGGTTCATCCATGCTATAGCAAATGTCAGAATTTCCTTCGTTTTTTAAGGCTGAATATAATACTCCATTGTGCATATATACCACATTTGTTTATCCATTCATCCGTTAGTGAACACTTGGGTTGCTTCTACCTCTTGACTATTATGAATAATGTTACTATTACATGGATGTACAAATGACTCCTCAAGACCCTGCTTTCGGTTCTTTTGGGTATATACACAGAAGTGGAATTGCTGCATCATATGGTAGTTCTAGTTTTACTTTTTTGAGGAATTGCCATGCTGTTTTCTGAAATGGCTGCACCATTTTACTTCCCACCAACAGTGCATAAGGCTTCTAGTACCTCCACATCCTTGTCAACACTTTTTGTTGTTGTTGATGATGTTTGGTTGGTTGGTTTTGTTTTTTTGCATAGTAACCATCCTAGTGGATGTGAAGTCTGCAATCCTATTTTTAATGACAGTGTAATCCATTGGCTATACTATAGTTTATTAAATAACCGATTCCTTCTTATTTAGAAGTTTGTTTCAGCTTTTTCACTCTTAAAAATAATGCTGAGGTTATTTTTGTTCATATTTTAGAGTGTTTGTATATTTGTTTTCTTAATATATGTTATCTAGAAATGAAATTTGAAATGACCTTTGACGGAAGAAGAGGCATTGGATAGGTAGAAGGATGATATGAATATTCTAGGAAGGACACAGCCTTAACAAAGACAAGGAAGCCTTGATAGTGTGATGGATTAGAGGGACAATTAGACCACCGTATCCAGAATAGAGATTATCAATGGGTAATAGGAAATCAGGCTAGAAAGGAAGGTAAACATCAGATTGTAGAAATCCTTGAGTACCAGCTTGTAAAACTTGGCACTTGTTTGGAAAGTAATGAATAACTTTCCAAATGAAAGCAAAGGTTTTTGAGCTGAAGTATGACAGAATGAAAACATTCTAGAAGATTAATCCTAAAGCAATGTGCAGAATGGTCTAGACTGAAAGCAGAGACCAGTTAGAGGACCACAGTGTGATAGAAGGCCGATAGAGGGCAGGCAAGTTTAGGTTGTATAAAGTAGGGTATATTATAAAGTAGGGTATCACTTCTGAAGAATAGAAGGGAAGTAAAATGATTAGTTAGTATATCTCTGTTAACCACTTTGGTAGAGGGGGGAAAAAAGACTTTTGCTATTACTTTACCTGTAATAGGCAATTTCATAGATAGTTCAGAGTTGGCTGTAAATGATTTTGTACTATCATTGTTCTCTGTAAGCAGCTAATATTATAGTGTAGAAGCAAGGGAAGAGATTTTTACACAGTATCTGGGTAATGCCTGTGGTAAATGGTTGTCCATCTCAGCTGCCTTCTCATTCAGCTTCTAAGGAATTCGTTTCTATATATGGTATTATTCTTCTGCAGCATTAAAACTTGATTGAAATTTATTGATTTTCTTTCCTCCATATTTGAAGTTGTACAAGAATGCCATCTTCAGGCAGATTAACAGTTACAAATTTAATGTTTTTCCTTCTCTCTGATATTTTGCATTATTTATCTATTTAATGTTTGAAAAATATAGTTTCTTTCCCCCAACTTTTTATTGTGAAGACTACAAAACATACAGAAAAGTGAAAGAATAGAACATGTTAGTCATATGTACTTGACTTAGATAAACCATTTTTAACATTTTGCCATATTTGTTTATCTGTGTGTATTTTTTGCTGAATCATTTGAAAGTAAGTTGTAGGTGGCATCATGTTTCATTCCTGAATACTTTATTGTTCATGTCCTGAGTATAAGGACATTTTCCCATAATCTCAATACCATCAATCCACTTAAGAAAATTAATAATAATTCCAAAATCTCATATAACATCCAATCCATATTCAGAATTTCCCAATTGTTCCAAGAGTGTATTAGAGGCATTTTTTTTTTCTTTTTTAACCAGCATCCTGTCAAGGCTTGTATATTGCCTTTAGTTGTTGTCTCTTTATTTATTTTAATATAGAATAGTTCCCCAGCTTTTAAAAATGACATTCATCTAAGTGTCCAGGCCAGTTTTCTTGTAGAGTGTCTCATATTCTCAGTTTATTTGTTTCCCCATGTTGTGGTTTAAATCTCACTATCCTACTCCCCTCTGTTTTCTTAGACTGGAAGGTAGGTCTAGAGCAAAGGTACTTAACTCAGTTCACATACTCTGTAGGGTCTGTGAATAGAATACAGGGAGTCGGAACTTTGGATGGGGAAAAAATTACATCTTTATTTTAATTCAGTGGTTCTCAACTGAGGTGATTTTTGTCCTCTCTCCTCTCTTCCCCCGCATAGGGATGTTTGGCTTTGCCTGAAGACATTTTTGGTTATCACAACTGGGTGCGAGGCTGCTATTGGCATCAAGTGGATAGAGGCTAAGGATGCATCTAAGGATCCTACAATGTACAAGGAAAGAATTATCTAGATCAGAATGTCAATGTCAGTGGTGCCATGATTGAGCAGCCATACCTTAACTGAATTTTAGCATTTCCTTTAATTGTGAATGTAAGAAACCTTTCACAGGGGTATTAGCACTACCTGTAACTTTGTCACCAAGAGAAATTTCAGATGTTTTCATATCATATTAAATTTATCTCAAAATATTTATGCTCATTTATTGCTTAGAAATTAGGATAAATTTGCATAATCAAGCAAAAATACTACTGTATTAAAATTTAAGAAGATAGTTTGACAGCTATATTTCAGTATAATTGTCCATTGTAATCTTATGTATTTTATGCATTATAAACATTATTCTGGCAAGGGTTCTGTAGACTTTACCAGACTGCCAAAGGAATCCACAGGACAAAAGGCTTAACCCTTGGTCTAGAGGCTTGATTAGATTGGGTTAAACATTTTTGGTGAGAATGCTTCATAGGCGATGATGTTTATTTCATATTATTATTTCATGAATCACATAATATCAAGTTGTCTTATTATTCTGAATGATGCCAAATTTGATGACTTAGTTAATTAAGGTGGTGACAGCCAGATCTTTCCATTTTAGAGATACATTTTCCCCTTTGCCTTGCAAAGTAGTCTGTGAGGTAATACTTTAGCACTAGGTGAATTTTCTGTTTCTGAACAGCCTTTCACCTAATAGCTTTAGCATATATTGATGATTTTTGCCTAAATTGATTTTTACATTGGGGGTTACAAAATGGTGATTTTCTATTTCAGTCATTCACATTTACTGGCATTCTTCTATAAATAAGAGATTTCCTTTCCCCTCTCCCACTCCACACCCTTTTCCTCATCCCCCTCCCCCCAAGTAACACTATAGATTCATTATTTTGTATTTGTTCAATATGTTACACTCGGGGTTTTTTTTTGAGCGCTCAACTTGTCCTAAATGTGGTCAGTGGGAGCCCTTTAACTTGGTCCTTGTTCCTTTTGATAGATCCTACTGGTCTTAGAGCATTTCCTTGCTTTCTGACACAAGTGTTCTCATGATCAAATTGTTCTTTCTGTGCTTCAGGTTTGGAGTCAACTATTTCTTTAAAGAGCCATTGTTTCTTTGTGGGGAATGGTATTTAGAAACCAGGGTCTGAGCACTTGGTGTGGTCATTGCTTCTGGAGTGACAGTGCTTCTAGACCTTTTAAATAGAAGCTCTTAACTGAACTTTTAGCATAAAAAGATATTTTGAGCTACAAGAAAGAAAAATCAAATGTTTCTGATTTACACATCCTTGCAGTTTTTTTCTTTTGGAACGAATGAGTCTGTTTATTCCTTTCTTTATCAGCCCAGACCCATGCTCCTGTCTACTCACTCAAGGATTATTGGTAGTTGTCTAACTAATGTTTCTCTCTTCTCTGTTCTATATACTACCCATTTCATTCATCTATAGAATATAATATATTTTCTGTGTGCCAGGAACTGTGTTAGGCATATAGAATACACAGGAAAATGGAAACATCAAGAAGTTCACAGTCTAATAGGAAAGACCTGTATGAAAACCAAAATTTCAGTATGATTGGTACAAAAATAGAAATAAACAGCGACTAAGTGTAAGAAACCAAAGAAGACTTCAAGAGAAAATATTTGAGTATGGTAATGATATAATTATGAGAAGGTTACCATGTGAAGAAGGGTGGATCTATTTATAGATTCTCATTATTGGCGACCACTGGTCAAATGCCCAATTTGTATCTAGATGGTAGTTACAAGTGGAAGTGTTAAAAATCGAGGGTTGCCTACGTTTAGTGCTGAGAGCTTTCCTTTTTCCTGTATTCTGTTTTTTTTTTTGTTTTTTTTTTCTGGATAGACAAACTATTCTTCACTTACACTAAAACTTTCTTATGAAAGATTATTTCTTTGTTGAAATTGTTTGGTTTAGAGGCCATGTAGATTTGCTTATTTGTTTATACATCCATGCTTTGTGAATAAATCTCCCATGTTTTATTACCAATGATTGCACTTACCAAGTATCTGTGTCATACATGTTATGTGGTTATTAATACAAAGTTTGGTTCTTACTGTGGGGAGATCATCTTAAACACAGGATGGTGAGAGGATCTGAGAGTCAGATGGATAGAAATTGGGGCTCACCCATGTAGGCAGTACCCTAATTGTACATAATCCCTTTATAGCTAGAGATTGTCCCTCTTTTCATAAGAATTAGGAGGGGTGTGGAAAAAAAACAGAAAACTTGTGCATGTTTCCCAATTCAGAATCTTTAAGGAGTAAATAAGCCATTTTTATTTCCCCACCCAGATATAGAAGTAACTTATAGGAGTCTAGAAATGTTTTTCCACAAGTCCTCATCTCCTCAAGTATTTCTAGGTTCCTAAGATGTCAATTAGGCTTTCTTTTTGCTGTTAAAACAACATGATGGTAAATAGAATACATTGAAATTGTAGTGTGCTATTGTCGGAATCAATATTTAATTTATCTGACATCAAGCAATGGGTGTTCGACATAAACACATTTTCCATATATTTGTAGCCTACTTCTTTAAGTGTCAAAATGTGTTTATTTTAGCCATTTTATTTGATGAAATTAACAAAAAAGTTAAACAGACTTAATGTCACATGTAGAATTGTCTTTACCAAGCACTGAATGTACAGGCTTCTGTGTTATCAGTGTTTCCTATCCTTAGGAAACATTCTTGAATGTTTCTTCTTCTTAAATATGCAAATGCTTTTATACAGAAACAACTGTACACTTAATATATATGGATATAAATGCAATGGGCCAGTGATGGCTTTCAAACCAATACTCTGATTAATTTTCCCGGATATTTTCATCATAGTACTCTTTTCCCCCAAACCTCTACTGGCTCCTGTAGTTTGACCATACTGTCTTTGTGTGTGTGTGTGTGTGTAAATATGATTTATTTGTCAGTACTTTTGTCAGCATTTTTGTCAGCAAACATTTCACTCCAGCCAAGTCAGTTTCCGCATAGTCTTATGATTATTCTATGTCCCTTAACCTTTGTTCATGCTGTTTTTTGCTTTTTCCGGAACTTTGAGGAAGTTATTTATCTTTGTTCTTTTCTTAGCAGCTTGTTTCTTATGGTCTCAGTGAATGGTGTAATTGGATGTGTTTCCTTTGTGTTAGAAGGACTGAGACAGGTATACAAGAAGTCTGGGAAATGTAATTTTTGGCTTTCCATCAAACTATAGAGGAGCTAGAGGGGATGACTTTTTTTGTCACGAGTCCTAGCCTTATATCTCTCCTTTTATTTCTTACTCTTACTTTTTTATTCACCAGGTTTCCTAAATTGGCTTTTTAAAAAACTTGTTAAAGCACATGTATCTTTGTAAACCACCTAATCCTTTTGGGCCTTGTCATACTTATCGCTAGTATCAGGGAACTTAGACTAGGTGATCTCTAAGTTCCTTTTCAACTATAAGCTTCTGTTTATGTTCATTTATTTATTCCTTCATTAAAAAGTATTTATTGAATGTCTGCTGTTTGGTTGATATGATCAGCAATATGAGTTTCTACCCTCTGATAGTAAAATAATACATGTTCTTCATTATCCAGGTTATGTACTGCTTCATTTGTAAAGTGTTAGCTGACATTGTAGCCTTTATTATGTTGTCTTGGCCCCACAAATTCTCTTCTTACTTGTTAAAAAGTGTAGACATAGATTAACTTGTGTTTTGTTTAGGGTTTTGATTTTTTTGATTACCTAATGTAATTGCAAGTACTTTGAAGAATGATACTTCCTTTATAAACATTTAATATAGTGACAGTCACATAGTAATTGTAAACATAATGATAACTAGTGTTCATTTATGAACACTAACTTTGAGGCAGGCATTGTTTTAAATGCTTTACATATATCCATTCCTTTAATTCTTACAAAATGTTTATGAGATGGGATCTTTTTTCATCTCCATTTTTACACATGAAGTAAAACACACAAAGATTAAGTAAATTTCCTCAAGGTTATATTGCTAGTAAGTGAAGCTGGGGTATGAACCCAGACAGTCAGATTTCAAAAACCCATGCACTTAACCCACTTTGCTATAATGTATAATTATTATATACTTGCTGAATGAATGGAATTTTTAATATATATTGGTTACAGTTTTGGTATCTGTTTTCACTTTGGATAAAAGACTAAATAAGGATATTTCACTTTGAGGAGAATACTTTTTAAACAAGGACAAATAACTTTCTTAGCAAACTAAATATAGTGAATGACTCCCACAATTGATAGTGAGTATTCAAATTATGTACTTACACCTTGAGGGATTTTAAATGTGTCTGTTTTTGAAAGAAAATTTTTGTGACATGTATAGTACTTACAGATGAGTTTTGATTTGTATTAAGTATCTTGATGATTATTTGTTGCTCATTTTCAGTTGAGTGGTGATTTTATGCAATGGCTTCAAGCCACAGTTCTTCACCAGTGCCTCAAGGAAGCAGCAGTGATGTTTTCTTTAAAAAAGAGGTAGACCCGACAAAACACATTCGACCTGTGCAGTCACTGCCAGATGTGTGTCCCAAGGAACCCACAGGTAATACCTTTTTTTCCGTTTTTTGAGGAATTTTATTGAGGATTTGTTTTATCTTTAAATGAAGTCAGATATCATATACTTAACTCAAAAGAGTAAATTTTACGATATGAAAACTAAAGACATAATTTGGAAATAAGTTGATTAAGAAATTGAAATATAGTTCTTTTCATACATTTCCATAAACGAAGTCACTTATATAAACTGAAAGAAAAGTTTTGAAAATGAGGGTACAGATTGAAAGCTCTTCAGTTAAACATAGTACAGTCAGTCCTCATTACTTGCCGATTCTATATTTGCAAATTTGCTTAATTCCTAAAATTTAGTTGTAACGCCTAAATCAATACTTGTGGCACATTTGTGGTCATTTGTAGACAAGCACAGAGGAGTGAAAAATTTGAATCGCCTGATATGCACGTTCCCACCTGAGGTTGAACTAAGCAACACTTTGCCTTCTTTCAGCTTTCATGCTGTAAACACATGTCCCTTTTGTGGTCTATTTAGTGCCACATTTTTTTGTATTTTTGTTGATGATTTTGCTGTTCAAAATGGTTTCCAAATGTTGTACTGAAGTGCTTTCTAGTGTTTCTAAGCACAGGAAGGCTATATTGTGTCTTATGAGGAAAATACGTATGTTGCATAAGCTTCATTCAGGTGTGAGTTATAGTGGTGTTAGCCGTGAGTTCAATGTTAATGAATCAACAATATATATTAAATAAGATATCTTTAAACAGAAACACACACAAAACAAGATTATATATTGATTGGATGATGAAAGTTGCAAAGATTTGCAGGAACGTAACCCTGTATTTCCCATAGGAGCAAAGGTTCAGTATTTGCTTATTAAATGTTCCAGTGACTTTATAGAACAAAACTGTGAATAACGAGAACCGACTGTATATTTTTCTCTCCTCTATGGTTAATGTCACAGCAGCATTTTGGTTATCTAATTATAAGCTGAAAAAAAGGATATTGGAACCAGGTGTGTCTGCCATAAAACAATAGAAAAAAGGCCTACCTGTGGAAAAAACCTGGAGTATTAAAGGATAGAAGACATACAGTAGAAGGTAGAAGAGTTTTGATGTTGAAAAAAAGATAAATTGTACATTAAGGAAAGAAATTAATGAAAGACTTTCTTCCCCCACCCTTCAACTACAACCCTCAAATTCTGCATATCCTTTATCTTGTACATGTTTTTCCTCCCCTTGGCAGTTGATGCTGACAGCTGAAGGTTAAAGCATTTGCTATAGAAGGGAGAGTTTAGTTGCTTTGTATAATCTAAGCATTTTTATTTTTCTAGAATGTGCTTTCAAACATAAAACTTACTTTACAGAGTTCTCTTGTTTACTTTTTGCAGGTGATTCAAATAGTTTATGTGTTGCCCCATCTCTAGTTACAGATCAACATAGATGGACTATATATCATTCCAAAGTAAATCTCCCAGCAGCATTAAATGATCCTAGATTAGCAAAAAGAGAATCTGACTTCTTCACAAAAACATGGGGATTGGACTTTGTGGACACTGAAGTCATACCTTCATTCTACCTCCCACAGATCAACAAGGAACATTTTACAGTATATCAACAGGAAATCTCTCAGGTAATATCTGATCTTGATATTAGTTATAGTCAGGTTAAAAGTAAAAGAAATATTTCTAGTTTGATTTATTATAGATTTCTGACCAATAATCTTTGATGAGCCTATGGTATTCTTTTCTTTTCATATACATTCTATTGTCCTGGGTTGTATTTAATTCTTTGCTTAGATATATGTAAATATATTTCTCTTACAGTAGTGATTTTTCAGAATTATACATTCCTAATAGTTCTAAGAATCAATGTGAAACACACCAATAAGAAACAAACAACCCAATTAAAAATTGGGCACAGGACTTGCATAGACATTTCTCTGAAGGAGATATACAAATGACCAATAAGCACATGAAAAGATGGTCAACGTTACTAATGTTTCATTTTTTATTTTGTAATTACAAAAAAAGTTAGTTAATGTACAATAGTATGTTAGTTTCAGGTGTACTATATAATGATTTGACATTTGCATATGTTATGAAATGATCACCACAGTAAGTCAAGTAACTGTCTGTCCCCATACAAAATTATTACAATATTATTGACAATATTCCTTATGCTGTGTATTACATACCCATGACTTATTTATATTATAACTGGAGGCTTGTGCCTCTTAATCCCCTTCACCTATTTTGTCAACCCCCCAACTCCCCTCCTCTCTGACAACCATTTGTTTATTCTCTGTGAGTCTGTTTTCCTTTTGCTTTGTTTGTTTTGTTTTACAGATTCCACATGTTAAGTTGGAGCATACAGTATTTGTCTTTGTCGGACTTATTTCACTTATCATAATACCTTCGAGATCCATCGATGTTGCAGATAGCAAGATTTCATTTTTTTTTAATGGCTGAGTCATATTCCATTGTGTATATATACCACATCTTATTTAGCCATTAATCTATTGATAGACACTTAGGTTGCTTCCTTATCTTGGCTGTTGTAAATAATGCTGCAGTGAATATTGGTGTGCATATATCTTTTAGAATTAGTGTTTTTGTTTTCTTCAGGTAAATACCTAGAAGTGGAATTGCTGGATTCTGTGGCAGTTCTATTTTTACTTTTTTGAGGAACCTCCATACTGTTTCCATAGTGGCTGTACCAATTTATCTCAGCAGCAGTTCACCAGGGTTCCCTTTTGTCCACATTCTGACCAAGACTTTTAATTTGCTATTTGTTGTCTTTTTAGTAGCAGCCATTCTGACAGGTGTGAGGTGGTATCTCAACTGTGATTTTAATTTGCATTTCCCTGATAATTAGTGATCATCTTTTCATGTGTCTGTTGACCATCTGTATGTCTTCTTTGGAAAAATGTCTATTCATGTCCTCTGCCCATTTTTGAATTGAGTTGTTTGTTTTTTTGATGTTGAGTTGTATGAGTTCTTTGTGTATTTTGGATATTAACCATTTATTGGTTATATTATTTGCAAATATCTTCTCCTATTTAGAAGGCTGCCTTTTGGTTTTATTGATAGTTTCTTTGCTGTGAAAAAGCTTTCTAGTTTGATGTAATCCCATTGGTTTATTTTTGCTTTTGTTCCCTTGCCTGAGGAGACAGATCCAAAAAAAAAAAAAAAATTTGCTAAGATCCATGTCAAAGAGGTTACTGCCTATATTTCTTCTAGGAGTTTTATGGCCTCAGGTCTTACATTTAAGTCTCTAATCCATTTTGAGTTTATTTTTGTATATGGTATGAGAAAATAGTCCAGTTAGATTCTTTTGCATGTAGTTGTCCATTTTTCCCAGCACCACTTATTGAAGGGGCTCTTTTCCCTATTGTATATTTTTGCCTCCTTTGTCATAGATTATTTGACCATGTAAGCATGGGTTTATTTCTGGGCTCTCTATTCTGTTTCATTGATCTATGTGTCTGTTTTTGTGCCAGTACCATTTCTGTTTTGATTACTATAGTTTTATAGTATAGTTTGAAATCAGGGAGCATGATACTTCCAGCTTTGGTTTTCTTTCTCAAGATTGTTTTGGCTATTTGGGGTCTTTTGTGTTTCCATACAAATTTTAGAATTATTTGCTCTAGTTCTGTGAAAAATGCCATTGGTATTTTGATAGGGATGGCACTGAATCTGTAGATCACCTTGGGTAGTATGGTCACTTTAACTATTAATTCTCCCAATCCATGAGTACAGTATATCTTTCCATTTGTTTGTGTCATCTTCAGTTTCTTTCATCAGTACCTTATAGTTTCCCAAGTACAAGGCTTTTACCTCCTTGGTTAGCTTTATTTCTAGGTATTTTATTCTTTTTGATGCAGTTGTAAATGGGATTGTTTTCTTCATTTCTCTTTCTGATGGTTCATTGTTAGTGTACAGAAACACAATAGACTCTGTTTATTAATTTTGTATCCTGTAATTTTACTGAATCATTTACTAGTTCTGATAGTTTCTTGGTAGCTTCTTTAGGATTTTCTATATATAGTATCATGTATTCTGCCAATAGTGACAGTTTTACTTTTTCTTTTCCAGTTTGGATTTCTTTTATTTCTATTTCTTGTCTGATTGCTGTGGCTAGGACTTCCAGTATTATGTGGAATAAAAGTGGCGAGAATGGACATCCTTGTCTTGTTCCTGATCTTAAGGAAATGCTTTCAGCTTTTCACTGTTGAGTATGATGTTGGCTGTAGATTTGTCATATATGGCTTTATTATGTTGAGGTATTTTCCCATTATATCAACTTTGTTGATAGTTTTTCTCATAAATGTATGTTGAATTTTGTCAAAGCTTTTTCTGCATCTATTGAGATGATCATATGATTTTTATTCTTCAATTTGTTATTGTGGTCTATCATATTGATTGATTTGCAGATATTGATCCATCCTTGCACCCTTGGGTTAAATCCCACTTGATCATATTTTATGATCCTTTTAATGTATTATTGAATTCGGTTTGTTAATATTTTGTTGAGGATTCATGCATCTATGTTCATCAGGAGTACTGGCCTGTAATTTTCTTTTTTGTCGTGTCTTTGATTTTGATATCAAGGTAATGCTGGCTTTGCAGAATGAGTCTGGAAGCATCCCTTTTGGAGTAGTTTGAGAAGGATAGGTGTTAACTCTTCTTTAGATGTTTGACACAATTCACCTGTGAATCCATCTGGTCCTAGACTTTTGTATGTTGGGAGTTTTTTTTTTTTTAATTACTGATTTGATTTCATAACTGGTAATCAGTCTTTTCATATTTTCTGTTTCCTCCTGTTTCCGTTTTGAGAGATTGTATGTTTCTAGGAATTTATCCATTTCTTCTGGGTTGTCCACTTTATTGGTGTATAATTGTTTGTAGTAATCTTTTATCCTTTGTATCTGTGGTGTCAGTTGTAACTTCTCTTTCATTTCCGATTTTATTTATTTGGGTCCTCTTTTTCTTGATGAGTCTGGCTACAGCTTTATCAATTTTATTTATCTTTTGAAATAACCAGCTCTTAGTTTCATTGATCTTTTCAGTTGTTTTTTAAGTCTCTGTTTTATTTATTTCCGCTCTGATCTTTATTATTTCTTGCCTTCTACTAAGTTTGGGTTTTGCTTTTTCTTCTTTTTCTAGTTACTTTAGGTGGAAGTTTAGCTTATTTATTTGAGATTTTTCTGTTTACTGAGGTAGGCTTGTATTGCTATAAACTTCCCTCTTAGAATTGTTTTTACTGCATCTCACAGATCTTGGATTGTTATGTTTATGTTTTTATTTGTTTCTAGGTATTTCTTAAATTTCTTCTTTCATTTCTTCAGTGACCCATTGGTTGTCTAGTAGCATGTTGTTTGGACTCCACCTGTTTGTGTTTTTGAATTTTTTCTTCTTGGAGTTGATTTCTAGTCACATAGTCTTGTGGTTGGAAAAGATGCTTGACATGATTTCAATCTTCTTAAATTTATTGAGACTTTTTAATAAATTCATTTAATTATTTTTGGCTGCATTGGGTCTTTGTTGCTGCGTGTGGGCTTTGTCTAGTTGTGACGAGTGGAGGCTCTTCTTTGTTGCGGTGCAGTGGCTTCTCCTGCTGCCGAGCACGGGTTCTAGGCACACGGGCTTCAGTAGTTGTGGCACATGAGCTCAGTACTTGTGGCTTGTGGGCTCTAGAGTGCAGGCTCAGTAGTTGTGGAACACGGGCTTAATTGCTCCATGGCATGTGGGAATCTTCCTGAGCCAGGGCTTGAACCCGTGTCCCCTGCATTGGCAGGCTGATTCTTAACCACTGCGCCACCAGGGTAGTCCATTTTGAGACTTATTTTGTGGCCTAGCATATGATCTGTCCTGGAGAATGTTCCGTGTGCATTTAAAAGAATGCGTATTTTGCTGCTTTTGGATGAAATGTTTTTACATATCTGTTAGTTCCATCTGGTCTAATGTGACATTTAAGACCATTGATTGTCTATCTGAATGACCTATCCAACCATGTAAGTGGGGTGTTAAAGTCCCCTACTTTCATTGTATAACCAGTTTTTCTCATTAATATTTGCTTTACGTATTTAGGTGCTCCTATGTTGGGTGCATATGTATTTACAACTGTTATATCTTCTTCTTGGACTGATCCCTTGATCATTATGTAATGTCCTTCGTTGTCTCTTGTTACAGTCTTTGTGTTAAAGTCACTTTGTCTGATATAAGCATTGCTACCCAGCTTTTTTTTTCTTTTCTTTCCTTTTTTTTTTTGGTTTCCATTTGCATGGAAAACCTTTTTCCATCCCTCACTTTCAGTCTGTGTGTGGCTAGGTCTGAAGTGAGTCTCTTGTAGGCAACATATATATGGGTTTTGTTTTTATATTCATTCAGCCATTCTATGTCTTTGGATTGGAGGATTTAGTCCATTTACTTTTAAAGTAATTATTGATAGGTATGTCCTTATTGCCATATTGTTAATCATTTTCTGGTTTTTTGTTTTGTTTTGTTTTTTGGGTTTTTTTGTGGTACGTGGGCCTCTCACCGCTGTGGCCTCTCCTGTTGCGGAGCACAGGCTCCGGATGCGCAGGCTCAGCGGCCATGGCTCACGGGCCCAGCCGCTCCGCGGCATGTGGGATCCTCCCAGACCAGGGCATGAACCCGTGTCCCCAGCATCGGCAGGCGGACTCTCAACCACTGCGCCACCAGGGAAGCCCCTTGTTTTTTTTGTAGGTTTTTTTTTTCCTCCTCTTCTTTTGCTCTCTTCCCTTTTGATTTGATGACTATCTTTAGTGTTATGTTTGTTTGAGTTTTAGTTTTTTTTCCTGACGTGGACCATTTTTTTTTTTAAGTCTCTATTGAATTTGCCACAACACCGCCTCCGTTCTGTGCCTTGGCCCCTTGGCCACAGGCATGTGGGATCCCAGCCCCCCAACCAGGGATTGAACCTGAAGTCCCAACCACTGGACCACCAGGGAAGTCCCTAGTGTTATGTTTGGATTCCTTTCTCTTTTTTGTATGTGTATGTATTGTAGGTTTTTTGGTTATCTTTGATTAGTTAGTGTGTATGTATTTGTATTTTTTGGTTACCATGAGTTTTAAATATCACACACACACACACACACACACACACTGATTAAGTTGATGCTCTTAAGTTTGAACGTATTCTAACCACCCTACATTTTTACACCTCACCCCCACATTTAATGCTTTTGACGTCATATTTTACATATTATTGTTTTGTGTAACTCTTAACTACTTATTGTGGATATAGATGATTTTACTACTATTGTCTTTCAACCTTCCTACTAGCTTTATAAGTGGTTGATCTACTACCTTTACTGTATATTTGCCTTTACCAGTGAGTTTTTTTTAATACTTTTCTTTTTTTAATTTAAATTTTTAATTGAAGTATAGTTGATTTACAATATTATGTCAATTTCTGCTGTTCAGCAAAGCAATTCAGTTATACATATGTGTATGTGTGTATATATACATTCTTTTAAAAATATTCTTTTCCATTATGGTTTATCATAGGATATGCTTTTCATATTTCTAGTTGTGGCCTTTTCTTTTCAACTTAGAGAAGTCCCTTTAATATTTCTTGTAAAGCTGGTTTAGTGGTGCAGGACTCTTAGCTTTTAGCTTTTGCTTGTCTGTTAAACTCTTTATCTCTCCTTCAGGTTTGTGATAACCTTGCTGGGTTGAGTATTCTTGGCTGTAGGTTATTTCCTTTCATTATTTTGAGTGTATCCTGCCAGTCCCTTCCGGCATGTAAAATTTCTGCTGAAAAGTCAGCTGATAGTCTTATGGGAGTTCCCTCATACATACTTAGTTGCTTTTCTCTTGCTGCTTTTATGATTCTGTATTTATAATTTTTTTTTTTTTTTTTTTTTTTTTACCATTTTCATTTTAATGTGTCTTGGTGTGGACCTCTTTGGGTCATCTTGCTTGGGACTCTCTGTGCTTCCTGGACCTGGATATACGTTTCTTTCCCCAGGTTAGGGAAGTTTCCAGCTATTATTTTTCCAAACAAGTTGTCTGCCATTTTTTTCTCTCTCTTCTCCTTCTGGGACCCCTATAATGTGAATGTTAGTATGCTTAATGTTGTCCCAGAGGTCTCAAACTACTTTTTTTTATTCTTTTTTCTTTTTTCTGTTCAGCTTCTGTGATTCCCACTACTTCCTCTTCGAGACTGCTGAAGAGATCTGTATCATCTAATCTACTGTTGATTCCTTCTAGTTTCAGTTATTGTATTCTTCAGCTCTGTTTGGTTCTTTATATTTTCTAACTCTTTGTTGAAATTTTCACAGTTTTCATTCATTCTCCTCCTGAGTTTGGTGAGTATCTTTATTATTACCTTGACTTTTTAGTGGAGGTGATTGCTTATCTCCACTTGGTTTAGTTCTTTTTTTGAGGTTATGTCTTGTTCCTCTGTTTGGAACATATACCTCCGTCTCCTTATTTTGCCCAATTCTCTGTGTTTATTTCTGTGTGTTAGGTCAGTTATATTTCCTGATCGTGGAGAAGTGGTCTTAAGTAGGATATGTCCTGTGGGGCACAGCAACATGCTCCCCTCTGGTTACCAGAGCTATATCCTATAGGGGTAGCCCCTATGTGGGGCTGCATGTGCCCTACTTTGTGGGGGGGCCAACTACTGTGGGTGCACTGGTAGGCATGGCTGGCCTCCGGCCTGATTGGCTTTGAGGCTGTGCCTCATGCAGTGGCCATGGGCCTTCTGGAGGGTGGGGCTGGGGCCCCATGTGGCTATCTCTTCAGCCTCGGGTGGGTTCAGGGCTGGTGCTGGCCTGCTGGTGGGCAGGGCTGGGTTCCCAGTGCTAATAGACTAGAGGGAGGATTCCAAAATGGTGCTCACCAGCACTGGTGTTATTGCAGTGCAACAAGCTCCCAAAATGGCTGCTCCCATCATCTCTATTCCCTGGAGAGGTCCCAGTTGCCTCCTGCCTCTTTCAGAGGCTCTTCAACATTGTCCAGTGGGTCTGCCCCAAGCTCCTTTCAAACAACTGCCTCTGGCTCGGACTCAGAGCATGTGAGATTTTGCATGCACCCTTTAAGAGCAGAGACTCTGTTTCCTATAGCTCTCCAGCTCTCCTGAACATAAGATCCACTAGTTTGCAAAGTCACACATGCTGGAGTCTCATCTTCCCAGCACAGGACCCTGGACTGGGGAGCCTGATGTGGGGCTCAGACCCCTTGCTCCTTGGGGAGGACCTCTATAATTGTGATATTTCTCCCATTTGTGGGTCCCTGACCCAGGTGAGTGGGTCATACCTCTACCCCTCCTACCTGTCTTGCTGTAGTTTCTTCTCTGTGTCTTTAGTTGTGAAAAATCTTTTCTGCTATTCTTCAGGTTCTCATTGATAGTTGCTCTGTAAATAGTTATAATTTTGGTGTGTCTGTGGGAGGAAGTGAGTTCAAGGTCTTCCTACTCCACTGTCTTGGCCACCTCCACCAATGGTTTTAACTGGTAAATTTCATGTTGTGTATATTTCACCACAAAAAATGGACAAGGGATCTGAACAGGCATTTCACCAAAGAAAAGATACAGATGGCTAGTAAGCATATGAAAAATTGCCTGACATCATATGTCTATAGGGAATTGCAAATTAAAACAAGGTGCCACTACACGTCCTTTAGAATGACGAAAATCCAAAATGCTGTCAAGACCAAATGCTGGCAAGGATGTGGCTAATAGGAACTCTTATTCATTGTGCACAGGAATGCAGAATAGTACAGCCACTTTGGAGACAGTCCTGTAGTTTCTGATAGAACTGCTCTCAGAATGCTGCAGGGATAATACTATTAGCCCAGGGTTTTTTCCTTACCACACTCCACTTTCCCATATGTCCTGTGTATGGTATCTCAAAAGATAACAGTGTTGTTAGTGGTCATCTAACCTGAACTCAGAGTGGGGTTTCTTTCTGTCTTTCCTTTTTTCTTTTTGGACTCAGAGGAAGTATTAACTACTAATCTGTCTTTCAATCTTAGGTATATAGGTTTAAAATTTTCTTGCTTATTTTTAAAAAGTTATTTTCTTAATTGATTTCTGTTATAAGAATAAGGATTTTTTATTTGCTTTCCCACTTCATTCTAAGTTTATGGAGATTTTACTATAATTGTATAAAATGGGATGAGTATAAGTATATAGACATTCACACACCTCAGTGGTATTTGGTTTATTAAGCATACTTGTTACTTGTATTTAAGTTCAAGAGGCTAGTGATTTCATATTAGAAAAATTTAGAACTTATTTGGTATATTCTTATATTCTGTTTTGTTAAATATTTTAATGCTTTGAATACTCATATTGCCACACAGCATTGATCACATTATTTATTTGTCTTTTTATTAGAGAGAGAAGATTCATGAGAGATGCAAGAAAATTTGTCCTCCTAAAGATACCTTTGACAGGACTCTCTTACATACTCATGGTATGAATATGTGCTCTTTGTAGCATAGCATAAATATTAATGAACAAAATCTTAATTTTAGGACCTTGTTGACTATCATATCTAATTTTTATTTCTAGTGAAATTTCTATAGCCTGCAATCATAATCTTTTCTAAAAGGTTTAAAGAGAAAAATCATGGATCTGATGGTAGTGTTATCCTTCAGTTCAACAAATAGTTATTTAATATTCAGGTGCTTTGTACTTTGCTTGTTGCCTAAAAATAAATGAATAAGAAATAGTCCCTGTCCTCAAGAAGCTGATGGTCTCCTGAGCAAGGTTAAACAAACCAACACTGTATATCAGGCAGTAAGTTCAGCATGGTAATATTGTAAAGAGTTCCTAACTTAGCTTTATAAAAACTGGAGTTGATGAGGATTGTCTGTGTTTTAAACTAACTATCAAGAAATATTTATGTGCAAAAAGGCATTTCAGGAAAGGGGACAGTTTATGCAAAGCCGTAGAGTCAAGAGGGAAATTAGCATGTTCTGGGACCTGCAAGAGTTCAGTATGCTGGCTCCACTGGAAGCAAGAAATGAGGCTGAAGAAGTAGGTAGGAGTCAGATCATGAAGAGCCTTGTATATCATGCTAAGACATTTTTCTTTTCTAAAAGCAGTATAGAGTTACAAAATATTTTAAACCAGACATGATCAGAGTTATGATTATATATTTCACTGTGAAAGAAGTTGTGGGTAGTAAATTTATAGATGATGATAAAACTGGAGGCAAGAATACAGTAGAAGCCTATTGCAGTAATACAAGTGAGAAATCATGTGTTCCTTATAGCAGTTATAATGAGGATAGAGAGGAAATTAGGTCTTTAAGAGATGCCTCAGAAATGGAGGCACAGGTTTTGGTGGTCAGTCATTTGTTAGTAATGGAGCAAGATGATTCCAGGATGATTCCCACATTTCTTGCTTGGGCAGCTGGCTAGGTGAGAGAGGTAGTATTGGAGAAGGAAGTTTGGAGGAGATAGAGGCTGGTTTAATTGAAGTTTTGCATAGAAGGAGGAGTCTGGTATGCAACCCAGAGCTCAGGAAAGAGATCTAGGCTGGAGATACAAGTATGATAGACATTATCATAGACAGTATGCTAGACAATAGCATGGTAGTTGAATCCAAGGGCACAGGTGGGATCACCCAGGAGGATGTGAGTAGTAAGGAGAAGAGAACTGATGATAGAACACTAGGAGGCTGTCACATTTAAGAAGGAGTAGAAAATGTACCTGTGAAGGAGACTAAAAAGAAGTAGTCAGAGAGATAGGAGAGTCAACCAAGAGAGAGTTGCACCTTAGAGATTGAAGGTAGTTAGAATTTCAAAGAAGTGCGAATAATTAGTCTACAGTGTCAGAATACTTCAGGGATAGATCAGGTTTGCACTCTGAGAAATCTCTGTGGATTTGGCAATTTGGGAGATCTTAGGGAGAACATTTAGACTGGAGTAGTAGTTACAGAAATTTCAATACTATGTATTAAGGAGTGAGTACAAGAGTAGGAAGTGGAGACTGCCAATATGGATGTGACTTGAAGATTTGAAATGTTAAGGTATTGACTAGAGGGAACAGAATCCCTCTAGTTTGTTTCTACTAGCAGTTGTGCTAGAAGAATGTTTTTGCATGGCCAGGATTAGATGAGGCAAGAGAGGTATCTGCATAATACTGAGACGAGTGCTTCCTTAAATTTTGCACCTGAGGTTCTCCCTTGCCTCAACCTACTCTAGGCCCTGAGTTTTATCTTTCTTCTTCTTCTTCTTCTTTTTTAATCGAAGAGAACTGAGCATGTTTATATGCAGAGAGAAAAGAGCTATTAAAATGTTAAAGATATGGAGAGGCAGGGTAATTGATGCGAGCTCAGAGAAGAGGCAGGAGAGGATGGAGTCTGAGTACAGAAAGCTTAGTTTTGGAAAGGAGGGTACCTTGTCTGAAATCTGATTGGTGAGACGAAGATAAAGGAGGTTCATTTGCAAGAAGTTTGTAGAGGATACAAACTAAGATGTCTAAGAAGAAAACTACTACGGCATTAAAAATTTTTTTGATCATAGGAAATACTGGATGGGATGGTGGATCTTTTGAACAATAAAAATAGCATTTCTATAAGATAGCACCAAGCTTTCTGTGTCCATTTAAAAAAGACTTGAATACATTTAGTTGTTTTATTGCTACTAAACAATTGATTAAAATTATTTGAAACATACTCACTGCTTTGCCTACTCCTAGGTATACAGAAGGTGTTTGATATTTGTTGAAGAAAGAAACTTAAATCGTTATTTAATTGTGACCTAGTATAGTATTGAATCTGTCAAAATATATTTTATGGAAATAAAATGAAAACAAGTTTTAAAAAATCATATTTTCCCTTTTCCATTTTAAAATAGATAAATCCAGGACAGATCTGGAGCAAGTACCTAAGGTAACAAAACCTAAAAAATGAGAATACAGCTTTTTAATATTTGATCTTTAATTTTGCCTTGTAAGAAGCTTTCACTGGGCTGTTTTCTGATGCTTTGACCACTTTGCCTCTTCTGGGACTTTCTTACTTTTCTTCTCTCTCTTTTGCATGATCAATCTCTTCTTTATCACCAAAACCTACAAATATGTTTAAGTGTTTTCATTTTAAAATATAATTTTATTGGTTTTATTACCCCTCCAAATTATTAGGGATATTTTCTTTGTATGAAGAATTTTGTAGAGATGTGTGATAGATGAGTGTTTTTTTGTTTTTCTTTTTTTTTCTGGGGAAGGAGTCCATTGCATTCATCATATTCTCAAAGAGGTCTGTGATAATTGCTCTTTAGGGTGCAAAGAGACAGAAGGATGAAAGACAGAAACAAAAAGGAAAGGGCAGTCATTTTTAAAGTTCTTTGATTCCTACAAAATAAAATTCAAACTGTAATTTAAGGCCCTTAATTATTCACTTCCATCATAGGCACACTCTTAACTTTTGCCTACTAATCTTTACACATTCTTTACTTCAGCCAGACTTTTTTGTTGGCTCCATGCTTTACTTGCAGTGTTCCTTTAGCCTGGAAGACTTTTCTCTTATCTCCCCATATCTAATCCTTTATAGTTTTTGCTTAAATGACAACTTTACATGAATACATTTCCTCCAAATGAAGATCATTGGCCCCTTTGCCAAACTGCCATAGCATTTTATCTAGACCCCTGCCTTCCCTTTTAAGGCATTTGTCACTCTTTCCCTTATAAAATATTTATGTATATATTTTATCACATCCCTTGGGCTAAAGATCCTTGAGATTAGGACCTCTGGAATAATTTAGCTTTGTTTCCACCTTAGTGCCTAGCATAAGAGTAAAATCATAGATAGTCAACATTTATTGAATTAATCAATACTTTCAGTTATACTAGAGGGACTAGAAAATATACTCATGTCCCTAGTTATATTTCCCTATCACATTCATACCAATTTTTGGATATGGGTCATATGAATCAGTGAATATAATAAAATATAACATAGAAATTAATTGATTAAACCATGTTTCAGGCCTTATGCTATGTGCTGGAATAGAAAGATTAATAATCTATAAATCCAGTCTTATAGGAACATATGGTCTGGGGGAGATATACATATTAAGTAAAAATATTTATGAAATATGAGATAAGTATACATGGTATACTTGTGTTTAGAGATGGGGTTAAATAAATTTTGTGAAGTATGAGATAAATAAAACTCTTAATGCCATTCTAAGAGAGTTTGGTCTGTCAGTCATGGGAATCCATTGAGAGATTTAAAAAGAGAAGTTAATTCAGTTATAATTGCATTTTAAAGATATATGGAGGATAGATTAGGGAAGGACATCAGTAAGTAGACATTTACTGTAATCCAGAGATAATGAGGAGCTGCAGAAATACTGTGGAGATAGAGTAGAGAGGAGATTCAAGTGATAATGAGGAAATATTAATGGTAGTACTTGGTGCGCAGATGGATGTGGTATACAAGGGAAAGGAGCAGTCTCTTCATAAAATTGAATTTGTTTTGGTTTTAAAATTTAGTGTATGTCTAATCTAAAAAAGAAAGTTTGAAAGAATTTTGAGCAAGAGAAAATAGAAATATAAGTATAGAGATATTGATATTTGACATTTTTAAAAAACCACTATCAGTGGGAAATAATACAGAAATTTTAGGATAAGTATGATATCTCCCTTTTGTATGTGCCCAGTGGGACTGCATTCGTGAGTTTGACCAGGTAGTAATGGAATGACCATCTCTGTTGGTAAAGGCAAAAAAACATTTTTCTATCTTTCATGAGCATTTTTAGCTTGATGAAACATTATTTATATATTTTTCTTCTACAGATTTTTGTATAAATAACTCAACTTATTATCACTTGCTTTTTCTGTATATGCCTGAGATTCAAGTTAATTATTGTTTAATGGTCTTATGATGTTAGAAGGGATAATGGATGTAAAGAAAATGTTTATCTAATTGAGGGAAATGCATTTTTTTAATAGATTTTTATGAAACCAGATTTTGCCTTGGACGATTCCTTAACTTTTAATTCAGTTTTACCATGGTCTCATTTTAATACTGCTGGTGGAAAAGGAAATCGTGATGCAGCTTCCTCAAAGTTGCTACAAGAAAAGGTAGTTTCTTTTTTACTTTTCCCATGTAGAAAACTATTTTAATTAAGTGGTACTGTTTGTGTGAGTTCAGAGTTAGTTATTTAGTAGGCACTAATTCCTTTAATTTCATCTTTATTGTTACTGATAATTAGAACCCTTCAGATCTTAACTGATAAAGTAATAGCACTTTGTGTCAATGCAATACAAGTTGTGCTGTTGAAAAAGGAAAAGGTTATTGTTTGAGTGCTTCTTATCTGAAACAGCAGTTGATAGCAATCTCAATTGAAAGGATGTATTAGATAACACAATTAATTGTTTTACATTTATTCCAAACAGTATATTGGCTAATTTTATATTCTTTATGACTTAAAGCACAGAAAATTAACTTTTCCTGAGGTACTATTTTTCCTCGTTTACACATAGTAATGATGATTATTTTGAAGCAAAAATAGCATAGTTAAAAAATGCCTTGTTCCTTTAGCTTTGCAAAGCGTAGCCTTTTGCGTGTTATTAGTCAGCAGTTTTTCAGAATTTTACAGTGTTCTATATTTCAGAAGTCAACATCTTGAAAGTCATTTAAAATGTAAAACTTTAAACATAACTCATAGATCAAGAATCTTTTAAAACTGGAATAGGAAGTAAAGACCTTTGATCTCTGTTCTTTCTTAGCATTCAGTTTAGAGCTTTTCTAAAACTGACTGTGGTTCCTAAACTGAGATGAAAGCATTTCATTTTAGTCAGGCGACAGCTCTTGGCAGTCTGAAAGCTTGCCTCAGGTAGACTATTCAATAAGTTGGGTCCAGTCTCAGCAACTGAAGAAAGGGCTACTTAGGGAGGAGAGGAGAAGAAATGTGGGGAAAGAATCGTGAGTATTCCGTTTCTCACAGTTGAAAATGAATTCACTTTTTTTTTTTTTTGGCAACATTTTCATCTATAAAGGTTTTCCTTGAGTAAGAATAAATTCACAAATCTTATGAAAACAATGGATATATAGACACAGACTCACTCCCAGACTACGTTTTCACATTGCAAGTATATCCCCTGGTAGAATACCTTAAAAGAGAAAAACAACAAAAGCCAATAAAAATTTCACCAATCTATACAGATACTTTTAGGAATACTTTAAAAACTGTTCCCTTTATAGAATTTTACTCGGAAATGAATTATGAAAATATTATGCCTTTGAAAAGAATAGATCAATGGAGTATTGATAAATTGCAGAAATATTTGAAATTCAAATGAAACAATTTTCTCATGCTAAATGTTTAAAGTGACTAAAGTAATGGAAATTTTTTTTTTTTTGGTAAGTTGCAGAATCAGCTTTATTACATTTACATTTTGTCTCCTCATTCTGCTCTGTTCTTAGAAAAGGAATGGAAGACAGGATTCAAACTCACTGTATGATTGACAGCACCCATTTTATCTTGCTAGTTTTAAAGAGGGGATGCTACAACCAGGATTAGGGAAATTTTTGTCCTATTGTAGTACTGCTACCCAAAGTGCTGGTCTGCGATGAGACAATGAGTTTGCTCTAGAACGTACATCATTTCACTGCTTCCTTCATTAAGAAAGTCTTTCTATGAAAAAGCAATACCGTGGGCTTAGTGATGTAGTTGATTTAATTTCCAGCAGAGTTCCTCATTTCATCATGGACCTGTTAAACAGTTCACAAACTGGCAGCAGCATATAAACTGCATTCTGAGTACCCCTGTCCTACAGGAGTTACTTTTTCTCCATTTTCTGAAGATTGAGTCTACTTTAGCTTGTGATGTACCTAAGTACCTTCATCCCCATATTGCTTTTTAGGTAAATAAATGAACAGCTGTTGAAGGTAAAAAGAACAACAGCAAAAGAGTGTAAATGCAACAGATTTAAACTATAGAAGAATGTCTTGTTTGTAACCTATTATATATTATAATAGATTATTGAAGGAGCTGTATTGAAGATATGCATGATCCTGCATGGTTTTAATGAGACAGGCTTGGTGACCAAATAATCCTCTAATTTTATGAGTCCTAAATGTTGAAAGCCCATTAACCCTTTAACACTACAAATTCTCCTGAGATGTTCAGAGATAATTCTTAAAGTTTGAGCTATAGGAAGAATAGGAAGAATCTAGAAGTAAAAAAGTGGGAGAGAAATGGAAAAATAATATAGCCAAAGAAGGCATATGCAGTTATGAAGGAAGAAAAGACAACTCAAGTTTTAGAAGTCCATATTTGAAATTACAAAGCATTCTTAATACATGTTATTCCAGGAATTAATTTTGGTAGTATTACAAATAAGATATATATGAACTAATTGTTTCAGTCAACTCTTTAAGAGGAAAACACATTGGAAATAAACTGAGTTTTATAAATTGATAAAAGAATAATTGTTGAAATGTGAAATTAACAGCTTAAAAAAAAAAGATCCAGGTGAATTCTAGTACTCTCTGTAATTTGTGGCTGGATCACCAATCTGTCTTTCATGAATTCTCTAACGTTTTGAGGCAGCATGGTACAGTAGAAAGAACTTCACTTTTTGAGTTAGACAAACCTGGGTTCGAATTTCAATTTTTCTACTTACTAATCATATGACTTTATTCAAGTTATTTAATGTTTCTGAGCCTCATTGTCCTCAACTGTAAAATAAAATAATAATAATACCTGTATTCCAAGATTGTTAAAATTAGAAGATGATGTATATAAAATACCAGTGCCTGGTACATAGAAAGCCAGTAAATGGTAACTATAATCATCTTTCAGTCAGATAAATGATACATTATATTGGTGATGGCAGTGATGTGTGGAGGTTAAGGAACTCAATCATTCTGTCTCAGATCTTGGAACTTCTAAAACTAGATTATAATCTGAGATGACTGTGGGCTACTTTTACTCTCTAGAAAGTAGTTGGTGTCTGGAGGACAGTAATGGCAGGAGCAGAGGAAGAAGGTAAATCACCTTCTATGCTTTTGTCTTACATTTATTAATTTTGGGCTCTACCTTTCATCTCCCTTCTGTTTTGTATGCCTAGTATCAAGCATCACATAATCAAACAGTTCACACAGTGGGATTTAAAATGCATGTAGAAATATTGTATCGTTTTCAGAAAGTATTTGGGTAGTTAAGGTATACTTATAATATGCTGTGATTTTTTTTCTTTTCCTTTCCTCTTAAGCTGAGCCATTATCTGGATATTGTGGAAGTAAACATTGCTCACCAGATCTCTCTACGTTCAGAAGCATTTTTTCATGCAATGACCTCTCAACACGAATTGCAGGACTACCTCAAGAAAACTTCCCAGGCTGTAAAAATGCTTCGAGATAAAATTGCACAGATTGATAAAGTAATGTGTGAAGGATCACTACACATTTTAAGACTGGCACTTACCAGAAATAATTGTGTTAAAGTATACAATAAACTGAAATTAATGGCCACTGTACACCAGACTCAGCCTACAGTACAGGTGTTGTTATCTACTTCTGAATTTGTCGGAGCATTGGACTTAATAGCAACAACGCAAGAGGTTCTACAGCAGGAACTTCAGGGCATTCACAGCTTCCGGTATGTCCATTAAGTAAGCCATTAGAAATAATGTTAGAACTTTCTAAAGGATAAATTTTAGTATGTAACGTTAGCTGAAAATCTATGAATGTGTTAGAGTTACAAGGGTATTTTTTTCTTCCAGATTGATCTGTTTAATAATGTTATCATTCTGATATTTTAGTCTTACTAAAACAAACAAAAATCATAAGGACCAATATTTACAGAGACATTTGGATAAAGAAGTAAAATTAAATTTTCTAGCAGATGAAATCAACGAAGGGCCAGTCACAGCTTTGAAAATTATATTTTGAAAATGTTGAAGTAGTTTTGTGTCAAGATAATAGATAAAGGTGGAAAAAGGAATACTAGTATAGCTGAAATTAAGTTCATTTTAAAAGCCATTGAATAAGTTTTAAATTAGATAATTATTAAAATTCATTTCTCATTTACAGTCTATCACATTGCAAAACATTCCACACGATGATGGAAAAGACCCAATTTCTTCCAAGTTTTTATTTTGAAAATACCTTTAAGATTAGGGTTTTAGTTATTTTATGTGAGATCATGTCATATGTTTAATTTACAGATTACACCAATTGTAAGCCATCAAAATTTCATTCAGTTAAGCAGGCTTGCGGTTTCCTTGTTGAAGTTCCTATCTGCTGGGAAACATTATACTACTGAGTGACTACAAAGAAGTTTTATGGGAGATGTGCTGTGTAACTTAATATATTCTGGAAAGGTTATCTTTAATATAAGTTTATTTTAATTGAATTATAAGTTCTTATTGACTAAGGATATGTAATTGGAATATTTATTTTGAAAGCACTTTTAAAAAGTTGGCCCAATTTTAATTATGCAAGTGAATGATTGATTCATTTAGTCAAGAAATGGTTATTGATTACATGACAGACACCAGGCAGAATACTGGGAATATAGCCATGAACAAAGCAGAGATGCTTTCTGCTCTGTTTCTACAATTTATTTGATAGGAGGGAGACAGAAATTACTGGGTAGTTATTATACAGTACAGTACAGTACGATGATGAAGTACAGATTACTATGGATCCTAACCTTAGGGGAAGAACCTTATCCAGACTTGGATGTTTACAGAAAAAGTTTGGATCACAAACCTCTTTGAGAATCTATTGAAAGCTGTGGATGGACCTTCTTTCCATAAAAATATACCTGTACATAAAATTTTGCAATCAATTTTGGGTGGTTTGTAGTCCTTTGAGGCCTACTTTGGATTTCTCAGCATGGGAACCCAGGGTGACTAAATGATTTTTAGTTTCCCCTTTACCTCTGAAAATTTAAATATTTCTCTTTTTTGAATGTGTATATGGCATATATTTTTAAAATAAATAATATTAATTTTGTCAGTATTTTAGCAAAATGGACTTCTGTAATGACAGAAGCTGTGTTTTTTCTTGTCACCGCTATATTATATGAATTTGATGAATATTGGGAGCTGTTCCTAGAAAGTAGAGTGCTTTATCCTCTGAATAGAGCAATAGAAGCAAAGATTAAATGCTTGCCTGCTAAACACAAATTCTGAAACTGTTCTCATTTTTACTCCAAAGGTCATGCAGTTTATTTTATTTCATTTTCCTGACTCATAAGTTTATGCCTAATAATACTGATGAAAAATTTAGTTCTCCAAAGCTATCTAGAAAATATTTAAGAACAGGGTTGGATATTTATTCCCAGTAGATTATGATTTATCAGAAGGCAGAATGAAAATTTTATAATCTTTTAATTATCTTGAGCTCAAGAAAGAGTTTACCTTTATTTTCATCCTTACTTTTTTTGTTTGTACCTTAACTCAAAGGACAAAATATTCTTCATAAAAAAGTGTATATGATTTTTTAAAAGACTCTCAAATATTCTGATTATCTATGTTTTGTTTTTCTTTGTTGTTTTTTTTTTTTTGCGGTATGTGGGCCTCTCACTGTTGTGGCCTCTCCCGTCGCGGAGCACAGGCTCCAGACGCGCAGGCTCAGCGGCCATGGCTCATGGGCCCAGGCGCTCCGCGGCATGTGGGATCTTCCCGGACTGGGGCACGAACCCGTGTCCTCTGCATCGGCAGGCGGACTCTCAACCTCTGCGCTACCAGGGAAGCCCCTGATTATCTATGTTTTACTCAAATATCTACTATTATTTTTTTTAGAACCTGCACATTTATAAAGAGTGTTTATTCTTCATATAAAATATAATATATATGAAAATATATTTGAACCTTGATATCTTGCAGGTTTCGTATAGAAAAGATTCAGTTACCTTGAAATTCAGGGATATAATGTTGTTATTTTCTGTTTCTTACTGTAAAGGTTTATGTAGAAACTTCAGTTTTCACCACTGTTAATTTTTTTTTCTTTATTACTTACTACCACCATTACTGTACTACTGCCACCACTACAAAACCTAAGAACGTTTTTTGAATACTTTGGTATTCTGTACCAGTGCTAAGAATATTGCATATATTATTTGATCCCCCTCCCCACTCCAAAAAAACCCTTCTATGAGATAGATAGTTTTATCCCCATTTTAATAGATAAGGAAACTAGAGCATTGAAAATCTTAGATAACTTGCTCCAAGTCATACAGCAAGTTATAAAACAGTAGAGTCAAGATTCAACCCAGATCTCATCGGACCCAAGAGTTATGTATACTTTTTAATATATTTGATTGAGGTTTTGTAGGACCTCAAATAGATCACTCTGAACATCAGTGCTAATTTTCTAGTGCAATAGATGTTAAACTGTGGGCAACTGAGTTGGAGGTTTGCTGAGCTAGGAATCTACCATAGTAATAGATTTTAGGATAAAAATTAATGAAACTAGTTTTTCTACTCGTACGTCGTCGTCGTCTCCTTCTTCTCCTTCTTCTTCTCCTCCTCCTCCTCCTCCCTCTCCCCCCTCCCCCTCCTCCTCCCTCTCCCCCCTCCCCCTCCTCCTCCTCCTCTTCTTCTTCTTCTTCCTTCTTCATTTCTTCTCCTTCTTCTCCTTCTCCTCCTTCTTCTTCTTCTTCTCCTTCTCCTTCTCCTCCTCCTCTCCCCCTCCCTCTTCTCCTTCTCCTCCTTCTCCTCCTTCTCCTCCTTCTCCTCCTTCTCCTTCTTCTCCTTCTTCTCCTCCTTCTCCCCTCCCCCTCCCCTCCTCCTTCTCCTCCCCCTCCCCTCCTCTCCTTCTTCTCCTCCTCCTCCTCCTCCTTCTTCTTCTTCTTCTTCTTCTTGAAAGAAAAGGTGGAAAACATTCAGAGTTAATTATAGGTTCTAGCTTATTATGATTTCATTGATCAGAGGCCACCTTGGGATTCCACTTAAGGGATTTTTAGTAGTAGGATTGGAAGTAGTATTTTTAGTAGTAGGATTGGAAGTAGTAAAAGGTATTTAACATCTTCTTTACTCCTATATAATCTCCCATAATTTAGATCTTGAAAACATTATGTTATGAAAACATCCACATTGTGTGCTCTGAGGTGAAGCCAAAACAACAGATTTTCTGCTATTTGATGAAACTAGTATTACTGTAGGGTTTATTGATATGTAAGTTTCTGTGATAAAAGCAACACAAAGGTCATTGTAGTGAACCCACAGCTTAGTAGAAGTTCTGAATTCACGTACAAATTGAGGCATATTAAAGTAGAAAGTATTAGAATTGCTCCAATTTGTTTAGCTGGATATATGAGCCTATGTACTTTTTCAGAAAGTGATTTTTAGTTACTTGTCTGTCATTTCAGGAGATTTCTTTCACCACTGTAAAGTATTATATGTGATTATTAGGATACATACTTTTAAAATGAACTGTTAGGAGATTTATCTATTAAATATTTTTGGTAAGGTTAATAATAATATACAGGCCAGTATAATTGCATCTATTGTTAAAGTAGTCTAAAATATTTTAAAAACAGCAAGGATGAATAGGTGAATCCTATAAAACACTAATTCTAGAAATTTTATTTAGGGATTTGCTTAGACAAATCTTTTTATATATGTTATCATATACCTGTGAGTACATAATAAATACTATTTGATGTTAGTATTGAGATTCATATCTGCTCTTCTTTATTATATTTGTCAGATTTTAAAATTACTCAAGATGTGTAAAAATGAAGCTACTCAGTTATTTTTGACAATATCTGACATTAAATAGAACGTCACATTTAAGTTATTAGGCTGAAATGATAGAGTTTTATTACTTTGATGCCCAAACATCAGTAGATACAGTCCTATGGACTTCCTACCATAATTCTTTGTTGGGATTTGCTGAAGACTATTTGTACCTGAAGGTAACACATACTTGGGTGTTAACCTCTAGTCTGCATTTAAAAGGAATTTTTGATCTTTATAAAAATCAATTAACTGAGAACGAAGCAATGTTAAATTTATGTGTGGATTCATATCCTACCCTATTACTGCTTTTTAAAACTTATTGAAAACTGAAACATACACAAAAATAGAGGAAATTATATGAAGAGAGTTATATGAAGCTGGATAAATTGCATATGACCTGTGAGTTATTAACTCATAGCCAACTTGGTTTTCTCTATATGCCTCCCCCTACTCCTGGATTATTTTGAAACAAATCCAAAACATGATTTCATTTCATCCATAAGTATTTCATTATGTATCTCTGAAAGATAAAGATCTTTAAAAACATAACTCGAATATCATTCATAGTTTCAAATAGCTAGTCAGTGTTCAGATTTTCCTATTTCTCTCAAAATTCTTTTCACAGTGTATTTGTTGAAACAGGATCCAAATAATAACAACTGTATATTACAATTGGTTGATATATTTCAAATGTCTTTTGATATATAGTTCTCCATTCTTCTCATTTTCTCCCTTTCAAAATACTTATTGAAGAAATTGAGTTGTCTTTGTAGTGCTTCTCACAGTCTGGATTTTGCCAACTGCATCCCCATGTTTAGTGTGTTTTCCTTTTACTTGTATTTTCTATAAACTGGTAGTTAGATTTAAAGCCTTGATCAGATTTAAGTTTTTCTTTTTGGTAAGAGTACCTAATAGGTGTATTTCAGCCAAGAGGCATATATCTGGTTGTCTCTTTTTTCGTGAAATTAGCAGCCATTTGGTGATCATTGCCTAGATTTATCATCTCATTATGGGTTGCAAATCATGATATTCTAATTCTAAACTTCCTTATTCATTTGTTAATGGAATATTTCTATAAAGCCATATTTCTCCATAACAATTACTTGGTAATTCTGAAGGACAGTTCTTACAAGGATAGGCAAGATAAAGTCTAGGTTCTTTTCCTTTATTTAGCAGTTTTTAAAATAATGAATTGAAAAATGTAGCATCTTCCAAATGTTTTATAAGCACATGGATTTATATATATTTGAAGTATTAAGGTTTTTTTTAATCAATGTTCATATTGTCCTATCTTTTGTAGGAACCTCCTCAAGTCCTTTTGATTCTATGAGTAGTCATTAATGGTTTTCTTCATGTTATGACAGGATATTCATATTATACATTTTCTGCTCCATATTTGTAAACTGCCATTTCTCTAAGGAGCCCTAGTTTCTTTTAGTAGGAAATGGTATTTAGAAATTACAATCTAGGTATCAGAGGTGTTCCTTGCTACTGGATTGGTCATGATCTCTAGGCCTTTTTAGTGGGAAGAGCTAGAAAATAATTTTCCCTCTTTTTCTTAAGGTATATCCCTTGTGGTATGAATGGATAAATTACTGTGTTTTTTTTTTTTTGCGGTACGCGGGCCTCTCCCTGTTGTGGCCTCTCCCGTTGCGGAGCACAGGCTCCGGACGCGCAGGCTCAGCGTCCATGGCTCACGGGCCCAGCCGCTCCGCGGCACGTGGGATCTTCCCGGACCGGGGCACGAACCCGCGTCCCCTGCATCGGCAGGCGGACTCTCAACCACTGCGCCACCAGGGAAGCCCTAAATTACTGTGTTTTAAAGTCACTTGAAATAATTCCTCTTTGTGTAGATTTGCCTGTACTTTGATACATAGTTAAGTTCATTTGTTTCATTTGCTTTTGATATTCAAGGATTGCTGTTTTTAAATGTACTATTGTTTTACAACTATGTTAAGTAGTTACATAGTTCCAAAGTCAAATCTATAGAACAAAAAATATTCAGAGAAATTTAACTTCTATCTTGGTTCTCTTCCTCTGTACCTACTCCTACAAGTCATTTAAAAAAGTTTTAGTTTATGTTTATTTATCCATCTCTCTGTCTGTCCCTCATCTTAGATAAGCATTAGCATACTGTACATACTTTCCTCCACCGTGGGGTTTTTATCTTACAGTATATACCCTGTAGATCATGCTACAGTATGCATTCTCAATGGGAGATATCACCCAAAGGGGGGAAAAGTTTGTTCTTGAAGGGTGAAAAAAAACTCTTGGATTTTACAATGGTTTGTGGCCCCCCAAAGACCACAGTACATAAACGGATTTACAGTATATCTGTGATATTAAAACTTCATGGGGAGTGATTAGAAATAAAAATGTCTGAAAAGACTTTTTAAGGGGGCAGTAGTTGAGAAACTGCTCTGTAGCAGTATATAGTATATTAATTGGTATTCCTCGATTCTTTTAAAAGTGTTATAGGGTCTATTATGATATATTTAACTAGCCTTCTGTTGGTCAGCATTTGGGTTGTTTCCATTCCTTTGCAATTACCAACAGTGCTGCAATGAATGTATGTTCTTTTGTCATTTACCAGTGTATCTTTGAGATGGATTCTGAGAAGTCAGATTCCTAGGTCAAAGGCTAATTGCCTATGTAATTTTGCAAGACACTGCCAAATTCCTTTTATGGCAGTGTTTTAGTTTGTACGAGTGGATATGTTATAAATTAGTTTATTGTGAGATGTTGTCACCATTTATGAGAACCTTATCAGACTTCTAATTAGCTGTGAGAAATATAATTTTCATATTGCAAAAAGCACATTTATGTTATTTCACTTATCAGATTTTTTCTAAAAGTATCACTGCACTACTTACCATATTGTTGTTGTTCATAAAAGAAGAACAACGGATCTGTCTAAAAGGTCACATGCTTTAATTTTTTTTAATGTGCTATATCTGGTCATAGTAAAGACAGTTGCTAACATTAAGGGCTTGTTTTTCAAGTAAATGTAGCATAAACTTTTAAAATGTTTTTATAATTAATTATAAATGTTTACATTTAAGATAAATTTCACTTAATTTTTGAAATGCCTTGGACCAACTAGATTACCTAGGTTTCTTCAACCCATTGTTTTTATGAAACTATTAGATTGTGTGGCAAAAATCCCTTTGGATATGACGGTATTCATCCTTAGTGCCCTTCAGAGCAGGGATTAACTACCTGGGACCACTCTTGTCACTTGGACAGTACTTACTTTTTCTAGGGAGAAGGTTCCAAATCTCTTTAGTAATACTTGCCCTCACCACCCCTACAACTCTGCCAAAATTAGAGTCCTGCTCACTTTAACCCTAGCCAGGATCTGCAGGTACTGAAGAGGTGGACTAAAAAGGAACATCATACTTCATGAGAAGAAGTTCCATGGATAGATTATAGCTCAGTGACTTTAGATCTTCACTCATGTGTTCTAATGACTTTAATGGCCTGAGGGATATTGCACAGTAACTCAAACTGATTCTGACGGAGGTTGAGCTGAGTCAGTCTCTCCTATAGTCCTTCAAATATTTATAGGTACCCAGAACAGGGCCTGGTGCATAGTAAGCGCTTGTATTTATTGCATACGTGAATGGCTGGGGAGCTACTGACATTTATATTCAGTAAGTGGTTAATGAGGAAAGGACTTAGAATATCTGAATATTTTGTCTGTGAAAAGCAGACTAAAAAGCAATCATGAAGTTTTCTAGAACCAAGTTTCCTATAGTATATTTAACTGTTTGGAGGTTAAGATATACAGAGAAAAATAGAATTTGGGAGATGATGTGAAACTGTCTCAGTTATTTTTGTTAAGTTAAAAGACTGTATTTTACTAAAACATCACCTTGTTGCACAAGTACTGTCAGCTAGAAAAGTTTTGCTGACGGGTTCCCTTGATCGTGGAGTAAATCTGGGTTTTTAATAAATGAGGTAACATTTCCCTCTTCCTTTGTAGGCATTTGGGATCACAGCTTTGTGAATTAGAAAAACTGATAGATAAAATGATGATTGCAGAATTTTCTACTTATTCTCACAGTGACTTAAATAGACCATTGGAAGATGACTGTCAAATTTTAGAAGAGGTATGTCTTTTGAACTGTAGAATGAAATTGATGTCATTGCTTAGTGTTATTTCCTAACAGCCTTAGTTTAGAACACATTCTCCTCAGGTTATAGTGAGCAAAATTATCTTCAATATCAAGCCTGTGAGACCTATGAAATCTTTCACTAAGTATGTGACTTTAGGAAGCACACAGTTGTTTATTATCCTGTGAAATTAGAGAATAAATAATTTTGTAGCTTAATTAGAAATGGGAGTTAAAATGAAGTCTTTATATGGCTTACTACCCAAGTTCCAAATATAGATATAGAATGTAGATATAGAATGAATTAACTTATATCCATGTATATGCATGTATTGGAGTGTGTCTTTTATAAAAAGTGATCATTATTATATGGTAACTTATCAGTCATTCACATTCACTGAGCACCTATTATGAACATGTTTTATGCATATGCATGTACAAATATATCATATTTGGTAACTTATCTAGTAACTTCTCAATGCTGATTATTGCCAAGAATTTGTAAAGAATCCAAAAAGCCCTGATAGCAGCCTAAGTAGTTAAAGAGATTTTTGTAAATGTTAGCAGTTAATGCTCCACAAATAATCCAGGTCATCATTCCAGTCTTCTAGACCACTAATTAGAAAGCACCGGGCTCATAGAGTATTTATTGGTCATCAGGGTTTCAGAATAATACTTTCTAGCTACTTACTGAAACTAGACCAAAATATACTCATATTGTTTTGTCCCCAAACCAGCTTCATTTGATCCACTATAGTAGGATAGGATTTACCTGTTTTAGAATAATGACTCCAAAAATCTGATGACAAGATTGCTATGGAAAGGGGTTTTTAAGCCTTTTAGAAAATACCAAAAGGAGGATAGAGATTTGAGGGTCAAACAATAAAACCCTTGACGTTGATTATTTCTACCTCTAAGTGAGATTATTTTGTATTTGAATTTTGACATTGTATGCCCTTCTTTTATTTTAACAGGAAAGACTAGTATCTCTTGTATTTGGACTTTTAAAACAAAGAAAACTTAATTTTTTAGAAATATATAGTGAAGAAATGATTATTACAGCAAAGAATATCATTAAACAGGTAATTATACTTTTTTATTTGATATATTTTCATCTAGAATCTTTTGTGAAGTTTATTTTTACATGATCCTGTAATAATACATGCAGTATCATAGTAATATTTTCTCATTTATTAAAAAATTTTAAATATAGAAGAAAGAAAAACATAGCCCTACCAGTCAAAAAGATTATCACTTTAAGAATATTTCTAGGGCTTCCCTGGTGGCGCAGTGGTTGGGAGTCCACCTGCCGATGCAGGGGACACGGGTTCGTGCCCCCATCCGGGAAGATCCCACATGCCGTGGAGCAGCTGGGCCCGTGAGCCATGGCTGCTGGGCCTGTGCGTCCGGAGCCTGTGCACTGCAGCGAGAGAGGCCACAGCAGTGAGAGAGCCCCGTACCGAAAAAAAAAAAAAAAAGAATATTTCTAAGCATAAGTTGTTACTGGTGTTTATCATTGGTGCTCTCATACTGTATATATAATTTTGAATTGTATTATATATTTCCGTTTGAATCATAACATAAGCATTTGCTCATAAGCCTTCAGAAATATCACTTTTAATGGTTGTATAAAATTCCATCAACATTATGTTAGTTAAACCTGTTTAAACTTTCCTCTGTGTTAAATATTTAGGTCATTTTCATTTCGGTACTATAAAGAGCACTGTGACAAACATCTTTGGTATGCTTTGGTATAAAGTCTTGTTTGTTTGGTTTCTCATATTTAAGACTATTTTTCTTATAACTGATTCCTGAAGTGGAACTATTGGTCAGAGAGTGAAATGTATTTTTAAATTGTTTGATACATAGAGCTGAATTGCTTTTTTTCTAAAAACGTTTTACCAATAGTATATACTTTCACCAGCGTTTCTTCTTACTCTGATCTCTAAGAAATTATAATTGTAAACTAAAATCTATTTGTTTTTTTTTAGTCTTCCCTGATTTTTTTCCCAAGCTAATTGGTATTTATTACAACACAATTGGCATAAAGTGATAAAGTGGAATTGTCAGACATTTTACATCTGCATTACTTTTAGAAATTAAAAGAAAAAGCTTACCATCTACAATGCTATCAAAGTTTCAGTATTTGTCATCTACTCATTAGAAAGTAGATATACATTTTAAGGTTATTTCAGTTTTAAAGATGTGAAATTCAAGTTGCCGCTATATTTCATGAGATACAATTTTTTTCCATAAGCAGTTTTTTTTTTTACATCTTTATTGGAGTACAATTGCTTTACAATGTTGTGTTAGTTTCCTCTGTACAACAAAGTGAATCAGCTATATGTATACACTTCCCTGATTTTTGTTTTGACTTTCTATTCAGATAAATCTCATTCTCTGAACTTTAGTTTTTCTGTGTGTGAAAAAGAACAATTTTGAATGAATTTCTTAGGCTTAATTGATCATCATCATTAGGTTGAATGTACATTTCTTAGTTTTTAATGTTTAAATAAAACAAGCAAGAAAAATGTTACAATCGCCCCATCTTTTACCTCTTTCAAACATTGACTAAAACACCATATTTTAAAATTATCACTACCACTTCCAAAAATTGTTGATAACTAGCACTAAATATACATGTATATTATAGCTTAGCAATTCTACTTCTAGGTAATTTACCCAACAGAAATTCATACCTAGGCTCACCAAAGACAACACAAGCATTCCATGGCAGCATATTTGTAATAAAAAACCGGAAACACTCAAATTTTATCATCAGTAAAAAAGATAAATAGAATTGTAGCATATTTACATCATTGAATACTATACAGCAATGAGAATGAATAAACTACATGGAACAACATGGATATTCACATACATAAGGTGGAGCCAAAGAAGCCAGACACGGAAGAGTACACACTGTATGATTCCACTTACGTAAAATTCAAACACGGGCAAAATTAATCTGTGGTGTTAGAAATCAGGATAGTAATGTCTTTTGGGAGGAAGTAGTGACCAGGAGGGGAGCAGGAGGGGCTTACTGGTAATGTTCAATTTCATAATCTGAGCTCTGGTTAAATAGGTGCACTCCATTTATAAAAAAAATATTGAGCTATAAACATAATTTGTACAGTTTTCTGTATGTATATTATACTTTTAAACAGTTTTTAAAAACTGCTCTGTTTTAATTCCTAGACTTCTAAAGTCTGAGCATTTATTTTTTAAAACCTTAAACTGTTGCACGTGTTGCAAGGAAGTGTGACCTCCAAAATGAATTTCTTTTGGAATTTTAGTATGGGGCTTATACCATGTCCTAAGTATTAATAGTTCTATGGGGGTTTTGTGTGTGTGCGTGTGTGTTTGTGTGTGTTGTGTGTGTATTTGTGTGTGAACAGTTTTAAATAGTAGGAAATTGTGATTAATACAGTTCAAGCATACCCTGGAATAATTATTTAATAGGGTAAAGGTAATGCTGCAGTTTTTTTAAACACCTTGAGGTGTAAGAGGAGAAGTTTGGTCAAATAATTATAGTCATTGAGGCCCTTATTAATATACAAATGAACATGTAGTACTTAAAGTTCTAAAGACATTAATCAAATTTTTTTCTTAAATTTTGCAGTGTGTGATTAATAAAGTTTCACAAATAGAAGACATAGACACAGATGTTGTTTTGAAGTAAGTATAAATATTAAGTTGGGGTTACCAGTCAGGGAAAAGATAACGCATTAGAATAATCTAAGGAGGATTTAGTTCAGGAATTATTTGCTAAGGTGTGGGCAGAGTGTAGGAAAATCACAAGTGATAGTGAAGTACCTTTAAGGGACAAAGAAAGAGAGCAGTTAATGGAATTCAGGAGAAGAAGATGTAAGTAGCTGAAAAAAAAAAAAGTCTTTTAGTAGTTGAAGTGATCTTCAGTGGAGGGAGGCAGTCATCCTGAGGTAACCCCTCAGGGATGGAGACGGACTATTAGCACCTTTCCTCCTTTCAGTCTTTTGTAAGGGCTCCTCACTGGCCAAGCCCAGCAGGTCAGCCTCCCAGGGCAGAGAGAGGGTGGAGAGGATACAACGTCATATGGAGGGTGGAAATTGAAGAGGAGTAGCGGTGTTAAATTTAAATTATTTAGCTATATAATTAAAACCCAGTTAGCTTTGAGAAGTTTGAGTACATGATTTTGAATTGCCCATGTCTATAATTTTTTGTTTTCCCCTTGAAATAACTATTCTTATTTTAAGGAGAACAGTGATAAATATTTTATGACTATGAATTTCTTGTTCATATAGGTATCTAAACTTTATTAACTGGTCTAAGATATGAATAGTAATATGGATAACTGTAAAACTTCTCTGGGCCAGACTCATAGAATGAGGATTGTGGAGTTTTAATTTCCACACTATTACCTAGTGAAAGCTCAGTTTCAGAATTAGTTGAAGCAATCCTAATAATGCAGGGATCACTAGTAGCTGGAAAAATTAAGTTACTGGACCTTTGCTAAAAGCCCTATATACATGGAGAGTCAGTTATTTTTAATATTTTTCTTCCCTAGGGAATTTTCTCAACTTAGAGAACATTCTATATCTCAAGTGTATAGGAGTATCTTTTGAGAATAAAGTCCTAGGTGTAGCAGCATTAATTAAAAATTTGGAGTAATAAGTCATTGTAGTACTCTAAACTATCTTTATGGATTTCTATTTTTTTATTAATTTTTAATCTTAAAGTTGATTGATGTCAGTTATAAAAATATTGGCTGTACTATTATGTATTGTAATATTTAGTATATATATAATATATATGTAACTAATACAATATTGGCTAATACTTACATAGCACTGTGCATTGTTCTGAGTACTTCGTATTAACTCAGTTTATATTCACAGCTACCATATAAGGTAGGTTCTACCTATTTAAAATGAGAAAATTAGATCATGGAGGAGTTAAGTCATTTGTCCAGAGTCACACAACTAGTAAGTGGCAGGGCTGGAACTTGAACCAAGGCATTGTGTCTTAAGAGCCCATGCTCTTAGCCACCATGCCACATGATATACAGAAGAGTACTTTTTAGTCTGTAGTTAGAAAAGTAGGTTATTAAGTTTATTAGGGGAGATGTTATGTTTCTATTTTTATTTTTTTTAACATTTTTATTGGAGTATAATTGCCTTATAATGGTGTGTTAGTTTCTGCTTTATAACAAAGTAAATCAGTTATACATATACATATATCCCCATATCTCTTCCCTCTTGCATCTCCCTCCCTCCCACCCTCCCTCTCCCACCCTTCTAGCTGGTCACAAAGCACCTAGCTGATCTCCCTGTGCTATGCGACTGCTTCCCACTATCTATTTTACATTTGGTAGTGTATATATGTCCATATATACACTACCACTCTCTCACTTTGTCTCAGCTTACCCTTCCCCCTCCTTGTGTCCTCAAGTTCATTCTCTAGTAGGTCTGTGTCTTTATTCCCGTCTTGCCCCTCGGTTCTTCATGACCATTTTTTTTTTTTTTTTTTAGATTCCATATATATGTGTTAGCATACGGTATTTGTTTTTCTCTTTCTGACTTACTTCACTCTGTATGACAGACTCTAGGTCCATCCACCTCACTACAAATAACTCAATTTCGTTTCTTTTTATGGCTGAGTAATATTCCATTGTATACATGTGCCACATCTTCTTTATCTGTTCATCTGTCGATGGACACTTAGGTTGCTTCCGTGTCCTGACTATTGTAAATAGAGCTGCAATGAACATTGTGGTACATGACTGTTTTTGAATTATGGTTTTCTCAGGGTATATGTCCAATAGTGGGATTGCTGGGTCGTATGGTAGTTCTATGTGTAGTTTTTTAAGGAACCTCCATACTGGCTGATTTTAAGGAATCTCCATAGTGGCTGTATCAATTTACATTCCCACCAACAGTGTATGAGGGTTCCCTTTTCTCCACACCCTCTCCAGCATTTATTGTTTGTAGATTTTTTGATGATGGCCATTCTGACCGGTGTGAAATGATATCGCATTGTAGTTTTGATTTGCATTTCTCTAATGATTAATGATGTTGAGCATTCTTTCATGTGTTTGTTGGCAATCTGTATATCTTCTTTGGAGAAATGTCTGTTTAGGTCTTCTGCCCATTTTTGTATTGGGTTGTTTGCTTTTTGATATTGAGCTGCATGAGCTGCTTGTAAATTTCGGAGATTAATACTTCGTCAGTTGCTTCATTTGCAAATATTTTCTCCCATTCTGAGGGCTGTCTTTTCGTCTTGTTTATGGTTTCCTTTGCTGTGCAAAAGCTTTTAAGTTTCATTAGGTCCCATTTGTTTATTTTTATTTCCATTTCTCTAGGAGGTGGGTCATAAAGGATCTTGCTGTTATTTATGTCATAGAGTGTTCTTCCTAAGTTTTCCTCTAAGAGTTTGATAGTGTCTGGCCTTACATTTAGGTCTTTAATCCATTTTGAGTTTATTTTTGTGTATGGTATTATGGAGTGTTCTAATTTCATTCTTTTACATGTAGCTGTCCAGTTTTCCCAGCACCACTTATTGAAGAGGCTCGTTTATTAAGGGAGATGTTATGTTTCTATTTTTATTCCAGAATATATCTTTTCCATATTTAACCAAAATTAGTTTATTTCTCTATGCTTTTTCATCGAATGGTCACGAAGCATGTTCACATGGAATTACTACATGATAAGATTCATAAGTCAGTGTACTTGACTAGTCTTAGAGATGTTTAAACAAGGAGAAGTTGCTTAGTAATTGACATCTTCGTCTCAGTTTTACAATTTTAGCTAGGTATCTAGATTAAATTGCGTTTTATTATTCTTTTGTTGCTAGTATTTAGTGTAGTTTCCTCCAATTTGTAGATAACACCATGTTGGCCTGAAGACAGTCATTATTTTTGTTTGAATTTTCTTTTCTAGGCTTGCAGATCAGATGAGAATGTTGAATTTTCTTCAGTGGTTTGATCTGCTAAAGGATATTTTCTCTAAGTTTACAATTTTCCTACAGAGAGTTAAGGTAAGCTTATGTGTTTATCAGTTTGTCCAGAATATCCCTAAAGTTAAGTCATCTTTCTAGATATGAAAATTAGAATAAAACAACATTTCTTTGTTTCTGTAATTTTTCTAAAGGGTTTTAAATTAGATTTGAAGTGCTTCAGAGTATTTTGGTACCCTTTTATAATTTTGGATGATATGTTTTATTTTAAAAGAAATATGATGCTAACTTGGCATTAAATATTATACAGTAATATTTCCTTTTGTGATGCTTGAATCTCTGTAGATTACCTAGAATTACAATATTGTGAAACACTCAAAAATCTATCCCAAACCACTTAATTTTTCTAGGAATTTAATGTTGATATAATGGTATTTTTAAACATATGGTTCATATTTAAAATGCTCTACTAATGTTCTTTATTGCAGGGTTTTTTTTCATTTTTCAATCTGGAATCCATTCATGTATCATGCATTGCATTTAATTACTTTGTCCCTTTGATCAAACAACTTAATTTTAATCCAGTCATTATAAGGAAAAGAACACATGCCACACAGCATTTTTCAGAAGAAAAAATGTCACAGACTCTAATACATGTTGGTTGGGATTACCAACATGTCATAACTGTGTTTTAATAAGACAGTCATTAGGAATTACTGAGTATAACAGACTGTTTGTGAAATGTGATATTCTTTGAATTATCATGTGTCAGTATTGTATTTATGTCCTAGTTAACATCCCTGGCATCTCCTGAGTTTCATGTTAAAAATGATCTGAGGGACTTTGGTACTTATCTGTGATATGACTTCCTTATTGACATTGACATGCTCTAAGTCACATACATAAGCTTTCCAGTCAGAGTGGGAAAAGTTTTATAAAATGTGATTCACTATACTTAATTCAGACTCCTACCAAAATGTTGATCCTATCCATTGATAGTGATAGATAGCAAACCTTTATCTGTGGATTGCACAGTAATGAGGGCTTGTTTTCACTTTTTCTTATATTCCTACCATGACCTTATCACACACAGGTCTGGATATATAGAACTCCTACATTGCATAGTTAGAACTGGCCAACTTTTTGCCAGTTATTTTTAAGTAGCTATCTTTTAGGTTCTATATCAGTTAAACTAAGCCACATTATTATTTGATGTATGTACAATATGGGAACAGTGATCTGTCCTAATTGTAGCTTCTTATTTTCACATTTAGGCCACTTAAACTAATACTGTTGTAAAACATCTTTGAAAATGATGTTTAATCTTTAAATATAGTACTTTTTTCTTTGAAAAAGTTTGTGGTTCCTTGAGGGCATGATTTTGCTGAAAAATAATGTTAATTACAGCTGTTCATTTTTAATGAAGAATTTTTAAATAACTACAAATTGGAAAGAACCATGATGTCTAACAATAGAGGAATGGTAAAATAAGTTATGCCTGGTATATTCACTATCATGGAATATCATGCAGGCAAGGATTTTTAATGATTGAAGAAAATGCATGCATTATAACGTTAAGTTAAAAAGCAAGACAGGGACCTACTTAAATATATAGTCTGCTCTTAGCTGTGTTAGAAAGATTTTTTTACCTCTTCATCTCCATAGACCAAAGAGACAGCTTGTCTTTTTAGTGGTTATCTTTAGGTGGTAGTATTATGTATAATTTAAATTTGTGATTCATTCTTTTCTGTTCTTCCTAAGTTTCCTACAAAAAGAGGTATTACTTTTTTTTAATTGAACTATGGTTGATTTACAATGTTGTGTTAGTTTCTGGTATACAGCAAAGTGATTCAGTTATACATATATATATTCTTTTTCATATTCTTTTCCATTATAGTTTATTACAGGATATTGAATATAGTTCCCTGTACTATACAGTAGGACCGCTGTTTATCTATTTTATATATAGTAGTTTGTATTTGCTAACCCCCAAATCCTAATTTATCCCCCCGCCTGCCGCACCACCACCACCCCCTCAGCTCTTTCCCCTTTGGTAACCATAAGTTTGTTTTCTATGTCTGTGAGTCTATTTCTGTTTTGTAAATAAGTTCATTTGTATCAGTTTTTTTAGATTCTACATATAAGTGATATCATGTGGTATGTGGTATTTGTCTTTCTCTTTCTGGCTTACTTCACTTAGTATGATAATCTTTAGGTCCATCCATGTTGCTGCAAATGACATTATTTCATTCTTTCCTACGGCTGAATAATATTCCATTGTATATATGTACCACATCTTCTTTATCCATTCATCTGTCGATGGACGTTTAGGTTGCTTCCATGTCTTGGCTATTGTAAATAGTACTGCTATGAACATTGGGTTGCATGTATCTCTTTGAATTAGAGTTTTCTCTGGATATATGCCCAGGAGTGAGACTGCTGGATTATATGGTAACTCTATTTTTAGTTTTTTAAGGAACTTCCATACTGTTCTCCATAGTGGCTGCACCAATTTACATTCCCACCGACAGTGTAGGAGGGTACCTTTTGCTCCACACTCTCTCCAGCATTTACTATTTGTAGACTTTTTGATGATGGCCACCCTGACTGGTGTAAAGTGATACCTCATTGTGGTTTTGGTTTGTATTTCTCTAATAATTAGTGATATTGAACATCTTTTCTGGTGCCTGTTGGCCATCTGTATGTCTTCTTTGGAGAAAATGTCTATTTAGATCTTCTGCCCATTTTTTAATTGGGTTGTTTGGGTTTTTTTTTTTTTTTTTTTGGATATTGACCTGTGTGAGCTGTTTGTATATTATGGAAATTAATCCCTTGTCAGTTGCATCATTTGCAAATATTTTCTCCCAGTCCATAGGTTGTCATTTCACTTTGTTTATGGTTTCCTTTGCTGTGCAAAAACTTTTAAGTTTAATTAGGTCCCATTTGTTTATTTTTGTTTTTATTTCCATTACTCTAGGAGACAGGTCCCCAAAAATATTGCTGTGATTTACAACATGTCAAAGACTGTTCTGCCTATGTTTTCTTCTAGGAGTTTTACAGTATCTGGTCCTACATTTAGTTCTTTAATCCATTTTTAGGTTTTTTTTTTATATGGTGTTAGAGAGTGTTCTCGTTTCATTCTTTTACATGTAGCTATCTAGTTTTCCCAGCACCACTTGTTGAAGAGACTGTCTTTACTCCATTGTATATTCTTGCTGTATTTTGCCCTTTGTTGTAGATTAATTGACCATGAGTTTATTTCTGGGCATTAATTGTATTTTGTATTTTTATTAGAATTCTTGTTTATTGTTTATATCCCATAGTGTAAGATGATTTGTATAGCTAAAAAAGAAAATAATCCTTAAATGCAAGCTTACATTCTTTTTTAAGAAATTTTTAACTCTTAAGTTTTCAATTTGTTATGTGGACAAATAATTCTGGACTATCATTTTAAAGACTTATGAATATGGTTACCAGATTATTTCATTCATTATTCTCAAGACTGGAAAAATTTATTTTAGCGGTTGTGGTCTTTGAACATGAACTTGACTGTAAACTGCTGCAATATGAAAGTTCAGAGAATAAATCGCGTACCTACTGTTGAATCTACTATGTATTGTAAAATCTTCTGGAAAAAAATAATCAGCAAACCTTTAAAACTGTAGGTATAGTGAAAACAGTGAAGAAGAACCCTTAAGAGAACACCTGATACACTGTATATGGAAAGTTTATTGTATTAGCTAAGATGTTGTCAGTTAAAAGGGACAAAGTATTCAAATGAAAGTAATTTAAACAATAAAAGAAATGCATTGGCTTGGGGAACTTAAAATAGTCCAAAACGAGGATAGGCTTCAGTTATGACGTGGTCATGGTTTTCTCCCTTAGTTTCTCTGTTTTAATTCACTTCTACCTCCTCTTTGTTGACCTCACCTTCAAAGTAACCAACCTAATTATAGCAAAATGTCTATGTATAACAGTTTTAGGTCTTCCACATTTGTATACTCTACTTCCTAAAACAAGATTTTTTCTTCTTCAATCATCAAAGTCCTTGGTTTTAATCCACTGGGCTGATTAGGTTACTGTGGTCAGGACAATGCTGTGCACTGCTTGCTTTGGGTCTGGATTTTCTTCTCACTTCTGAACTAATTCTGTGGCAAGGAGGTTGGGAGTATACTGTGTGGGATATGTAGGACTAACACCTGAAGCCAGAAGGTGGACTCAGTTTTGCATAGCTGTATTCCTATGGGGGAGGTATAGAATAGTTGTTGGGGAGAAAAAGACTATGTCCAAAGACCGTGACCATTTTTTATAAAAAAATTTTTTAAGAAAGAAAATCATCAAGAGAGAAGAGATAAGGAAGAAGAAAGGCAAAATGAAGATGGGGGAGAAAGCACATCAAGATTAAGACGAGACAGTAGTGAGGATTAAAAGCAGCAATGGAGGAGTGTAGCAAGGAGCAAGCTTGTGACAATAGAGAAGTGATTAGTGGAGAAAGAAAATATGCAGTGTCCACAGACACTCGAAGGCTCAGAATCTCTCATATACTGTATGGAATATTGTATCACTTAGAGTGCGTTTAGTTCCAAATAACAGGAAACACAGAGTGTTTTAAACAATTAAGGGAGTTTATTAGTTCATATAACTGAAAAATAACCATAGGTAGGTCAGCCTTTAGGTGCTTGATAGAGAGGTTGATGATGTTATCAAGCCTTGGTTTTGTTTCTCTGTGTTTCTCTCAGTCTGTCTTCTGTGTATCTTCTTAGCTTTAAGCTCAGGTGGTTCCATTAGTTGATTGGACTAGCTTAGACCCTTATCCTATCTTTGGAGACTTAAAGTTGGAGTCTGCTTGCCTAGAACCATGTAGATCCTAAAAAAGAAATCAAGAGTTTTAAGAAAGGAGCAACAAATTACAAGAACGCAACCATGAATGTTAAAGTAGGAATGCAGCCCCTGTTTCTTAGTAGTCCATGAAGACATTGACTTACATAAATTTACTCTTAATTCATCTAGCTTTCAGTATTTGTTAAGTACCTCCTATGTGCCCAGTACTTACTATTCTAGGCAGTAGGATATAATATCTCATGGAGCTAACATTGTAATGGAAAGAGACCTAGAATTAAAAAAATAAAAAGATAGTGGTAACTGTTATTTTAAAAAAACTGGTTAATGAGATAGGGTTGCTGGAAGGAGTCATAGGAGGCTTTTTTTGTTGTTTTTGATTAAGTTTTATTTATTTATTTTATTTTTTTGCCGTGCGGCATGAGGGATCTTAGTTCCCCTACCAGGGATCGAACCCTTGCCCCCTGCATCGGGAGCACGGAGTCTTAACCACTGGACCACCAGGGACGTCCCGGAGGCTTCTTGAGGAAGTGACAGTCGTGCAGGAACCTGAGTGATGAGAAGGAAACATGTATGCAAACATCAAGGTGAAGAACATTCCAGGCAGAGGAAACAACAAAGGCACTGAGATGGGAACAGTGGAATTTAGAAGAATAGGAAGAGAACCAGAATGTCTGGAGAGCAGTGAATGAGTGAGAAAAAGGTGTAAGATGAGGAGAGAGAGATGGATTTAAGGGTAGGTACGGTAAGGAATACGGATTGTTTTTTCCTTTTAAGAAAGCACAGCAGGACTTCCCTGGTGGTGCAGTGGTTAAGAATCCGCCTGCCAACGTAGGGGACATGGGTTTGATCCCTGGTCCGGGAAGATCCCACACATTGCGGTGCAACTAACCCCGTGCTCCACAACTACTGAGCCTGTGCTCTAGAGCCCGCGAGCCACAGCTACTGAAGCCCATGCGCCTAGAGCCCGTGCTCCTCAACAAGAGAAGCCACTGCAACGAGAAGCCCGTGCACCACAACAAAGAGTAGCCCCCGCTCGCCGCAACTAGAGAAAGCCCGTGCACAGCAGTGAAGACCCAATGCAGCCAAATCAATTAATTAATTAAAAAAGAAACCCAGTGAATATTTGTTGCATAGATGATTGGATACTGGTTGCTCTGTTCCAAACACCCCCCTTTAAAAAAAATAGAAAAGAAAGCACATCAATCAACGAATATGATCCTCTGACAGGCAAGTTATGTTTAGTGTAACCTATTTAAGAAGTTAGAGAAATATGCAGTATATTTTAGGGAGATTTCCATTTACAAAATTAATTTGTAAATGGAGCCCTATGTCTAAGCTTTAGGGAAACATCTCTGTTGAGCAATTCTTTTTCACAGTTCACCTTTACTGTGTAATAAAAGAAATTCTGATATGCATGACCTTGACTCATTTGTAAGATGTTCAAAAGTACATACACAGAGTTCACTTTTGGAACCTTTAGGTACAAAATATTTTAAATCCTTTAAAAATGTACCCTGTTTTCTTGTAGGCAACGTTAAATATCATTCACAGTGTTGTTCTCTCAGTTCTTGACAAAAACCAAAGGACTAGAGAATTGGAGGAAATTTCGCAGCAGAAGAATGCTGCAAAAGACAATTCACTGGACACAGAGGTGGCTTATTTAATCCATGAAGGCATGTTTATAAGCGATGCATTCAGTGAGAGTGAATTAACACCTATAGCAATTGACACTACCTCTCAAAGAAATGCATCTCCAAATAGTGAGCCCTGCAGCAGTGATTCGGTATCCGAACCAGAATGTACTACTGATTCTTCATCCAGCAAAGAGCAGACATCATCCTCTGTTACTCCAGGAGCTGTGGATATTATGTGAGTATGGTGACTGCTGCCAAGTTAACAAGATTCTGAGTCATCTTATTAATGGTTCCAATAAGATTGGTTATTCAGTTTATTGAGAAACCGTGTACACTTTGGTCTTTTGGAATTTAATTTAACAAAAATAAATTAATTTTCTGAAACATGTATCTTTTTGAAAATGTATGCAAGGTAAGGAGGTGAGCATTGGAAGTAATTGAGAATTGTAGAATTTTAAGGCTGGGAAGGAACCATTTAATTAAATGCCCTTAATTTGGAGAGTTTAGATGACTTATTTAGAGTCATTAGTGGCAGAACCTGTCCTGGAACTCAGGTCAGTATTTCCTTGGTTATGTTTCTTTCTTTTACTATGTCACCTTTGTATTTTGTATATAGTGAAAATCTGTTTGAGTTACAATTTTCAGTTTTTCAGACATGAATTTCCAAGTGGGTCACACTATCTTTTTTAATATTACTTTTTTAAACTTATTTTGAAATAATTTCAAATTTACAGAAAAGTTGTCAGCATTGTACAAAAAACTCTCATATATCCTTCACCTTGCTTCCCCAGTTAATGGTTTACCACATTGCCCTCTTTCTCCCTTCCTCTCTCTTTCTCACTCTCTTTTCGTCTCTCCTTTCTTTGTCTCTCATGTTAAAATTTTTTCTCAATCGTATGACAGTAGGTTGCAGACTTGATGTTCCAAATACTTCAGTGTATATTTCCTAAATACAATAACACTCTCTTAAATAACTACAGTATACCAATTAAAATCAAGAAAACATTGCTGCATTATTACCATCTAATGCACAGACCCCATTCAGAGTTCACCAGTTGTCCCAATAATGTTCTGAATAGGAAGAACAAAAATAAAATAGCCATTAAAATCTTTCTGGTCCAAGAACATTGTTTGTATTTTGTTATTACTAAGAATAATAAGAATTCAGTACTTTTGTTCATTTTGATGTAAGTCGGCTTATAGCCCAGGAGCTTATAAAGGTTGCAGTTATAGTGTAAAGTCAGCTATAATACCTCCCCCTCCCCACCATAAATCAATCAATCAAACCCTGAACTACATATTAATAAAATTTTTTCTTCTCTGTTCTGGCTTATATTTTCACATTTATTAGTTAGGGTTCAGTCTAAAACTGCTGTTAAAAGAGATGTAAAAACATCTGTAGCTTAAACAATATAGAATTTTGTTTCTCTCCTGTAACAATTCAGAGGTAGGAGGTCCAGAGCTGAGAAGGTAGCTCTACCATCTCATTGTGTAGCTTCCCTCTGTGTCTTAGGAGGTTTTATCATCTCATTTCAATCTGTAGCAGCAGGAAGGAGAGGACAAAGGCTGGTACTCTCCTTACTTTTTTGTTTTGTTTTAACCTTTTAATTGGAATGTGATGCACATATAGGGAAATGGACCAGTTATAAGTGTTCAGTTCAATTTATTGTAACAAAATGAACACCCTGGTGTAATCACCAAGGTTAAGAGATAGAACATTACCAGCTCTCTAGAAGCCCCCCCCTGCCACTATGCTTTCACTTTTTCCCCCAAAAAAACATTAAAACTATTGGTTTTTGCAGGTTTTAAACTTTATATAAATGGAACCATAAATGGAATCATGTTCTTTAGTCTTTAATTTCTTTCATTCCACGTTATATTTGTGATATTTTTCTAAGTAGTTGCATGCAGCAGTAGTTTATTTGTGCATAAATATTCCACTTCTGACTACACCACAATGTATTTATCATTCTGTTGTTGATGAAATTTGGATTATTTTCAGTTTGATTGTTGTGAACATTCTTGTAGATGTCTTCAGTGTACATGACGTAAGTATTTCTGTTGAATATATACCTAGGAATGAATAAGTATTGTGAATAGCCAATTTAACTACTGCCAAACAATTTCCCAAAGGGTTGTACTCCTTTACAATCCTATCAGCTGTGTGGAAGCATTCCTATCACTCCACATCTTCATTCGCTCTTGGTATTGTCAGTCTTTTACATTTTAGACATTTTGGTGGATATGTCACAGGTATAGTAGTTTAAATTTTTATTTCCCTGATGATTGGTAAGAGGGCACTTTTCATATATTTATTGGCTGTTTAGATATCCTCTTCTGTGAAGGCCCTATTCAAATCCTTTGCCCACTTCTCTATTGGTTTGCCTTTTATTTCTTATTGATTTATGGGAGTTCTTTATGTAGTCCCAACACAGCCCTTTGTCAGTTGTCCATACTGCAGATATCTTCTCCCACTCTGTGGGTTGACTTTTCACTCTCTTATTGGGGTCTTTGGTGAATAAAAGTTCTTAATTTTAATATCTTATGATTCAATCTTTTCCTTTTATGGTTTGTGCTTTTTTTGTGTGTCCTATTTAAGAAATCTTTCCCTAACCTAAGACTTTGATGATATTCTCTTATGTTTTTTTCTGGAAGCTTTGTTGCTGTCCCTTTCACATTTAGATCCACAATCCATCTGGAATTGATTTTTGTGTATAGTGTGAGGTTGTTGTCTTTTTCCTCATGTGGATATCTTTTTAACTTCACACCATTTATTGAAAAGACTGTCTTACCCGTTGCTCTATAGTGCCACTCTTGTCTTAAATTAAATATTCATATATGTATGAGTCTGTTTCTAGATTCTGTTTTGTTCACTTGTCTGCTTTGCACCGGTACCATTAAGTAAAATTGTATTAGTTATGATCGCTTTTTTTTTTTTTTTTTTTTTTGGCGGTATGCGGGCCTCTCACTGTTGCGGCCTCTCCCGTTGCGGAGCACAGGCTCCGGACGCGCAGGCTCAGCGGCCATGGCTTACGGGCCCAGCTGCTCCGTGGCATGTGGGATCCTCCCTGACCGGGGCACGAACCCGCGTCCCCTGCATCGGCAGGCGGACTCTCAACCACTGCGCCACCACGGAAACCCTATGATCGCTTTTTAATTAGTCTTAATATCTGGTCATTTCTCCTACCTTTTATTCTTCTTCCAGTATGCCCTATTTATGTTGCAAATCCATATACATTTTAGATTTGTTAGTTCCCTGTTGCTTTCACATAAATTTGTTCATGTTTTATCCTTTCTTTCTTTTTAAGAGCACAGTTCAGAATTTGCAGTCCCACATCCTAGTGGCTAGAATATTATCACATGTCTATATCTAGCTGTAAGAGAGGCTTGAGAAATAGTCTATAGCTTGTTGGCTATTTGATAGCTAAAACTATTATGGCAGAAGTGAGAAACGATATTAAAAGATAGCTAGAAATCTGCTGTACTATTTGAGATTCCTTTAAATCAAATGCAGCCTCATAGTTTTTATCCCTCCCCTCCCACCTCCATTGTGGCTTACTATACAGTCTGGAGCTTCTCTGGCTTTCCACAATGGCATGCTCCCATAGCATGATACCAGAGGTTCTGTAGGTGGTTTCTTCTGTGTTTCATAGGCACATAAATGTCTGGGAACTACCCACCCCCAAGGGGCAATGGATTGATTGAGTATATTTATACACGTGACCCTAACTAGTTCTTTCTTGTATCAAGTGTTTTTGCAGTATGTAATTGTGTCATAGATGCAGTACATGCAGAAATGATGTCTGATTTTTTATCTATGTTAGTGGTAGATTTTCCATATTTTCTTACATTATCAAAATAATCTACAACTTTGTAAGTTTATTCCAATGCAGACATGGGCACAAAAGAGTAAATAATTTCCCATGCAGGAAATGGGAAAGGAAAAATAATGGAAAGGATTAGAAAGTTTTGTAGGTTTTTAAAATTTTTTATTTTAAATTAAATTGTGGTTAAAATAAAAACATAAAAAGTTTACCTTCTTAGCCATTTCTAAGTGCACAGTCCAGTAGTGGTAAATATATTCACACTGTTGTACAACCAATCTCCAGATCTTTTTCTTCTTGCAAATGTGAAATCCTATGCACATTAAGCAACAACTCCCCATTTCCTTCCCTACCAATCCCCTGGCAACCACTCTTCTACTTTCTGTCTCCATGAGTTCAACTACTCTAGGTACTTCATATAAGTGGAATCATACAGTATTTGTCCTTTTGTTTAGCATATTGTGTTTAAGGTTCATCTATGTTGTAGTATGTGTCAGAATTTCCTTCTTTTTATAGGCTTAGTAATATTCCATTGTATGTATATACCACATTTTATCTATCTGTCAGTGGACTCTTGGATTGCTTCCATCTCTTGGCTGTTATGAATAGTGCTACTGTGAACATGGGTGTGCAAATATATCTCTTTGAGATCCTGCTTTCAGTTCTTGTGTGTACATAGCCAGAAGTAGAATTACTGGATCATGTTTGTGAGGTTTTGTTTTTTGCTTTTCCCTAGTAACGTGAAAGAGATCCATTAGACTTAAATTTTTAAAAATCTTTTTAAAAAGCAAAATTACAAACAAATAAATGATTTTTTTAGAAAACCAAACGTCCCAGGTTTTTGGATTGTCACCCTACTTTCTTAAAGACTTAAGTTGGTTTTTTTTTTTTGCTATTTCCTGTTTATATCTTTGTGAATTGGTGGCGTATTGGTAAGAGTTCCAAATTCTTAATCATTCCCTTACTTAGGGGCAAATTTTAGAAATCCTTCAGAAAATCGAATTTACAATTGAAATAAAATTTTAACTTTGAAATTTAAGCAAACAGTTTTATGGGAGCTGGAATTGAAATAGCACTTGGACTGTTTATATAGAAGGAAATGTTGCAGTAGAAGAAGCTTATCAGATTAGAAATAGAATTAGACTAATTCTGGGTTCTAGTCCCACCCTCTTAACCTTGTGACCTTGAGTAGATCACTTAAACTTTCAAGATTCAGTATCCTCATCTGTAAAGTAGAAATTTATCTATCTTCTTCAGAGTGTGAGAACCAAGCAAGGTACTGTATCTGAGAGTATTTTAAAAATATTTATCCATCCATTATTTTAAAGCACTGGTAAGTAAATTTAATGATATAACTTTAAAGGATAGCAGGTAATAACTTTCTTTAATACCTTAACCCAGTGAGAGTGGTGGTTTGCCTCAAATTAATATACATCAGATCCTCTTTGAAATATCTTTGAAAGTTATTTTAATTCAACTGAAACGGAGAAAAATTATGCTAAGGTACTTCACTTGGTTCATGATAACACTAAACTGACTTGTTGGCACAGAATCAGTGGTCTTTATACATGCCCTGGGGAAAAATGTATAAAAAACAGGAAGTCTTACATTTCTTCCTCAAAACTGGAATAGATGCATTACATATTGTAAATACTCCTATTTAATTGTAAGTTTCTTGAGAACAGTATTCCCTCCAGTGCATAGTAGTTAAGCACAGTAAATACTCAGGAAATATTAGTTTAGTTGATCTGACTATTAATAGTCATTCATAATTATAAGTAAAAAGAGGGCCTGTTTGTTCCTTCTTTCCATTCCTTTCCTCTTGCTTCCACCATGTCATCCTAAGCACCTGTGCACAACCTGCCACAGCTACGCCCTTGTACCTAATGAGAATTTCTTTTGCTGTAGTTTTTGCAGAATTTCCAGTCAGAGTCTGAACTAAGTATTAAAAATACTACAGCAGAGAGAGAAAATTATTCTTATATAATATTAGGGTAAAATATATTTGTGTTATCTGAGCTTGTTTATGTGATGCTCTACCACAAAAATAAAAGTATATGATACATCACAGAATTTTCCCTCAAATGTAAATTTTACAGCTTTTTGTTTTTTATTGGTATGTCATCTATGGTGAACAGTGTGTTCACAACTTTCCTTGACTTAATCTCTTTCTATCATTTTCAGGGTCAATGAAGACATGAAATTAACTGACTTAGAGCTGGGAAAGCTGGCAAATAATGTCCAGGAGTTATTATATAGTGCCTCAGATATATGCCATGATCGAGCTGTCAAATTTCTCATGTCAAGAGCAAAGGTTAGTTGTTTTAATAAAATTTAGATATTTTATACATAGTAACATTATTTTAAAGATCTGAAATATATCCTTGCTTGTGTCCCTATTCCACATAATGCATATTTTGAACACTTAATAAGGTACTGGTGTGGTCTATTAAGGAGATGTTGAAATGCAAAATAATCCAAATAAAAGAAATAGAAAAAATTAAGCATGCTTTTCAAATAAATGATTAAAAGACTTATTTTGAAATATAATACCTTAATAATTAATTTGAAATTAATATGCTGTTTTTATACACATATATGTGTATACCTAGCCAAATAATTTATTAAGAAAATTAGTTGTACTCCAATAGTATGAAAATTGTATAGTATGATCTGAATTTATTTGAGCTACTGTATTACAAAGGGATCAGAATAAAATTTAGACATCTTAAACTTTTTATGCTTGATTTCTGGGACTAAAGTATTGGGAAATTTCATTTAAAATTGTTTTAAAATAATTTTTAGGAATTAATACAACTATTATAAAAACAATTAATATTTGTTTAAGTTGGTTTTATAGCTCATCCATATTTGGTGTTATACTAACGCTCATGATTTTTGTGTTATCTTTAAAATTTAGGATGGTTTTCTTGAGAAGCTAAATTCCACAGAATTCATAACACTTTCCAGATTAATGGAAACATTCATTTTAGAAACTGAACAGATCTGTGGAAGAAAAAGCATGTCATTACTTGGAGCACTTCAGAGCCAAGCTAATAAATTTGTAAACAGGTTTCATGAAGAGAGAAAAACCAAGCTCAGGTATTATTACCATGTCCATTCTGTTCTTCATTTTTTTCCCCTTTTCTTTACAAAACACAATTATATTTAAAAGAGGAAACTTCATTAATTGGCCAGTTAAAACCCCTGACAGATTTTTTTCTTTTTAATTAAAGACAGATTGTGGAATTAAAATCACATTTCTTAGCTTTTGAAAGTGTAGTTAGAATGTTTAGTTCCATTAAAGTACTTACCAGGAAGATCCTAATAGACTGACTTTTCCTTTCCCACTCAAAGTGAAGTTAATTATGTTTTACCACTCTTCCTGACTAGGCTAAGAGACATAAAAAGAGAAACATTTTCTGAAACTATTCATACTGTTTATGAATGATTTCAGTTTATTAAGGTGTTCAGCACTTTTTAAAGTCTTACGTACTAACAGGTAATGGCCATTATTATTTAAAAACTCAGTGCCTTGTATTGCATGGGCTCTACTTGAATTTAACTAAGATACATGTAGTCTTAAATATATAACAAAAGTCTTATGTACTCACTCAGCTCTTCCTTTTCTTTTCACCCAAGGAGATGGTGTTGAAATATTATTAAAGTTTATCTTCCTTTCTTTTTACTTTTGAATAGCCTCCTCTTAGACAATGAACGCTGGAAGCAAGCTGATGTTCCCGCAGAATTTCAGGATCTTGTTGATTCTATAGCAGATGGAAAGATTGCTTTACCTGAAAAAAAATCAGGGGGTATGTGTACTCTTTCACACACTCTCTTTCAATTTTATATTGTTTGTTCATTTTTTAGGAGTGCTTAATATTTCTTTAATTGATAGTGCCTCTTGGGAAGCTTAGAACTAACACTCCCAGCTTAGTAAGTAGTTGATTGGAAAAGTATGTGGTAATTTTTAATAATAATTTCAGATATTTATTGAGTATTAACCATATCCAGACACTGGACCAAGTGCTTTACATGCATTACTCCAGTTTACCCTGACAACAACCTATAATAAAGATACTATTGTTACCTTGTTTAATAGTGAGGAGGCATGAGGCTTCCAGGGGTTAAGGAATTTGGTACAAATAAAGATCTGGGATTTGAAACCAACTTTATATAATTTCATAGTTATGTTCTTAACCACTGCACTGTATTGTTTAGAGACATGTATTCTTTTATTGGACACTAGTATGCTTCTACTATGTGTCAAATGTTGAGACATAGGTAAGAGGTATAATTTTACTTTAAAAGGTCTAAGTCTGATGAAAAATGTATTTATTATCAATCACAAGTAATGTAGTAGTGATATGATAGAGAAAACCAAAATATAAAGAACTGTAGAATAAGAAAACTATGAAGGAGACTACAAAGGAAGGGCAGAGAGGTAGGACAATCCAGAAAAACACAGAAGTTAAAAAATTAGAGTTTCAAGAAGATTTTCATTTGTATCAAATGTCAATTGGGTCTCTTATGAAAGACATGCAGTGGCTAGAGATATTTTTGTATATCAGTTAAAGTGGAGTTGTCATGGGTTAATAATATAAACTTGGGCTTCCCTGGTGGCGCAGTGGTTGAGAGTCCACCTGCCAATGCAGAGGACATGTGTTCGTGCCCCGGTCCGGGAAGATCCCACATGCTGTGGAGCGGCTGGGCCCGTGAGCCATGGCCGCTGAGCCTGCGTGTCCAGAGCCTGTGCTCCGCAACAGGAGAGGCCACAACAGTGAGAGGCCCGCGTACTGCCAAAAATAAATAAATAAAATAATAATAATAATATAAACTTATGTACAACTCATCCTGTAATGCCAGATTTGAAATTATGAAGTTTTGAATAATTTTTAAAGTGTTTTTTGTTGTTGTTGTTTTTAATAAATTTTTATTTATTTATTTATTTATTTATGGCTGTGTTGGGTCTTCGTTGCTGAGCACAGGCTTTCTCTAGTTGCAGCAAGTGGGGGCTACTCTTCATTGTGGTGTGCAGGCATCTCATTGTGGTAGCTTCTCTTGTTGCAGAGCACTAGCTCTAGGCACGTGGGCTTCAGTAGTTGTGGCTCGTGGGCTCTAGAGAGCAGGCTCAGTAGCTGTGGTGCACAGGCTTAGTTGCTCCACGGCATGTGGGATCTTCCTGGACTAGTGCTCCAACCAGTGTCCCCTGCAATGGCAGGTGGATTCTTAACCAATGTACCATCAGGGTAGTCCATATACCCTGCTTTTGTCTTTTGTTTTCCTCTGAGAAAGAAGAAAGGATATGCTATTAGAAATCCATTAACATTTTACTAGTTCATGCAGAGTTAAGGATCCTTGGTTATTATTCATGCATCCATCATCTATTTATTGAGTTACTAGCTACTTAGCTACGCATTGGGGAGATGAAGTTTCATGGATAGCAGTTAATATTAATTTGGTGCTTACCTGATACTAGACAGTTTTTTCTAAGCACTTTACATTGTTATCTCATTTACAGATCCATGAGCTAGACACTGTTAGTATTCCCATTTAAAAAAATATGGAAACTGAGGCACAAAGAGGTTAAGCAACATGCCTAAGGTTACCTGGCTAGGAAGTGGTAGAGCTGGGATCCAACTGCAGGCAGACTGACTTTAGGGCCCTTCCTCTTAACTACTGTGCTAAGCCATTTCTCTGCAGTATTGAGAATTGGTTAAGACACAACCCCTGTCCTCAAAAAACTCAATCTGACATACAGAGTGAATTGTGATTAGAAATTATATCACACTGAATTTCTTTCCTTGAAAGAGATGAGGAAGTAGATATTTAATGTCTTAGAACAAAAGGATTTGAAGCTTAGGGAAGCATGATGACTTACTTGCGCATGGTAATCTGTTTAATTTGGCTGATTCAGGGCAGTAATCCAGTCCACTGTTCTTTTTACCTCAATATGCTGAATTTTGTTTTTTAATGATAAGAAATACCACATGCTGAAAATAAAGTAACTTTTGGATTAAAATCTTGAAAAGTAATACATAATCTCTCCATTGAATTTAGGAATTAAATTGTACTCTAAGGGTTATAATAAAGAAAAGATAACCAGTTGAAATGCTAGTTCTGCCTTTCCCAACTAATAACATTCTTTTTCCTTTACTTCTTATCGATCATCTGCCATGTGCCAGACCTAGAGGATAGCCAGTTAATAAGCATTATCTCTTTCAGTAACAACACTGAAAGGTAGATATTGTTGTCCATGTCTAATGGATACAGATATTGAGATTCAAAAGAAGTAATTGGCCTAGTCTTGCATCCAGTAATTGGCAGTACTGGAATTCAAATCCAGATTTCTCTGATTCCAAATGCAGTATACTTTATTTACTTTGTGCTGAATTGTTTCCCAAGAAGTAGATTTATTTGCAGAAATGAGATAGTTTCAGGCCCTGAATAGGAACTTTTTCAGTTTTTTCCAGTTTAAATTTTTTATCCAATATTTTGTTTCATCTTTTACCCATGTCTCTTTATTCGCTTTACTCTCTAGCTACAGAAGAAAGGAAACCAGCTGAAGTTCTCATTGTCGAGGGACAACAGTATGCTGTTGTTGGGTGAGTGACACGTTTTTCTTCATTAGTTGAATCAAGTATTTAAAACATAGGTCTTTTAGCTACCCCTTGATGTGAATTGGAAATTTTGGATTAACAATTGTAAATCTTACAAAGAATTTTAAAGAAATTTTATGGATTCCTTTTTATTTTTCTATATTTTGTAGTATTCTGTATCCATTAGGACTACACTGGCTTAACAAAAAAAGGGGTTGGTTGATTTTTCTCATGTAACAAGAACCTAGAGGTACATAATCCAAGGGTGCTGTAGTGGCTCCATGATGTTATAAGTGTCTCAAGCTCTTTCATTTTTTCCTGCAACTTTTTTAGTGTGTAGTATACAGCATAGTAGTTGAAGTTGTGAGTCAGACTGCTTAGGTTTGAGTCCCAGCAGCTCTGTTACTTTGTGGCCTTAGGCAAGTTACTCTGTGCGCCTCAGTTTCCTTATTTATAAAACAAAATGTGAACAATAGTACTATACTTAGAATTATTGTGAAATTAAACAGGTAATTCATGTAAAGAATCTAGCACAGTTCTAGTACCTAACAAGAAGTTGATAGTTGTTGGTAGTTATTTCTATTATCATCATTTATCATTAGGTCTTTTACCAAAAACAGTATTTCAAATTCAAGTTAACTAAGAAAAATATAAATTCCAGTGTTGTTTGTCTAGTACTATATGCCTTCTATTAAATAGGTAGTTAAGATAATATCTTCACATACTTTAATTTTAATAACACTTCATAGTTTAAATATTTTCATATATATGATCTCATTTGATCTCTACAACCATGTTGTACAATAGACATTTCAGGGATTATTGTTCCCTTTCTACAGTTAAGAGAATTGGAGCTTAGAAGTTTAAGTAGTTAATATAAAATTACCCAAATGGAGCCAGAATTAGAATAAAAATCTAGCTCCCAATATCTATACCAGAATTCTTTTTCACTTCTTTGTTTCTTGTCACTAAGTAAGTCTTTTCTGAAACAGCCATCCCTTCCAGGAAGAATGAATGATCCTCTCTTTGTAACTCTCTGTGCCTCTCTCATGGCACTTTCTGGTTAGTCTCTGAATTCCTCAAAGATGGGGATCATATCTTACCACTTTAATTTTTCTTAGCACCTAATAAGCACTCAAATAGTGTGTATAGAATTTATGCTTTTTCTCAACCTGTATATTATCCAAAACTCTGAAGTGCACCCATTGCAAGGTAAAGCTTCCATTCCTTTCTTCTCTGGAGTTCTTTTCCATTTCTGGTGGGACAGAGCTTTTTTCAACCTCCCTATAATCTTAGTCCTTCAATCTAATCATGATTTCTTTCCTTAATTACCCGTTGCAGTTGACCCTCTATATCCATGGGTTCCACATCCAACCAACCAGGGTGCAGAACCCGTGGATATAGAGGGAAGACTTTACTACGCCATTTTATATAAAGGACTTGAGCATGCATGGTTTTTGGTATCCACGTGATGTCCTGGAACCAATCCCCTGTGGATACTGAGGAAGGACTGTGTCTTATTACTCTTCCCTTGCTTGATGGAAATGGTCCCCTCTAGCTATCTGGCTTTCTTGCTCTTTAGGCAAAGAGGCTTCTGCCAAAAAACGGAACTTCCTGGCTAAAGATGGAGTATTATATCTTCAGAGAGAAAATTACAAAAGATAAGCAATGGACTCCTGCCCAGTAAAGCAGACTCTAGAACTATGCATGGAGAGTAATATATGGTCTGACAATTAAGCTGTTATAAAGGCTAGATACTCTTCTTCTTGAATCACTGCTCTGTTCAGACTTTCATAAAACATTAGTTTACATGGATCACTCATTTCTGAGGATCTCATTGAATTTAGATGTGCTGTAATGAATGGCTCTTTCTCCCTTAGTTTCAACCTTATTTAACCTCCCAGTAGTGCCTCTTTTCAGCTTATGACATGTCCTGATAATGAGCTGATAACTTTCTCATCTTTGGAGAAGCTTTTGAGATTTACCAATAAACTTCTTAGAAGGTATATTGTTCTTAGAAGCCACAGTTTATCTTTCATCTCACTAAGAAAATCTAGACTAGGTTCCCTTCATTAATTCAACATTTATGAGGACCTACTACATAATCAGAAACACTGGTTAAGCTTTTTTCAGTGTTTCTAAATTGGCCAAGGAATGGGATACCTGCCTTATGGAAGAGACTTATCTTAGTATGACTGTCACACAGAGAGTGATGTGCTCACAACACAAAATTTAAGGAGGTACCCTTTCTCAGTGTCATGCAAGTGATTACCTTGCAATTGCACAACCCTGAAATTGAGTTCCTCCTTAATTTTACACTCTAGGATTTTCTGTTGCCTTACCCTAAGTCCCTACTCTGTTGCACTTATAGGTAAAATACATAATTTAACAGTTACCAAGATCAATATTGATTTTTATATGCCAAATCAGTTTGATTTTTCTTGTTTTGAGTGTCTACTGGGTCATCTTTCTTTTTTTGTAGAACCGTATTGCTGTTGATAAGAATTATCCTTGAATATTGCCAGTGTGTGGATAATATCCCATCTGTTACTACTGACATGCTCACTCGTCTATCAGATTTATTGAAGGTGTGTATGATTTCACTCCTATGGAAAAAATAGTTGGAAGAAGTAATTCATTAGGGCGTGAGTAATCTTCCAACTCTAAGACATTTCGAGGTTAAGCTATCTTTAAGACATTAATTTTGTGACATTTGATTGTGGTTGAACACAACATGTTATTTGAAGGAGGCCACCTGCTTCCTTCTCACTCCACATTTAGTGATTCCTCATTACACCCATAGAGTTGTTAATGATATCGGAGACAGGAGATGATTTGTTCGTTAGGTGCTGAACATGACTGAGGCCACTTAGGTCAAAAAACCTGGACTGGTTTCAAATGTGCATGGAAGGAATTCACTGAACTTTACAAAATTCATCTCACTAAGGTTAGAGATTTTTCTTAAATCATTATTTCAGAACCATTGATGTAAAATGAAACTGTGGTGATAGTGTTATTCAGCCATTTCATATTAACAGATATTTTAAACTGCTAGCCTAGAGAAAAGGCTTTATTTTTTTCAAATACCTAATCTATCAATTAATTCTGTCCCAAAATTAAGTTGTCATATTTTAGTCCAGAAAGATTTTGTTACCCTTTCGAAAGTAGGACTATCCAATTAGAATGACCGAAACAACTAGTTTTGTGAATGCCAATTAAAGATTAATTTCTGAACAACTGATTTTTAGAATTTTTCAACTTTTTCCCTACCAGACTGTAAATATTATCATTTGGGAACACCCTTTGCCTTTTTTTTTTTTTTTTTTTTTTTTTTTGTCATTACATAAACAGATCCTAATTGCTCCTAGTAGAAAAACTCATTTGGTCCTTCAATGAGAGGAAAGAGGAATGTATTTTTAGAATTAACACATTGCCAGCATATAAAGAATAGTTTTTAATAAATTGTTGGGTTTTTTTTTCTTCCTTTGTTAGTACTTCAATTCAAGAAGTTGCCAGTTAGTTCTTGGAGCTGGTGCACTGCAAGTTGTTGGACTAAAAACAATAACTACAAAAAATTTGGGTATGGATTTTTGCATTTAATTCACATGCTGAGGCATTACAGTGATGTCACTATACTTATGTTTCATTATACCTGATGTTTTTATGCCTCTAACTAAAGCCTCTAAAAGTAGCAATGTCACTTTCTTATGTATTGCCATAACTGAAAAGTAACTTCTGGAGAAATGTTATGAGGAATTTTCACTCCAATAAATATAAGTTACTAGAAAGTTGCACTACTGTAAAAAAAAATGTTAAAATGTAATATGTATGAAGTACGTATGTATATATGGGGTGAAAGGTATCTGAATGTCAGAAGAGAATCCGTTGTCCCATTAGCTTCCTCATGCCAGTACTACTCACAACTTGAGTCCATTGGAAAAGCAGCATAATTCATTACATCATTCAGTACCAACTGATTTTCTTAAACAAAAAATATGAAATATGTTGCTTTCTGTTACTGTGTTCTTCATTTATGTAATAAACTGGGGTCTGTATAAAATTAATTGATACCTTTTACATAATTTGATAGGTAATTAAATACCTTAAATATCAGCTAATACCTTTTTTTTTCTCCACGATATGTCTACCTCCCGGATCTTCAGCTCTTTCTTCACGCTGTTTGCAGTTAATCGTGCACTACATTCCTGTGATCAGGGCTCATTTTGAAGCTCGACTGCAGCCTAAGCAGTATAGTATGCTTAGGCATTTTGATCATATCACTAAGGTACCTTTCCATGTATTTTCTACTGGAGTTTCATAAATTTAACTCCATAATTGTTAAGTATTTTAGATGTGTCCCAGGGACTTTAAAATATAACGTTATTTCTCATTACAGGACTACCATGACCACATAGCTGAAATATCAGCTAAGCTTGTAGCGATAATGGATAGCTTATTTGACAAGCTGTTATCTAAGGTAATAATTTACGGAAATTATTAGGCTTTGCTTGAAAGCGTTGTGACTTTTCACAGTTGTCTAACAAATCAAAATTGTTCCGGGTTTAGGGAAAAACTCAAATGTTCAGATCACCCAAATAGGTGATATTCATTTCCTAAGGAACTTGGGGGTAGGGGTGGGGGAAGATGATTTCAAGGATGATAGAAACCCTATATAGAAGTAATTTTATATTAGCTGCATTGAAAATTATGTATCTTCAAAGCGTATTTTAGTCTGAAAGCCTTCCAGAGACAGAATTGAGAAAATAAACATTAAATTATTTGTAGTAAAGTGTTATTTTATTTTCCAGGCCAAGAAGGCAGAGCCTGAGGTGCTCTCTTATTTCCGTCATAGATATTCAATTTCAGTACTTGTTTCTTATTTGCTTCCCATTCCACATAGGTCATTAAAAGGAGAACTGTTTTCCAAAAAATTCTTAATTGCACTGGGAGGGTATCTTCAGAAAAATGTCACTTAATTAGCCCTAGTCACTTTTGCCCTATCCCTCACTCTTTCCTTTCCCTAAATTATTCAGTACATGTCTTAGAGAGAAAGCAGAAATCTCATACCTTGAAAGTTTGAAGGTTTATTTAGTTTATACTTTTGCCCCAGAGTATTTTTAGAGTAATCTTATAAAGCAAGACCCTTTGATATGCTTTTCCTTCTACTTGGATCCTTCAGATTCTGAGATGGCAAGAGCAGCAGGCACATAAAAATTATAAAAAGGCAAGATAAAGTGGTGCCCATTCACACCCAAATCTTTGAAGTTGACAGTGAGAAGGAGTGATTGGAAAATAAGATTGCATTTGTTTAATGTTAAGTTCTCAAACATTTTGATCATAGGACCCCCTTTACATTCTTAAGAATAATTGAGGACCCCAAAGAGCTTTTTTTATGCAAATATACTTATCAGTAAGTACCATATTAGAAATTAAAACTAAAAAAAAATTTAAAACACAAGAATTCATAAACACACATTTGATTAGCCTTCAGAATGACATCACAGGTCATCTAAAAATCCCCACCATTCAATCATGAGAGACCGCAAGTGAATAATACTAATCTTATTATTATTATGAAAATGGTTTTTACCTCACATATTCCCTGAAAGAGCCTCTGACTCCCAGGTGTTCCCACACCACACTTTGAGAACCTCTGACGTAGTTAGTTTATAGTATAGATGTTTTATGCTTTTCTTTTAAGAAGCTTAAGGAATTTATAGTTATGTGCAAACATACCTATGTTATGTTATGCCTTCTAAGTTTCTAGTTTTGGATGGAGAAAAATTATTGGTTAGAAATTCTCTTTTTTCTTCATGGTTGCCAAGTACAAGCTAAATGCAAAAGCAGTTCTACTCCACCAGTTTCCTTTTTGATACATGACATTCTTCTGTGTACCAAAAGTCAATGAATAATGCACTGTGACCCTCAAGAAGTTTATCATCTAACAAGGCAGAGGACTTAACACCTAATAATGTAGAGTAAGGTAAATGTTAAATAGTGAAACTAGAAATAAGCTGGGGAATAGAATGAAGCAAAACCAAAAAAGTGCTGGTACTCTTAAAACCTTGACTTTTTTCTATCATGTTGGTCATCCAAAGTCTATGAACAAGAATTGGGACTATGGCTAGACTTTTTCCTGTGACAATTCATTGCATTCTTTTTTCTCTTTTTCTTTCTTTTTGGTAAAGAAAAATAAAGAAAATTATTTAATGAGCTTCCCATATATTTATCACCTATATTTAACAGTCATTAACATTTTTCTTTTTTTGCTAAAATATTTTATAGTTAATTTGAGGCACTGTAATATTTCATCCCTAAATACTTGGGTGTATATTTCTAAAAACTAGGGAGGGATACTTTTTTATATAATCACACTACTATATCACACCTAACAAAATTACATATTGCATTTGGTTATTATGTCTCTTAACTCTTTTATAAATTTCAAACACCTCCCTCCCCATTTTTTATGTCATTTTTTTAATGTCAAGAGTGTGCCTAGACATTTGCAACTTAGCGTTTTCTCTGCTACCTTCCTCACTGATGACTTTTCCTGTTACCCTGACATGTTACATTTTCCCTGTATTATCAAGTCTCTCTTTACCACTCCCTGCCCTACTTGCTTCCATGGGTTGCCCAGGAGTTTGGCCCTGTTTTTAATTCACACCAAAATAGCAGACAGTGTTTGATTTGGGTTAGTCTCTCAATTTTTAGCTTTTCATTTTCTTATCAGGAATTTTAATTTGGGGAAAGAAGAATAACACAGTAATAAAATATATGCTGATTATAAGAAGCTAATAAACAAGGGTACCTTTCCTTGGGTAGAGTGAAACATTAACATCTAATTGTACTACTGGCTAGACTAATGTCCAGCCACCATTCATTCATTCATTGAGTTAAATCGTGTTAGGTTAACAGTGATACACAAGGGTGAAGAAGCCTTTGATCTTGTCCTCATATAGTAAAATATCTAGTAGGATAATTATATCAATAACTATAACAGGAGGTAGATTAAAGTATCATAAGTAGGGAATCGGTTCAGTGCTATTGGAGCTTTTAATGTTTTGAAAGAGATGGTTGTTAGCTGGGGAGGGAGATCTGGGAAAGCTTTATGGATGAGGGATGCATATAAGTTTTGATTTTAAAGATAGATACAATTAGAGCAAATGAAGTTGAGGCGAAGAGATACTCTGAGTTAACAGCATGAACAGACATGTTGGTAGGAATCCTAAGAAGGAAGTTTAGTGTTGGGTTTTGGAGTCAGGTAGACCTAAATTCAAATTCCATTGTTTGTCACACATTAGTCACTGAAGAACCTTGGGCAAATTATTAATCTCCTTAAGCCTCGGTTCCTATCTCTAAATGAGGATAATAATAAAGCCTCATAAACTTGTAGTGAAGATTTATGAGATAATATATGTGGAGCACTTTTCTTTTATCATGTATCTGACTATAGCCAGTTCCAATAAATGTTGACTGCTAATGCTTTTGCTGTTGTTATTAATAATAACAAAGGTAAGTAATTCCATTTAGCTAATGTATTAGGGTGGGTAAACCCAGGAGTGGGAGATATGTTGGAAAGATAGTGGAAAGCTTTGACTATCAGTGGAAAGCTAAGCAATTTAAGGCAAGTTTATGGAGGTATAATTTACATTCAGTAAAATTCATCCTTTCTAAGTATATAATTTGATGGATATTGACATGTATATGTAGTAGAACTACCACAATCAAGATATAGAACAATTCCATCACTGTTGGCATTTTTGCAGTTAATCCTTTTCCCGACATCCCCAAACCATGACAACCACTGATCTGATTTTCTTCCATATAGTTTTGCCTTTTCCAGAATATCCTATAAATGGAATTATACAGAATGTAACCTTTTGTCCTAGGTTCCTTTCATTTAGCCCAACGCTTTTGAAATTCATGGATGTTATAGCAGGTGTTAATGGCTTGTTCATTGTTATTATAGAGTGATATCGATTGTATGGATGTACTACTATTTGTTTATCCATTCATCAATTGATAGATGTTTGGGTTTTCTTCAGTTTCTGGCTGTTATGAATAATGCCACTATATACATTCATGGGCACATCTTTGTGTGGACATGTGTTTTCATTTCTTTTGTGTAAATACCTTGGAATATATTGATGGTGGCATGGAAATGTAAGACTGCCAAATTATTTTCCAAAGTGACTATACAATTTTATATTCTACTTGTGATGTACAAGAGCTCTAGGTACTCTTTATCTTCACCAGCACTTTCTATTGTCTCTCTGTTTTTTAATGTTAGTCTTCTAGTAGGTCTGTATTGAGTGATATCTCATTGTGGTTTTAATTTATATAATGACGAACATGTTGAGTATCTTTTCATGTGTTAGTTTGCCATCCATACTTTTTCTCTGGAAAAATGTTCAAATTTTTTTTGCTCATTTTAAAAATTGGGTTATCTTCTTATTGAGTTTTAAGAGTTCTTTAAGAAAAGAGTTCTTTATATATCCTAGATACAAGTCCTTTATCAAGTAAGTATTTTCTCCCAGTCTATGGCTTACCTTTTCATTTTCTTAAGTGTCTTAAAAAGAGCAATTTTTAACTTTGGTGAACTCCGGTTTATCAGTTTTTTCTTTTATTATTCATGCTTCTTGTGTCTTATCCCAATAACTTTTTGTCACCCAAGTTACAAAGATAATTTCCAGTGTTTTCTTCTAGAAGCACTATTGTTTTAGGTTTTATATATAAGTCCATGATCCATTTTTAGTTGATTTTTTTATATAGTGTGGAATAAAGAAGTACAGTATCAAGTTTAAGTGATTGAAGAAACGTGTGGTGAAGGTCAGATGGAAAGGATAGTATCTTGAGGGAAAGCAGTGATGAAGGAAGGTTTTGGGGGTGTGCTAGTTTCCTGGGGCTGCCATAACAGATTCCCACAGACTGAGTGGCTTATAACACAAAAATTTATTCTCTTGTAGTTCTGGAGGATAGAGTGTCCCTAGACCATGCTCCCTCTGAAGGCTCTAAGAATCCTTCCCTGCCCCTTTCTAGCTTCAGGTGCTTGCTATCAGTTGTTGGCATTACTTGGCTTGTAGATGCATCACTTCAATCTCTGCCTCTGTCTTCACGTGGTCATCTTCCCTCTGTGTGTCTCTGTGTCTAAATTTCCCTCTCCTTTCTTTTATAAAAACACCAGTCAGTGGATTTAGGACCCACTCTAATCCACTATGACCTTAAGAAGCTCTAAGTGAACATGAATTTGGAGAAGATATTATTCAACCCAGGACAGGGGGACAGTTAAGATAAGGGGATATTACCACAGTAGGATACTAAAATAAAAAAGACAATAACAAGTGTTGGTGAGGATATGGAGAAATTGGAACCCTTATAGGCTGCTGGGTGGGATTGTAAAGTGGTACAGCCACTGTGGAAAACATTTTGACATTTCCTCAAAAGGTTGAACATGGAGTTACCATATGATCCAGTAATTCCACTTCTGGGTATATACCCAAGAGAATTGATAACATTTGTCTACACAGAAATCTGTACATGAATGTTCATGGCATTATTATTCATAATAGCCAAAAAGTAGAAATAACCCAAATGTCCGTTAATTGCTGATTGGATAAACTATGGTATATTCATGCAATGGAATATCATGCAGCCATAAAAAAGATGAGGTACTGACACATACTGCAACATTGATGAACCTTGAAAGCATGCTAAGTGAAAGAAGCCAGTCACAAAAAGCCACAGATTGTATGATTCCATTTCTAGAGAGTAGTAGTTGCCAGGGGCTGAGGGGAGGGGGGAACGGGGTGTGCCTGCTAATGGGTATGGGGTTTCTTCTTGGGGTGATGAAAATGTTTGGGAATTAGTTGTGATGGTTGTATAAGAGTTTACTAAAAAAAGTTAATTGTACACTTTAAAGGGGTGAATTTTATGGTATGTGAATTATATCTTAAAGCTGTTATTAATAAAGAAGATAAGAGGATGTTTGATATAACTCTAAGCTGAAGAGAGACACACCCTTGAGTGGTCACGACTTTGCTTGGTCCAGTCACACGGTGACTTCCACATGGTTCTGCTGCAGCAGTATATTGGAACTCATCATTTTAATAAACTATATAAGATTAGTGCATCTAAAATATAATTATTTAGCCCAAATTTGTCTTATAAATGAAAATGATATATAATTTAAGCTGTGAATTCTAAAATGTGGGCTAAAAGGTGATTATCTAAATCATATCAGTATACTGTTCCAGACGTAAGAACAGTAAGTGAATTTACCTAATTTAAAGTTTTCCGTATAGATCATTGAAAAAGTCTTCTCTTTATTATTATTATTACTATTTTAAATTTATTTATTTTATTTATTATTTTTGGCTACATTGGGTCTTCATTGCTACGCTCAGGCTTTCTCTAGTTGTGGCGAGCAGGGGCTACTCTTCGTTGCGGTGCACGGGCTTCTCATTGTGGTGGCTCCTCTTATTGCCGGGCATGGGCTCTAGGCGTGCGGGCTTCAGTAGTTGTGGCTCATGGACTCTAGAGCGCAGGCTCAGTAGTTGTGGTGCACAGGCTGCTCCATGGCATGTGGGATCTTCCCGGACCAGGGCTCGAACCTGTGTCCCCTGCATTGGCAGGTGGAGTCTTAACCAGTGTGCCACCAGGGAAGCCTGAAAAAGTCTTCTCTTAACCTTAGGGTAAATATGATTACTATATTGGCCCACCTACCAAGAAAAAGAACATTTTAATTCTACCAGTTATATTGATTTCAGATATGATCATGTTGAACACATTCTTAAAATCATGTTTAAAAAATAATCTGTTAATTTGGAGGGCCTACTTTAATGATTCATTATCGTATATTAAGCCACAATAGTAGCTAACATTTTTTGAGTACCTACTTGGTATCAAGCACTGGTTTGAGTTCTTATGAGCCATCTTTTAAAATCCTCCCAGCATGCCCTTTGAGATATAGAGAAATATCTCACCCAATATAGAGAAGTAACTCACCCCATCTCACATAGCTAAGAATTTTAAGAGTTGGGATTTGAACCCAAGCAGTCCATCTTAAGAAGGGAAGCCACCTATGTTCTTAGCCACTATATTATGCTGGTTCTCTCAAAATAGATTAAGCTTTTTAATGAAAAGTTTTTGAGATTTGCATGAGTAGCACAGATCACAGTTGAAGAGTTAGATGTGTAGGGGCAGAAAATATATGTTTTAGAGAACAGTGGGGACAATATGCAATCCAGAGGACATGAATATAATTCTCATTATTTTTCCCTGCCAGTATGAAGTGAAAGCTCCCGTTCCTTCTGCCTGTTTCAGGAATATTTGTAAGCAAATGGCAAAAATGCATGAAGCTATATTTGATCTCCTTCCAGAAGAACAAACACAAGTAAGTAGTAATTCCTAAAACTATTATATATAACATAATATGCATGCAGAATTGGAGTGTTTTTATTATGTACTTTTGGCACAGTTAAGCTTAGTTCGTATTCCAGTATGATTATTGTTATTTTTTCCAGTTGTTATATTGACTTGATTTCAAAGTGCTCCTTGCCCTGACAGGCCAGAGCAATAGTAGCTTTGCTGTGTAGTCAGCCATTCTAAAAAGCAGATTTTCATTTGTTCATTGGGTCATCAGAGGTCCCAGATTCTACTGACATCATTTATTACATTATTAGTTTGAAAATCAGGATTAGCATTTATCAGTGAATAGTAGAATATGTTACTCACTGTGATTATAATCCAAATTGGATAGGGGAGGAATTAGTGATGGACTTAATAATGAGATGACATATAAAGTAACAATCAATATGCCTTAACATTAATATTTGTTAGATCAGCATAAGTGATGTGTAGTAGGCACAGATCAGGAAAAATAGCAAAATGGGTAGTCTTTGGCACCTCTTACTTTTGAAGTATCCACCCTCTGTCTCTACTGTCTTCCCTACACTATTACCAGAATTCTCTTCACTTTTCGGTGACATTCCTACCCGTGACTTCCCTCGATTCCCTCGCCTAGTACTTTAAAGTTTCCAGTACTTCTTTTCTTCTGGTCTTCTTTACCCACCTTAGTTTGTTCCCTTTATACCAGGTGATCTCATTCAAGTCTAATTGATTGATATGTTATAATTAGTACAAAACTAGTTGTTACATGACTAATGATCTTAGTTTTCACTGGGATTTTTGCTATTTAGACAAGTTTCTTATCAATATTTCAGTTTGTCTTGAATTGGTTGAGTGCTTGGAAATGGTATTTGGGAGCAGAGAGTAGCTTTTTCAGTGTCTCTTCCCTGCTCTTGCGCCTGCTGGTCTCCTTTCCCATGCCACCTCAGACTTCCATCCTATACTAGCTATTACCATTTTTTCATGTTTCCCTAAGTTTTCATTAATCATACCATCTTTATGATTAAATATCATCCAGTGCCTTTGGGGCTCTCTGAGGACTGAGGAGGAGGCTTGAGATGTGGAGCACCCACTAGGGTCTCTTCTTCCTTTCTCAGTCTTCCTAGCCAAGCCATCCTTTTCATTCCACATGTAAGATCCCCCACCTCTGACATTCTGACCTTCTGGATTTGCCATTTGAGTTCTAATTCTAGAACAAGGCTTAGCCAGGTCCAGGAGCTGGGTATATAGGTATTTCATGTATTTTTATCTGCATCATCATTTAAAGGGAACTCTTGTCAAGCTGGGCACAAATTATAGATTTATGTCATTATTGTCACTTGAGTACGAGTAATTCCATAAAACTTTTCCATAGATGACTTTATATATTTTTTCCCATGGGAAATATATTTCACAAAATTGTTTCCATAGATTAATTGTATATAATTTCAGGTCAGGCATTTCCCAAAGAAGTATTGCATTAAAAATCTGCATGTGAAGCAATAAAATACTTCCAAGTAATTGGGAAGGATAACGGTAGCCTTGCCTTTACCATTGTGACTTTTTTCTCTATCAAGTTCCTAGTTAATATCGATACATTGCAGAATTCTCCGTCTCTTTTTATTCTTTTCACCTGTATGGTTGATCCCATTTACACATGCCAGAGGATTTCTACTAAGGGGCAAAAGGCAGTGATAAGTCATATCACTAAAATAAGTACTACTGAAAAGAGCAAAAAGAGCTTTTATCCAACTAAGGAGACAAACTATACTGAAATAGCAATTAAATACTTTCAGAGGAGCATTTTAAAAGTATATGCCAAAGCAAAAGGTTTTTAAAATTTTTCTGCAAATAATAGTGATTACTTACTTACGTCTTCTATGTCAATAGAGCTTTAAGAAACTGAGTTTTATTTCTTTTCCAGATGTTATTTTTAAGAATTAATGCAAGTTACAAACTCCACTTGAAAAAGCAATTGTCTCACTTAAATGTGATAAATGATGGAGGACCTCAAAATGGGTATGTTTTCAATATGTTTTTACCCCGTACTCCCATATTGAACTGTTTGATTGGTTTTTATTCATTATGCTGTCCTTTTCCACTATAATCTTGCCAGGGCCCCAGACTGTAAAATCAGCAGACTTTTGCCTTTTTTTCCCTCTGTGGAGGTGATGTATATCTATATCTATATCTATATCTATCTATCTGTGTTAAAGTGTTTTATAGATGGTGAATTAGTTAACTGACCTTATATGTCCATTTTGAGGCAGTGTACATTAGTAGCACCTCCTTAAGTCACCCAGTAGTCTTCACCTATCCAGACAGAACTCAAAGTCCTACTTTGTATGACTGTGAGAAAGTCACTTAACCTTTGTGCCTTATTTATCAAATGAGAACCATAAAATCTGCCTTAATTCCTTCACAGGGTTACAAAAAATAAGTGTATACATATTTTATTGTAAGCCGTTGAACAAATTATATGTATTATTGGCGAAATAGATTTAGAATCAGAAAACGGGTTAAGTTCTGCCACTTACTAGCTCTATAACTGGGCAAATCACTTACCCTGGATCTTAATATTCTTAGATTTTAAAATAGGGATGATAAAAAGTCCTGTCACAGAATTTTTGTTAAGAGCAATGTAGATAAAGATATGGATTTAAAGATTATACAAAGTGCAAAACGCTGATCATGTAGGTACACCTTTATATGATTTCTGTAGTGTGTTACCTGTTCCATGGATTTTTAAGAGTAGAATATTTTGTTCCCTTTTAAAGGAATTTTAGGCTTAAGTTTCAAACTTATAGGAACAAATATAAAAAACATCTTTTGGAGTCAGAAGTTGGCCCTACCCTTAAAAAGAAAAGAAGTACAGCTGGCCCTTGAGCAAGAGGGGGATGGGGTGGGGGTTGGAGGTGCCGACCCTCCAGCAGTTGACAATCTGAGTATAACTTAGGGAGCTGGCCCTCCATATACAGGGCTCCTCTGTATCAACAATTCCACATCCACAGATTCAACCAGCTGCAGATCATGTAATGCTCTAGTATTTACTGTTTTTAAAAATCTGCGTATAAGTGAACCCACGCAGTTCAAACCTGTGTTGTTGGAGAGTACAATGAATTGATTTTGCACAAAACAATTTGGAAGCTTCAAACTGCTGAATTTGTCAGCCAGGCTGAATTTAAGAGTTTTATGCAAAAATCTGATTCTCTTTTGATTATTACCTGGTTCTTTTTTTTTTTTTAAAGATTTATTTTCAGAAATTTCAAAGCCACAGAAAAGTTCAAAGACAGTATAACAAATATCAAATACCTCTCAGAAACTATTCATAAAAAGCTAATTAAAGGCCCATTACACTCATACTTTTCTACTTTTATTCACGTAACTAAATCTCGCAGGTTGGTTTTTCTCAGACCAGTAGTTCTGAAGCATCCAAGTTAATTCATCACCTATTATTTTCTTTGTTAATAAAGCTATTTGGGGGTTGGTACCACCTTAGAGATCTTTGTTGTCACATACTTTTAAAGACACTAATACTGTGTAAGTCAAACTATGTCTTTGAGCGATCACTTGAAAGATAGAATTCCCTGAAAATTTCTCTCTAGACTCTAGCCAAAGACATAATAAACTACCTGCTTAAAAGGAACTTTTGTTCCTGAAATGGCTCTAAAATTTTACCTTTTTTTTTTTCGAGGTGAAATTCACATAACATAAAATCAACCATTTTATAGTTAACCATTCAGTGGTCCTAGTGCCTTCGCAGCCACCACCTGGGTGCAACTGCCAGCCCTGTCTAGTTCCAAACATTTTACTACCACAAGAGGAAATCCCAGACCCATTAAGCAGTTGCTCCCTATTCCTTCTTCTCCCCCATCCTGCACTTTTTTTTAATGTGATTTTTTTCTCTATTTTAAGATATTTTTAAAATAGACATATGGAGAATATTATATTCCTGTTACTTAGAATTGATCATTATTAACATTTGTCATTTTCACTTGGAAAAAAAAATGTTCATCATTTTTTTTAAAAATGGCATTCCAAATGGAGCTTAAGTACCCCTTGACCCCATCTCCAGTCCTTTTCTCTTTCCTCCAGCCCTTAGGCAATGTTTCTAGTAAATCTGATCTATATCCTTTAAGTCCTTCTCATTTATTGTCTCTTTATCTAAAAAAAAAAATGTGGAGCTGTTTTATGAATTTAATTTACTTACATGGTATATTGTACATATGCTGCTTGCTTTTTTCCACTCAACATTGTTTATGTTGATATATAGAAATTGTCCATTTTTGATTGCTTTATTGCATTCTCCCACATGAATCAACCATATTTAATGTTTCCATTTCACCTGGTGATCGATTTTAGGTCATTACTTTCTTCCATTACAATCATGCCACAGTGAAGATCTTTCCTTATACATGTGTAATGGTGTGATCATTTTAGGGTAGGTACATAGAAGTGGATCACATGTACGTTTTCACTCTACTAGGTTTTGCCAGAATTTTCTCCAAAGTGGCTATACCAAGTTTATATGCCCACCTTTATTCCACATCTTGCCAACATTTGCTGTTAGATTTTTTAAATTGTTGCCAGTCTAATGGGATACAGTGGTATTTTGTTTTGATTTGCATTTCCTAATGTTTGTCATCTTTTCACGTATTTGTCATTCAGGTGTTCTCATCTGTGACTTTTCATATTCTTCACCCATTTTTTATCTTGGGTATTATCTTTTTCTTGCTGATTTTAGATTTTTGCATATGACCTCAAACTGATCCTTCATTGGTTATATATATTGCAAATATCTGCTTTTCTTTTACGTTCTTTTATCAAATATTTTCAACTTTGATGTAAAATATATATTTTCTATGTACTATCTTGTATAGACTGTAAATAGTTGACTTGATATTTTAAAATGGAGATTTCTGTTAATTTCGTTTAATTTTTCATGTGGGAGTCTTGCCTTAAGACTTTGTTCTTTTTTGAGCCATTGCTGTCAGTTTCAGCATACTTACTAATTTAGACTTTTTATGGATTTTAAAGCACCTTGACCCAGATGAGTTTCAAACAAAAATATGGTCCTTACTGAATTCTGCCATGTGACAAAAGCTGAAACATTAAGTACATAAGTATGAATGTATTTATAAATTAGACTCATACATATATTAAGGGTGCTTAAAATACCTTTGCCCCCTTGTGGTCCAGCAATCCAGAACTTACATGCTCTTTAAAGTATCAAAGCTGCATTTCCTCTTCTTTTACAAACTACTAAATCAAGATCTCCTATTTGTTTCTCCATGGGCCAAATCTGTCAACGTACACGTCTAATCAGACCAGCCCCTACTTTTTGTGTGTGGAGCTTTGGTATCTGTTTATCATCTGAGCATTCTTTCCAGGAGTGTTTTTTCAAGGATAGGGATTAATGTGACAGCTAAATACTTAAAAGTATAATTCTTTTTGTCAAGTATTGTTACATCGTCAATAGCAAGTTTTGTATCCAGCAGTACTTAACACATGAGTCCCAGCCTTCATTTAACTTCTTAGGATGGCATTCAGGAAACCTTGTCTGTCTTTTCCTTGAGTTCAACAGTCATATACATGTATACTCTATTCTAGTGACAGCTGATCAAAAAAAGAAAAGTTTAACTTGTTATTTTTCTCTATTTCATACTGTTCTAAGATAAATTTATTTTATTGGGCAGAATTAATTATGAAACAGTCCAACCTGCATTGGTTTATTCCTTTTCAAAACAACACTGTTGAAAGAGTGAACATTAAATGATCTAACTATAAGATAGTAGGAATCATGCTGAGAGAAATATATTGACATTTGGTCCAAATTTTAAATCATAGTCTAGCAGCTAGGATAGGACTCAGATTACTCTGTGAGCATTGCTACTTTATTTGAAAAGAAAACATGAGATTAAAAATAATTTTCTTTCCAATGTTTAGGTTGGTCACAGCAGATGTAGCTTTTTACACTGGAAATCTTCAAGCCTTAAAAGGCCTTAAAGATTTGGACCTAAATATGGCCGAGATCTGGGAACAGAAAAGGTGATGACATACTGGAAAACTGGGTAGTTCATTTTACCATGGGATGTGTATGTTTGTGATGAAAATATGGATGCCTGTGATTCAAGAACTGAACCTGGAACCCAAAGTGAACTGGGGTTGGGGAAGGGGAAAGGGAAAGTATCAGTGTTGGGAAACTGGGATTCACTGGGATCTACAAGGAATGCCATTTGTGTGCTTCCTTCAGTGAGGAGTAACTGATCAGGTGTCTATAATATTTTTCATTCTCTCTGGCAACAGACTCAGGTTTCTTTGGACCAAATCCAAAAGAACACATAGCTGTAACACAGCTGTAGTTGACTAGAATGCTCTGTATACTTTATATTAAAAAATGCTTTGCATTTCTTCCAGTGCAATGAAATTCATATGGTGTCCCACCTTATTTAATGATGGTACAATTTAAAATATTAAAATCTTACTCAACCTCTGTAGAAAGTTTTCTCTATGAAAGTAAAGCTGTTTGAAAAATTATTTTTTTACAGATCTTTCTATAAAAATAAACATCTTTTGATTGCTTGGATTTAGGAATTCAGTTTTTGTTTTAGTGACCAATGTCAAGTTTCAGGCTTTGTGTGTCACATATTTAATCTATCATCATCACCACTGTATGTCAACTGCGTAAAGCCTTCCAGAATAGTCTAAATACTTGAAAGACTGATCATAAGTAATAATTAAAGAGTAAGATTTTGGTGTTCATTTATGCAACTACTAATTTAAATACTTTTCAGATGTGGTGTATGAAAGCCTGCAGTTTAACAGCTGTATTTTTATAAAAGTATCTATGCAGGGTTGGGGTGTTTTTCCTTTTTATTTCTAGCAGAGGTAAGAATACATTTTCTTATATTCTGCCTACTTATCTAAATGTTAAAATGAGATCTCCTCATAACATTGAAGTATGTCCCCTGCCTTGGGTTCTTACTTGTAAGTAACTTTCAATGTGTATATGAACAAAGACCAGGGAGAAACAGAACTGTTAAAATATAGGCTGCTGTGTTGGGGCCAGAAATATAAGGTGATGAGTAAGTTATTTAAAAAGACTTTTATAACACCTACCTTCAAAATTAGAATCAGCAGCACTCTATAAATGAAAGTGCCTGTGCCTCACTTCACACCAGGAATCTTGCCTAACCCTGTCAGAGTGCCTAACCTTGTGGTGATTATGTACAATGAAATAGTCTTATTTTGTGCTCTTTGTTTTCCTAAGAGGAATTCTTTCCTTTATCATTATTACAGAGGTATGTCATTGGTTCTTAAACTGTCTAAAATAAAGCTGTAAAGAATTACCAGACTTTAAAAGACAACTTTTTTTTTTTTATAGTAACAGTAAACTTATTAAACAGGCAGCTTACTCAAAAACACGTATGGAAGAATTGGAAAATGTAATTGATTCTTAGAGAAAAGCTGAAATTCAAACTACCAGCAGACCTCATTTGGGTTATTCAAGAACATTTTTCAGTAACAACAAGCAAGCTTCAACAAGTGAAGCTTCAAGGAAAGGTAACTTTTTATAACGTTATACCCCACCCGGCTATACTAGAGAACAAGGATGTGAAAGAAATGCCCTACCTCTACCCACCCCACCCCCTTCAGCTGGGAAAAGAAACACCACTTTGTTTCAATAAATGGAGAGTCTATGGAGAGCATGGCAGGCATCCCAGCTTTAGAACTGGATGAAAGATATTAAATACCTTCAAGTTTAATTCCTGTGGAAATAATGATGTGGTTAAGATTCTCAGAAATGCAAAAACTGGATTTGTTAGGTAACTGGCTAGTGAGTACTTCAGTGTTCCAAGAGCGAGTCTTCCAACTGACAGAGTAACTGTTTAGCAAGAGTAAACCATTTTTCTTCACCATTTCATAAAGTTAGCATTGAAAAGTATAAGTGTATACATGATTGCTTCACAGCTTTATTTTTAAAACCACAAACAGTTCAAAGTGACCATCACTGAGGCCTCTGTTAAAAGATTTTCCAGCAGAGCTACCCCAGTTTTAAGATTAAACAATATTGCACTTTAAGATGAATTTAACTTTCAGGATCTTCTTCAAAAAGAAAAGTACTGCTTCCACCTGTGCTTTTCACAGACTAAAAGCATACCGCAGAAAACTCAACTTAAAAATTAACACTGCATGATACAGTAACATAGTAAAGTACCTGCCTATTTTATAATCCTAGAGAACATTTCATTGTAAGAAACTGTTTAACCCATAATTAGTATAAAGTGCACAATATTTTTCATTCAGTGGTCCAAGATACGAAGGTTCCCAGATACAATCTTGTTCTCTAATACTGCTCCAGGTGGGATGTCAATTCGGTCACCGTGATTTGCGATGATGATAACCGTTCCCTAAGTGACAGAAAAAACAAAAAACAAGAGTATACTTGCAAGTGCAGCTGAAAATGCAATTGATTTTCTTACAATTATCAAGTTTATGTAGAACTTCACCTACAATGGAGTAAGTGTATTTATAAACAATATTACACATGAAAAACAAATAACACATTAAGGAAAACTGTAATGTGTCCTGTCACAATACTGGCGGTAGCTGTGGTACCATCTCTGATAAGGAGGCAAGGAATCTAGCAGTGGGAAGCAGGCCAGCGCCACAGAATAGGCGGGCCCTTTCCAAGAACTACTTGCAAGGCCACCAGCATTATCTACCTTCGTAAACTGAAAGGTGCTTGGTTTATATTTACATACAGGTGTGGGTTTTTTTGTTTTTTGGTTTTTTTGGAGAACAGTTCAATGATTTATATTTCATGTCTTAAGTAAAACTGTTTAGATGAAGCAGTATCAGCAATAATTATATATATGTTGTTTTGTTTTTTTCCCAAGATCTGTAAGTAGCTTTAATAGGAAGAACACCTGAAATCTAGGTATGGAAGTTTTAAAAAATATTTGATTAGGAAAAAACTGTTGAATCTTTGGTTCTGAGCTTTAATACTCATACCCATAGTCCTTCCTATTTCTTATGCTAGGCTGGAATGATACTCATCAAAGTATCCAAGCACTACAGTAATGTGAATGAACATCATACTGATAACAACAGATTAACAAGAATAGATTATAATCAGTATAAATGAAGCTGTCATTTTTTTCTACTTTCATTCAGATTCAAATAGTCATCTTTTAGTTAACTAATGCTAATTTATCAGTGATTCTATTTTAAATATTGTCATATTTCAATAAAATAGTACCAATTCAATTATTTAATAGTGTTTGCTTTCCATTTGAATGCTATACTCCACAAAATGCCTATACACAATTATATTTTAACTATGTTGTATATTTATGGAAAACAGTATTAATACTAAATATTGTAGTAAGCTATTTCATTTTTAAAATGCATATCTTATAAACAATCTGGTACAACCTAGGAAGTATTCCTTAAAGGTAAATTTAGGACTAGAAAATGAAACCTGTCTTGTAAAGCTATAAGAACTGTAATTTTCATCGTAACCACACACCTTTAATGAAACATTCTTGCCAAATGTTACATCTCCTGAAACTGTGAGGTGATCCAATTCAAGCATATCTGGTATACTTTCAAATCTCCTTAGATAATCCTGAACCTGAAGGAAAAATGTAAACATAAAAACTGTTTCAAAAATGGGTTAACAGAAAAACAGGGATTAAATTAACAAGATAGTTTGCTTGAACTGTAAAACATTCTATTTATGTCCAAGCTCAGGCCTTCTACGGGAGGAACCCTGTTTATTAAGCACTCACTGTGCGTGCAGTGAGAATTTACATATCCTGTGCAGGAGAGACCAGGAGATATGAACATTGTCCCTACAATCAAGCAATTTACACTACAGCTGAGTAGATCAGACATTTAAAATAACAGTAATTAAATAAAAAGATAAACAACCAACACGCTAAGAGCCAGATGAGTGGTTCACATAATCTGGAGTTAGTTGGAAAAAAGAGAGAGATCATCATGGTTCGAAGCAAGCTAGACTGGAGCTGGGTTTTATGGGATGGGTAGGATTGAGAAGAAGGAATATAGTTCAGGAAGAGCAACAGCACAAATTATCATTATAAATGATCACTATCTTTGCCTCTTATTATTTCCTTAGATTTACCGGCACTAGAAATAGTCCTCTATGGCCTTGTTTCCTATTTTGCTGAGAAAAACAGAAGCAACAGGAAAACTTCCACTGGCTTCTACCACCACCACCCACTTGCCCTCTAGCCCATTACCGTGTCCCTCCTAGTACTGGGGTTGGACTATTTCTATTCCAACTTAAGGCTAACTCTTCTTATGGCTACTGCCCGAGGATACTGTCCAGCAATTCCTTCTCCCTCTTCAATGTTCCTTCCCTCTTGATTGTATCAACTCCCATCAATGTATAAGACATGCTATAAATTCTCTCAACTTAAAAAAAACCCTGTAAAATCTTACATCCCTTTCTACCTATAGCTCCATTTTTGTTTTTCTTTAAAGCAAAACTCTTGAATAAGTTTTCTACACTCACATCTCCAATTTCTCTTCTATTCTCTTTTAAATCCATTCCAGTCAGGCTCCAAAACCTCTCAACTGTTTTATCTAATGGTAAGTTCTCATTCATCTTACTTGAATCGGCAGCAGCACTTGACTGCAAATGATTAGCCCCTCTTTTCTTGAAACATTTTCTTCATTTGGCTTTCAGGCCACACACATTCATGATTTTCTGCCCAGTTCTTCATCTGCAACTCCTCAGTCATCTTTGCTGCTTCCTCCACCTCATCCCCACCCTCTAAGCCTTCCAGTCCCGCAAGGCTCAGTCCTTGGACTCCCCACCCCCCTTTCACTCCCTAGGTGATCCTTATCTCATGGCTTTAATTACCAGCTATAAAGTGACAACCCTCAAATTTACCTCTTTTCTAGAGCTCTCCTCCACACTCATACATTCAGCTTCTCCATTTGAAGGTCCAAGTACAGTATCTCCAAAATTTAACTCCCCATTCTGCTCCCCCTAAACCTACTCTACCCAAGCCTTCCTGTGTCTCAGTAAATGGCAATTCCATGTTGCCAGTTGCACAGGCCAAAACCTCAGAGCCATCCTTACCGTTCTCTCTCTCTCACCCTCCTACCTAGTCCAACAGCAAGTTGTAGGTACAACTTTCAAAATATAATGTCAACATTTTTTCACTATTTCCCCTACAAAAACCCCTGGTCCAAGCCAGGATTCCAGCAACAGCCTATTCCCTTGTTTCCCTGATTCTACCCTTGCCCACCAGATTGGTCAACTTGACCCCTCAGCTCACACTCTCCAATGGCTTCTCATCCCCCAGAAAAAAAAAAAAAAAAAGCCACACTCCCAATATTCAATTACAAGGTTCTACACAATCTGGCCTGTCATCTCTCTGACCAACTATCTCCCACCCCCATCCCTCACTTGCTCACTGTGCTCTAGTGTCCGTAAGACATGTTCTTCCTCAGAGCAAGTAGCCATTGCCCACTCAGCCCCTGTTCTCAAATTGAGGCAGCTAAAGTTCTTATCTCCTGCAGGGTATGGAAGAGGCTAGAAAGAGTAGGAAGGGAAGATGAGGTTAGGTGGAAAATGATTAGGAATCTTACCTCAGGATGTGGGCAGATGGTGGGTCCTTGTAGCACCAGGATTTTCCCAGCCCAACCCGGCAGATGAGGGAGGCACGAAAGACCAGGGAGACTTCTAAAATGCCTGATGCTATCTTGGAAATTCTAGCCCAGCCACAAGACCCAGAATGATAGCCCCGAACATATAAGGGCAAGTACACACATCCACACCAGGTGACACTAAACCACAACCAGGACTAGAATAGACTTGCATAGCAGGACTCTATAGGCCAGCCACAAAAGCTCACCCTGTCACTTCATTAACCTCACAGCATTTTATGTGATTAAATTTTTTGGAGTCCACTTATCATGTTAGGGTCGGTTTTACTATACTTGCTATTCCTCCTGCCTAGAATGCTTTTTGCCCCAGATACCTGCATGGTGTACTCAATTTCTCAGTGAGGCCCTCTGGCTACCCAATGTAAAATGACACCACCACTGCCACACCCACACATTCCCTACTCCTGCTTTATTTAGCATTTTCCATCATTCAACGTACTATACATTTGTCTTACTTGCTTATTATCATCCTTCCCCACTAGAATATTCAGGAAGGCAAAGATTTTAGTCTGTTTCATTTACTGCTAAATACCTGGCACCTAGAACACTGCCTTACACATGGTAGAGGCTCAATACGTTTTGTGAAACTAGAATTAACATTCTCTCACTGATGAAAACAGTAATGGTCTTAAACGAGACATAAGATAAAATGTCTTAAAATGTAAACATTCTTTTCTACTCTATAGCAGTTGGTTAAAAAATGAGTTACATTTTCACCTTCTATGATTGATTCCCTTTAAAAGACAATAGAGATGGAGGAATATGATAGATCAGCAGCAAAGACTGTAATTAGATTCCAATTCACACGTGTATCGTATCTTTATAATTACACATTTAAGAAATACAAATCTACACGTATATCATCTTTATAATTACGTACCTTTGTAAAAGAACTGCCTAATTTAACCAAGGGCACTGTAGGAAATTCCCGCTTTTCACTCATTGTCAGAGATCCTGCATTAAGGCTGTAGAGGTTTGACATCACAAGCAAGAGATCTGATGTGGTTTTGACAGGCAGAAAACGGCTCCTAGGAACATTAATACCTAGAGAGTTCTCAAAACTTTTAATGGCAGCCCCTACTGCAGTTTCCAACTGAATGACATTCAGGCCTCCATCCAAAGTCTGTAAGAAAGGGAGCAGGAGAGAGAAACAGAGATTTCAGCAACTTAGTTCCACATGGGCTAGCTAATACTTGGGGAGTGGTTTCAGAGATCCATTGAAGAAAACAGAATTTTGAGAACTGACATTTCTCAAGCCCCTACCATACGCCAGATGCTTATATATATGTGATCTTTTTCAGCTTCATAACTCTTCTCAGTAACATTTCTATTTTATGAGAAAGAACCGAAGGTTCAGAAAACCCACACAGATGCCTGTGACCGAAAGGCCTATCAGTACCAGAGCAACAGGACTGAGGTGGGCCCTTTACTTTTGGGCCCAGTGCTCTTGCCACTGCCACAGCCCAGGGTCAAGTAAGGGCACCATGGCTTGTCTGGCACACTAAAGGGATGGGTGTCGACTCTGAAAGACAGGGCCAGGAACTGAAGAAGCTAACTAGGCGAAAAGCAGTGACCCATGGAATAGATGGGCCAGAGGGAGTGGGCAGTGGGTCTGTGTGTAGCATGCTGTGATCAGAACCAGGGAGTCTGATGGCCTGCAACTTTGGCTTACCTTTGGATTTACAATGATTTCCATGTCAATAGCATTCTGCTCCTGCAGTCTTTTAACTGCTGCAAGAGAGATCCATAGGTTGTTTGTATTAAATATTTTGAATTTTGATACAGATTTGAACTCATCAACATGTGCTTTTGGCACTTGAGCAATTTCCACCAGTCTCAATTTGCCTTCATACTGAGTGAGTGTTCCACCCTAGAAAGGCAGAGAAGAGTGAGTGCCTCCACATCTCTCCCAGTTACAGCCGTACTACATTGTTTACAGTCTACGAACGATATAGAAAAGACACTCGTGACAAAATGCCCCAGAAATAAAAAGCATTGGCAGTGATTTGATCTGTGATACAAAGCAACACATGTATTAAAGTAGAACCAAAGAAAATAATTCAGGTTGTCTGTCATCTTATACTGTATACACGCCCTCTTGTCCACAATAAAAGCCCTGGGGAGTACATCAGAGTCTTCCTCACTTTCCAAAGATCTCCTACAAGAACAGACATTCCTCTTATTCTCAAACCACAGACCATTACCAAACAACCGATCCTACCACCTCACAACCCTGCTCTGACTACCTCTAAGATAAGGGGAGTAAAGTCAAGACAGGCACAAGTGGAGGGGAAGGTACCTCTGAGTGGCCTTAGCCTAGAGGCCATGGCAGTGTGGGAAGAGGGAAGGGACGTCTACTCATGTGTGAAGGGGTCATTTGCAAGAGGCATAGAACCCAGCCCCGGGACCAACCATATTAGTATTCACACATTGCCCACTTTTCTTACTCCCTGAGGGTGAGGAGAAAACCTTGTGTACCATTCCATCAAAGGCCAAGTGTCATCACAACTAAACATGCAAAGTGAAAAAAACAAATTTTTGCTTTGTATCAAACTGCTTTCTTTTTTTACAACAACAGATATTACAGTGATAAAAAAAATATACAGAGAGAAATACATATTATAGAAATAGTAAATTTTCATTAAAGGAATAATTAAATAAAAAACACTTAAGCACCAAACTAGAAGAATATTAATGGTTTGAACAAAGTTACTGAAAGTGTTTTCACATATGTTTCAGATTATCCTATAAATATATGTGGAATTGTTTTCAGTTAAAATTGCCCATACAGATTATTCAAAAAGTAAAGATGATTTTACTACTATTAAACCTGAATTTATATACACACTTATATCAGATGGAACTTAGGGTACTCTAGAGTACTATCCCACTTTGGCTTACAATGATGTTATCAAGTTTCTAAACACAGAAACTTTCCAATAAAAAGTTTGAACTATGAAATGTGAAGATGTGAATCCCCAAACTGCTTCCTCTCAGTATTTACCTTTACATCTGCACGTGTTTTATTTGTGACTTCCATGACAAATTCACAAGGTTTTCCATTGGGTGGGTTCATTAGATGATTAAGAATATAAAGATCCACGGTGGCACCCAGATTATCTATGTTGGACACAAAAATATACTCTTTGCCTTCTCCTATAAAGGTATCGAGCAAACCAGAGTTGTAGAAACTGGCGTAAATATCTCCATGACCCGGAGGGTACCAGGCTTCTGTATTTTCCCCTGAGAACGATACATTCTTTGCTACAGGTAGTAAAGATTCTTTATTAATCCTCGGGTACCTTAAAAAGAAAAAGTTCTTTTTCAGTATCAACTCTTTAGAGCATTCCAGACCTTCAAGTAAAATAATGCATTTAAAGTTAAATAAAACTTCCCTCCCTTTCAGTCTATCAGTAGTAATTTAATCATAAGTGAATCCATTTAAGAAAATCTCTCATTATCTGTGTTGACCCAAAAAATCAGCTTCCTAGATAGTAATATTTGCTGCAAAAAGAAAAGTATTCCATGGTCATGCAGATGGGAGGACACCCCATATTTTTAAGACATTAATATATTTTATGACTTCTTAAGAGAGGAGAGACATATTAAGTAAATTTTCTCAAACTTATTTGGTGGTGAGATTGTTCTTTTCCTTGAAAACCTATTTGGGAAATGGTGTCCATTCTCACCAACAGATATATTCAGAAAATCAATAGCAGGTTAGTACTTTCGCAGAAAATCAACAGCAGGTTAGTACTCAGGGATGTCTGCTTCCTACCACTGGCGAGAACCAGAATCTCAGGCAGATTCTCTTTTAAGAAGTCCAAGTTACATAACCAGAGTGATTGCAACTATCACATATCTATTAACAAATGTTCAGCTTTTAAAGGCATTAAACACTTGCAGTCTTTGGCACTTGTACATCTTGAGGCTGCTCTGTTTAAACAAAACAAAGAAGTCCTTCTTTCCCAGGAATAACATCCCCCAGAGTTAATTCTTTTACTCCTTGTACCTGCTTTGATTAAAAGTGTAGATTTTCACACGACAGTGATTATACTTCTGTAGTATTTTTTTTGTATCTTCATCCGTGTTAAAAGAGTTCATTAGAACAAGAGGAACATCTGTATTGTAGGTTTTGTTCAAATGCTAGGGAAGAAAACGACAATCAGACTACCCAGACTTACTTTTCTTTTGCTTCAAAGTGTAAAATTAACTCTCCGTGGTTAATCACAAGATGTCCAAAATATCATCTATAAGTAGTAAAATATATAGATTTGCAATAAAATGTAACTATTTAGCATAAGACATTTTGCTAATCAATTCACCATGTACTTGCTCATTAAGTCACAACCCTATGAGATAGAAACTACTGTCTGCATTTTATGGATGGCTAAACTGAGGCCCAGAGAGGTGGCAGGTCGGTGGCAGAACAAGGACACCGCCCCCCTCACCCCCGCAGTCTGACTCTGCAGCTGTGTGCCCAGCCACAATGCCCTATGGCCTTGCTGGATGGGCAAACACAGACTAAGCATTTACTCTGTGTCCAAAGCACTGTGGAGATGAAAATACAAATGTTACAAAGACACGTCTCCCTATTCTCAGGATTCATGTTAAGAACTGTAATTTCACCCCAACTGAAATCTTTTCCATCTCTAGAAAGAGCTAAGAGGCAACAGAGTGAGAAGAAAATACGATATTAGAAGTCAGACTGTCCTATGTTCAGAGTTTGATTCTGCACTTACTAACTAGCTAGGGAAACTTGGGCAAGTAAATCAACCTCTCTGTGTCTTGGTTTCCTCATCTGTAAAATGGGGATGATAATAGTGCTTATCTCACAGAGTTGTGGAGAGGAACAAATGAGTCAATTCATGTAAAGAGCTCAGAATAACACTTGGTGTACAGTAAGTGCTGGATAAACGTTAGCCACTATTATTGTGGTTGATGGCACCGTATGAGACACTAGGGATAAAGAGATGAAAAAGATAGGGCCACTGCCCCTGAAGAGCTTATGGTCTATGATTAATGACTTTATGGACTATGATCAAGAGAGACGCCAACAACAGTTCTTAGCATCCACGGTGCCCAACCAGATACATGAAATTTTCCCCAGCCTCCCAAAAGAGGTTAATAAAGCCAGATCATCCCAGCTGTGATGAAGGCTACCAGAAGACAGACAGCGGGGAGAGAGGTGGGGAAATGAAAGGAGAATCCGAAGAGATCCAGAGATTTCAGCGCCACAAATGCTATTTAAAGATCAAAAGCTTTTACATCACCCTAAGGCTTTGCTCTTAGAACACCAAACCTTTTCTATACACTAATAAAGAGACTAAAGGTAGCAAGCTCCTTGACTAGTTCAAATCTACGTCTGTTATTTTATAAGGTAACATTTACAATACCCTAAAAACTAAAAATGATTTTGTTAGCTCGTGAGAAAGGCTAACAGCTACTACTCACTTCGATTTGCTGAACGGTCAGATCCAGAAAGGTATTCTCATTCCTCACACCAATCAGACTCTTCGGGCCTTTGCAGCCCATGCTGGTTCCCAAACCACCATTGAGTTTCACCACCACCAGCTTGTTCAGCACAGAAGATATGTTATCAGGTAAGCCCCTGGCCTTTATCTTCTCATAGGGTTGAATCTGAAATTAAAAAAAAAAAATTATAGAATAATTCAAACAGCTTTATAAAAGGTTAAACCAAATCAATACCAAGGTTATTTCCATGCTTCCTTAAAGAGGTCTGCTTTCTCTGTAGAAAGTTTCAACTACATTTCCTTTAATGTCCAGGGCCCTTCTGGTTCAAAATCAAGTTCTCATCGGCAACTTCCCTTCCACAGAGAAGTAGTTCAGCAGTTCATTTACAGTACAATGGAGTACAAGAGGGGGAAAAGTTACAGTCTACAAATATTTGTCTGGCTGGTGAGAACACCCAAGTCTCGTGGACTACCTTCAAAAACTCAGAATTCTCAATTTGCATCAACATAGCAAATAGGGTGCACAAAACTCATCAAATCTGTGACTATTTCTGGTACACTATGAATCTACTTCAGTTCTGGAGAAGTATATATACGATCACACAGTTCTTGGTAATATATTCATGCTATTCCTGGAGACAGTGCCAAATACTCAAAACAAGCTAACAGTACCTGCTCTATTATGGTTCACAAGGGTGTGATTATTGCAATCTGAAAGTCTTTTTTTTTTAATTTTTTTAACAAAAGCAAGTTTGTCTGAAAGAAAATGAGTTGTGTAAACAGTAAAACAAGTTCGAAATGAGCATAGAACCTTCACCTTTGATTCATCCCTCACAGGGAAGGAACAATGACACAGTGGAAGCTCAAGTTCTTCTGTTTAAAGAAGAGGCACAAGCAAGTCTAAACATCTTATAACAAGAATGAAAGTTTTTAAAAAGATCACAGTATATTTTCTATCCATTTACAGAAGAACATTTGTTGTTATTTTTCTTTAATGAAATAAGTCATCAAATGTACTCTTTGGTTACATGATGGTGGAGGATAGATAACACTTGAGGGGACTGAAAAAATAAAACCCTATCATACACTTTGCTGTTTTCATGTTCTACTACATGTAGGTGTGTGTGATGGTGTGTGTGTGTATGTGTGTGTGTATGATGAATAAAGTCTATGATTGGAAAAGGAGTTGATGGGCTCACATTTCAGTGATTAGGCTGTGAAGGCAAAAATCCCTTTATACTTGGTCAAAAATACAAACATGTCAAATGTGGATTCCTGGCCACACACTTCAAGTATCTATTATTGAGAATTTCTTAGGCACATTATATCTACTCAAAAGAGTCATTAGCGGGTTTCCCTGGTGGCGCAGTGGTTGGGAGTCCGCCTGCCGATGCAGGGAACACGGGTTCGTGCCCCAGTCCGGGACGATCCCACATACCGCGGAGCGGCTGGGCCCGTGAGCCATGGCCGCTGAGCCTGCACGTCTGGAGCCTGTGCTCAGCAACGGGAGAGGCCACAACAGTGAGAGGCCCGCGTACCGCAAAAAAAAAAAAAAAGTTGTTAGCAAATGGGACCAAGCCAATTATTTTCCAATTATCTTTTAAAAGCCAAGAATTTCCATTTCCATTTAGCAGTTTTTTTGTTTTTTTGTTTTTTTAATTGGCTGTGTTGGGTCTTCGTTGCTGCGCGTGGGCTTTCTCTAGTTGTGGCGAGTGGGGGCTACTCTTGTTTGCAGTGCACGGGCTTCTCATCGCAGTGGCTTCTCTTGTTGTGAAGCATGGGCTTTAGGCACACAGGCTTCAGTAGTTGCAGCACGTGGGCTCAGTAGTTGCAGTGCACGGGGCTCAGTAGCTGTGGCTCAAGGACTCTAAAGCATAGGCTCAGTAGTTGTGGCGCACAGGCTTAATTGCTCCGCGGCATGTGCGATCCTCCCGGACCAGGGCTCGAACCCATGTCCCCTGCATTGGCAGGCGGATTCTTAACCACTGCGCCACGAGGCAAGTCCCTAGCGGTTACTTCTGACTTCCCAGAAAAGAGTCTGATATTTACAGAAGCCTCACAACGGTGTGAAAATCAATTTAACTGAAAACCCCTAGTTCATGTATTCATTTTAGGAAAAACTGTTTTAGTACGGAAATATTTTTACCTATTTAATGTTTCTTTGAATACACTTTAAAAAGAAAACAGAATACACAGAGCAAATTTTTTTTCTACATATGGTGAGACAGGCCTATGTTTTCCAATTTCACCTAAAAATACTTTGATTGTGAAATATCACACATACAAAAGTTTATAAAATACACATACAAGGTAGAAAGAATAACCTAAATTTAAAAAGAATACTGCCATAGCGTAGAAGCCTGCATGCATTTGTCCCTGATCATATTCCTCTTCCACCCCTAGTGGTAACAACCACCTTGACTTTGCTCCCTGTAGTTTTACCACCTATGTATGCATTCGTAATGATAACAATATTTTACTTAATTTTATTTGTCTCTAAACTTTTAAATGAGTTGAATCATACTATAAAGTATCCTCGTGACTTGCTTCTTTAATTCAATGTTATGTTTTAAGAATTATTCACATTAATGCATGTAGCTATAATACATTCACTTTTCACTGCCATGTAGTATTCAGTTTACATATCCACTGAGAGACAAAATTGTCATTATTCACAGATGATATGATTTTACATGTAGAAAAATCCAAAGACCTCACAAATAAATTGTTAGGATAATGTAAGCATAGCAACATTGAAGATACATGGTCAGTATTAAAAAAAACAACAAAAAACACTGCTTTTAGGGACTTCCCTGGTCAAGAATTTGTTAAGAATCTGCCTGCCAATGCAGGGGATATGGGTTCGAGCCCTGGTCCAGGAAGATCCCACATGCCGCCAAGCAACTAAGCCCGTGCGCCACAACTACTGAGCCTGAGCTCTAGAGCTGGTGAGCCACAACTGGTGAGCCCACGTGCCACAACTACTGAAGCCTGCGCGCCTAGAGCCTGTGCTCCACAACAAGAGAAGCCACCGCAATGAGAAGCCCGCGCACCGCAACAAAGAGTAGCCCTGACTCGCCGCAACTAGAGAAAGCCCGCGCACAGCAACAAAGATCCAACGCAGCCAAAAATTAAAAAAAAAAAAAAAGCCACTGCTTTTGGAGCCCTTGTGCACTGTTGGTGGGAATGTAAAATGGTGCACCTGTTAAGGAAAAAAATATGGTGGTTCCCAAGAAATTAAAAATAGAATTATCATATGATCCAGCAATTCCACTTCTGGGTATATCCCCAAAGAATTGAAGGCAGACTCTCAAGAGATGTTTGTATACTCACCTTCTTAGCAGCAGTATTCACAATAGCCAAAAATGGAAGCAACTCAAATGTCCATCAACAGATGAATGGATTAAAAAAAATGTGGTATATACACACATGGAATACTTTTCAGCCTTAAAAAGTTAGGAAGTTCTGATACATACCACAACATGGATGAACCTTGAAGACATTATATTAAGTGAAATAAGCCAGTCACAAAAAGACAAATACTTGTATGATTCTACTTACATGAGGCACCTAAAACAGTCAGATTCAGAGACAGAAAGTAGCAGGATGATTAACAGGAACAGGGAGTTGCTGTTTAATGGGTTGAGAGTTTTAGTTTTGCAAGACCAAAGAGTTACGGAGGTTGGTTGCACAACAATATGAATGCACTTAACAATACTGAATTGTATGCTTTAAAATGTTTAAAGGTGGTAAAAAATTAACTGCTTCTATATGTAAAAAAATTACAAAATAAAATTGATTTAAAGTGTCTTTTATAATAAAACCATCAAAAATAGCAAATAGCAAATATCTAGCAGTAAATCTAACAAAAGATACGTAAGATTATACACAACACATTTTTGAGAAAAATTAAAAGACTTAACTAAATTCAGGGATTTATTTATCATGTTTGTAAATTAGAAGACTTGCTAATGTAAAGATGTTAATTCTCCCCAAACTGATCAATGCAATCCTAATAAAAATCTCAAGAGTTTTTTGTGTGGTAACTGACAAGCCAATTTAATGTATGTATGAAAACACAAAGGGCCAGGAAGAGCCAAGACACTCTCAAAGAAAACCTTAAGTCGGAGAACCAGCTTTATAATTTATAACATTCTTTTTTTTTAAAACTGTAGTAAATATGTATAGCATAAAATTTGCCATCTTAACCATTTTTCAGTGTACAGTTGAGTAGTATTGAGTACATTCACATTATTGTGCAGCCAATCTCCAGAACTCTTTCATCTTGCAAAACTGGAGCTATACTCATTAGAAGACAACTCCCCACTCCCTCCTTTCCCCAGCCCCTGGTGATCACCCTTCTACTTTCTGTCTCCATGAGTTTGATTACTCTGGGTGCCTCAGACAAGTAGAATCATACAATATTTGTCTTTTTGTGACTGACTTATTTCACTTAGCACAATGTCCTCAAGGTTTATTTAGCATTCTTTTTTTAAAGTGGCTTATACGTTTGAGAAGATTCCAAATTAATGCAGGTTTTTCCAGAAACATGTTTTTATTTAATAAAGTTGATGTGTGTGTATGCAACAGATCTGACAGAAGGCAGGATTGATATGAAGAACTGGAATACAGGTACAGGTTGGCAAATTCTATGGCAAATTGAGCCTTATATAAGTTATTTATTCCATTTGCAGGTATTAAAACTGGAATAGAATACATGTTCTGAAGTCTTAGTTTAGTAAATCAGAAAATGGATTCTCTTTATTTGAATTTAATGAACGTAACAATACTCTCTTAACTTTGAATTAAAAGAATGAAAACTACAGGTGTACCACAGTTCTAAAAGTATAAATCTAAGAAAATGCTGATCTTTCGGATACATATGAAAACAGGACAGAATGGCAGGGCTTGGGATTTCAGACACTGCTCAACACCTAAGTTGTGAATTTACTAGTATCTCTGAGGGATAGGCAGCCTGTCATTTCAAGGCAAAAACTTTACAAAAATGTAAACAATGTAAAAAGAAATTTAAGTATGTAGTCAAAAGATCAATAGTATGGCATTTTTTTCACTTGTCACTCTCCAGACAGTGCTAAATGCAGCTGAGGAACTGAAGTTTTTATTTAATATTAAATGTAAATCAACACACATGGCTAGTGGCATGTGCAGTTCTAGATGGTCTGTTAAAAAAAAATCAACTGAGGGATGAGAATTATGTTTCAATTCGTTTTAATAAAACTCTGCCAAAATCCTTCTTTGTTCAATACAATCTTTTTTCTTTCACTTTAATGACACTGACATCACATCACAAGACATTCAACCAAACACATAAACACAACGTTTGAGTATATTAGATATCTTTAGGAAGAATATAATTTCCTTTTTGAGCCAACAAATGTTTACACAAATTTAAATAATAATATCAGGCAGAATAATGTAAACTGGATTATATCTTAATTCTACTCTTTGAAGAACTGTTTGGTATACTAACACTCACAGCATTAAACAAAGTGAGGTTTAGGAACCATTTTTAGAAAAAGTACTAATAGGGATTTTTCACCTCCTGTGCAGATGAATTAAAAACCAAATGTCAACCTTGTTGCCTTAAAGTTTCACCAAGAGAAAAAAACCCTCCAAAGTCATGTATGTTCATGATAAAACATCTTTGATCCACATACCATAAAGAATATAAAGTATTTAGAGAAAAAATACATTTTGTTCCCACTAAACAATCTTCAAAACATGCATTTTACTAGAATGCTTTAAGAAGACAATTCCTTATGACTGAGTCTATGGAGGCTAAACAAATTTTTTCTCGTATCCCCCAAATTTATTCTATAATGGTGATAAATAAAAGATCTCAGCCTCATAATGATTTTAACACTAGGCCACTTGGCCTTCAGCCAAAAGGTATATTAAGTATACTTTTAGTTTTAATTCAAATCTTCCCAAGACTGGTATCTTAACTTGAGTTTAAATTTAAAATGTACTTCTGAATTACTTTTCAAATATTTGGAGTGAAATAAAACAAGCTGATCCAAGCATAACACTAAATTCCAAAACCGAGCTAATGAAGACTTTTGGGTACAGGCCCAGGCAACTCACAAGTAGAAAGACTTGTTTACCATTCAGGTTAGGGCCCAGAATTCTCTGTGAAGTGCCATATTTAGAACCTTGTACCCCAAGTTAAGTGGGCAGGGAGTCACCCTACAAATGTCAAGGAACCATGGTTCTTTAGATGGTGCTTTTAGTAACACCTACTTGCCTTGCTATATCTAATTCTTAAAAGCAGCTAGCTAATTAAATACCAGTACCACTGAGGAATTGACTGTTAACAAGAAAAGGACTATGGAGAGAAAGGGAAGAAGTCACAAGGTGTGAAGTAACAAGGTACAGCCAGGGGAAAGATTTCCAGAGTCATCAAGTTAGTGTTGCTGTTCGAAGGCTCCACTTTTACTTAGGTTTCGACTTACACCCACAACACTCCCACACGCAGACACAGACACACAGAAAGGCACCAAATGTGTGAGTCCAGGAAGCCAGGACACTTTTGGTCTACAGCTTATTACAGGTTAAATTAGGTGGTAAGCTCAGCTTCCCATCACACAAATCACCCTACATGCCAACACAAGTTCTCTCTGTTGGTGATGCTATCCACACCCTCCACCAGGGACCTCACCAAGCAATCCCACAGAGCTCGGTTTATTTCCACAAGCCAAGGGGACCTGTGTTAGAAGGTTGCTTGGTAACAGCTGAAGTTTTGCTGGACACACCTAGTCACAGAAACATTATTAGACCTGTGCTCCACTTTCTCCTCCTCAGCTCTCCCAGGAGAATGCACAAAGACATCCACTCAGGCAAAGATGGAAGGTGTTGGGAGACAACAGGGAGTACCATGCACTGCCGGATGTGGCCTTGATATTACTCTGATTGAATCACTTTAGTCAGTGACTAGTGCTATCTTTGTGCTTTCAATCCTGATCACCCTGTTTCTCTTTCATGTCTCTATTCAGACATGAATAGAATTCAATATTCTAAGAAGACCTCTGCTGCACGTAAATATACAGCAGGGCAACCCCTACAGGTGAGGTGGGGCAAACCGCATGAGACTCCCTCAAAATACGCAGCGGAGACGAGGCCACTCATGTTCTCTTCTCACTGGGAGAAAAGCATGGGTCAAACACCCAACTTCCTCTGGGGAATGAACAAAAGAAAGTAGTTGGCAATCTATGAAAGAACATACTTTAAACAACATTCTTCCCTCTAGAATGTCAATCTAGTTTTTCTGCAGAAACAAAGATTTTTAAAAAGATCATTTAAAAACTGTCTAACGTGATCTGTATCTTGCCAAGTCTGCTCACAACTTACTTTCCAGTTATCAGAAAAGCTGAATTCCTCACACCGTCATGGAGACATGTTCCCATTAGCAACAGTATAACCTGGTTCTTGGTAGCATATTCGTGCTATTCCTGGAGACGGTGCCAGACAAGCTAACAGTGCTGCCCTGTTACGGTTCACAAGGGTGTGATTATTGCAATTCGAAATTTTTTTTTTCAACAGAAGCAAGTTTGCCTGAAAGAAAAGAGCTGTGTAACAGTAAAAAAGAGTTTGAAATGACGCTCCATATGTACAGGAAGTGTTCCAAGAACATCAGGTTATTCACCAAACCCTCACTGCACAGCCTTTGTGTACCAAGGCTCACATTGTCTCTTTACTTCACATTTCTAAAGGTAATGACCAAAATCTGGGTCATTTGAAAGCTCCTACCAATTAATTTAATGACAGAAAAATCATACCTAATCCAGAGATTTGTTTTCTCATTCAGGAAAAGCCGGCAAATCATGTACATTATCACATACTCCACCAACACACTTGCCAACACCCCCTCGGCCACCAAGATACGCTCAACTGCTATTCATAGAGCAAATAAAGCCATCCTCTATGGGGAATGCCCTCAACCTTCTGCCACCAGATCAGATCCTCGGGACCTCCCTGCATCTCCACCTCTGCTGCTTCCCCTTCCTTCTCGTCACAGGAAGAGCTGTCCCCCACCCTAAGGCAATCTCTCTGCCAGTGCCCATCTCAAGATCCCTGTTTCATCAATCTTCCAGTCTCAGCATCAACCTCTCCTTCTCTATTCCTTTCCATCAGCATGAACAAATTCAAATATTTGACATCTAAAAAGTAAAGAAAACAGCAATGCATACACTCACTCATCCCTTTCCATACTCACATCCCTCTTTTCTCCATCTTCTTAAAGGCAAAGCTTCTTGAAAAAGTTGCTGCACTCACCTCTACTTCCTCACCTCCCTTTCACTCGCTCACCTGCTGCAATCTGGTTTTCTCCATAGTTCAATGAACTGCTCTTACCAAGGTCATCAACATCCTTCTAATTGCTAAATCCTATCCATAACATCAGTACTTCTCTAACCGTGCTCTCAGCTGCATTTGACACAATTGACCACTCCCTAGATCTTGAAATGCTCTATCCTCCTTGACTTCTGAAACATCGCATTCTATTTTCCTCCTCTTTCTTCCTGTTCCTTTTCAAGCCCCTTCTCAGTAGACCTCCTCTTTCCAGCAATCTGCTCCTGTCTCTACGGCACCAAGACACACCCAACTGCCAAGCCAAGAGCTTGCTTACATCTGATCAATGATCGAGTCCTGTCAGCCTCAGGAAACTGTCTCTGTTGTCACAGCCGGCATCCCACCCACCTCTCACCTATGTTACTGCAGTGGTCTCTACGGTCTCCTTACCTCCCTCCAACCCACCCTCTACCTTGCAGGTGGTGATCTTCTGGAAAATAAAATTTGAAGATGTTTCTCTCCTGATTACGTCATTCACAAAGCAATGACATGGCATGGCAGAGATCATTAGCTGCCTACCCCAACATCATTTTTCCCCTTCTGTTTCAGAACCCTGATTGTCAGCTGGGCACATCATCACTCCCCAAAAAAGACCACATTTCCAGCTTCCCTTGCAGCAGGTATTTGTGCCAAAGTGCTGGTCACTGTGATTAACTGGAAGTGAGTTGAAAGATTTCCAGAAAGTCTCTGTGAAAGGGCAGAGGTTGTGCCCTTCTTCCCCCTTCCTGCTGTTTGGAACGAAGACACGATGACTAGAGTTCATTCAGGTGGCCACCGGGGACCATAAGGAGATATGGTGAAAATAGCAGAGTGGCAAGACAGAGAAGCGCAGGCTCCTGATAACCACCAGGTTGCCATACTAGCTCTGGATTGTGTCTCTCTACATTTACTCTATTATTTTGAGTTTCTCTACTAAATGTAGCTGAATTGAATCCCAAACAGAAGACGTGGTATACAAGGTCCATAATGATTTGGCCCTTTTTTCCTCTGCTCTCCTACTCTCCCTACACACTGTTCTCCACGGACATGCAGCGTTGGGCTCTCTAATGTGCCACATCTCTTGCTTGCAAGTCTCTGCACTTTCCCCCTCATGCAAACTCACTTCACCAAATGCCTTTTCTTCATCTTCCACATCTCAGTTCAGAGCAGTGATTCTCAGGCTTTATGAGCTATCAGTCACTTGTGAAAATCAGATGTTAATGGACTCTCAGGAAAGTGCAATGCCATCCCCCCAAAAAAACAAAACTTCACTACTGTGGAAATTTCACAGCATATAAAAATAATCTTTATAAGAGATGCTGTTTATTTCCCAGTGAAAGTTAACATGCAAATAAAGCAAAAAATAAACTAACTCTCCAAACTGAATTTCAATGAAAAGGCTTCTGTTTGGCTTGAATTAGAAGTTGACACTGTAGATGGACTTTGAGATGCCTGCCATCTTTAACTGCCATTCAATTTTGACTTTCTTTTTTGATGATCTTGAGTACTAAAAACCTCAACTCTCTCCAAGGCAAGCTCTCACAGCTTGCTCTGTCAGTTGAATGCAGGCTTATGCTACGAACACCAGAATTCTCCAAGACTTCGAGAACTCAATGGCTCGTACATTTTCTGTATCTTCAAAAGTCAGTAAGGTCATCTTCGGTGAAGTCTGCCTTACTCATGCAGGATTGCACCATCTTTGATGCAACGCTCACAGATGCAGAAGAGGATGAATGCCAGTGTATGTGGTGCTTACTCTCCTCTGCAGTAGCAGGTCCAGAAGTGCTGGCTGGCATCACAGATACTACTGTGTACACAGCACCAAGACTTTTCTTCCAGCACAAGTTTTGTTTGGCTTGGAAACTTTATCATTTTAAAAACATTTCCAGAAGAGGTTCATAAATAACAATTCCTCTTTGAGGGCACCAGCAGGCACATAATGGATGAAAAACAGTACTCTGGCTGCCCTGAGAAATGTCTGAAATTGCAAGGACATGCTAAAGGGAAATGATGTAGCTGCTGTTTCCTCCATGACCTGATTCAAATCATTTTAATAAACTACATCAATTCCAGCATGAATTTTATCACTTGACAAAAAGATTGCTCCAGAACTGAATGAGGCAGGATAGTAAAGTAGCTGAGAGCACAGGCTTTTAGCCAGGCTGCCTGGGTTTGGATCCTAGGTTCCACTGCTTATTATGGCAAATTATTTTTCTGTTCAAAGTCTTTTTCATCTACTTCATTGATCTGTTATGAGGATAAATGAGACAATATGTGCGAAGTGCTAAGCAAAATGTGTGGCCCACAGTAAGAACACAGGTGCTGGCTGTGCTTTCACTACATCACTGATCCAGACACACTCTCCACCCCACCCCACACTTGAACATTTCTGAAACCAGGATGCATCATACAACCAATGGGATCTGAAAATTAATGGGTTGCACTTTTTTTCTTTCTTAGTTTTACATAAAAGGTACAACTTATAATCAATGGCACAAATTTGATAAAATATGGCAAAAAAAATTTGATAAAACTGAATTTCTCTCTCTGCTCCGGGTCACAAACCAGCTCAGTGATCTCCCAGGTATGGGTTCCACCCCGTCTCTCTCCAGTTATGTGTAGCTTGAGGATAGTTTAAGACAGAGGCCAAACAAACTATAGCCTGTGGGATAGTCAGACCTGCCACCTGTTTTCACAGGGTGTTGCTGGAACACAGCCACTCTCGCTAATTTACATGTCGTCTATGGCTGCTTTTATGCTACCATGGCTGAGGTGAGCTATCGTGACAGAGACTACACAGCCTACAAAGCCTAAAATATTCGTCATCTGACCCTTTACAGAAAAGGTCTGCCAAACCCTGGTTTAAGACGGTCTTCTATGGTTTTGATAATATCTCTGCCTTTCCAAACTTTGCTCCTCCTAACCTGGCTCCATGCTGCCTGATGACTTCTCAGGATGGCCAGAGAGCAGGCGCTCCCTCAGGCCGTGTCAGCTTGCGGTTCCGCTGGCAACAATGCTGCCACAGAACAATCCCCCAGGCTTTTGTATCCCCGCTTATTCATCCAAGAAAGCAAAACCAAGGATGTGTAGTTGGTAGCAGAACTCAGCAATTTTCAAAACAACAGAAGGAAAACCTAAGATTAAAAAGTCTTCTATCTACTCATATGAGGTACCTAGAGTAGTCAAATTCATAGCGACAGAAAGCCGAATGGTGGTTGCCACGAGCTTGGGGAAGAGGGAAATGGGAGTTGTTGTTTAATGGGTATAGAGTTTTGGTTTTGCAAGATGAAAAAGTTCTGGAGATTGGTTGCACAACAATGGGAATATATTTAACCCTACTGAAGTGTACACTTAAAAATGGTCAAGATGGTAGATTTTATGTTGTGTGTATTTTACCACAATTAAAAGAATTTTTTAAAAAGTTAGTCTTTTGTGTGGGTGTATATGTGCAGGTACACATATACACCCTGTCAAGGTGTCAGAGAACCACATAGCAAAATCGCTTTCTGTGACACTCATATGACCAGGAGGGAGTCTGACAAAGCCCCCACTTCCTGCTTCAGGTACTACCAGCTTCTATCAGTAATTATTACACTGTCTCCAAATTGTCTGTTCAGTGCTCCGTATCTCCAGGAAGGCAGTAACTGCCATATGGTACTCCCCCTACCGTATCTATCACCTTTAATTATGTGTCATGCTCATTAGCGGCACTCATATATTTGTTGAGTAAATAAGTGAATAAATGAATGGAACAAACAGCTATTAATAAATGAAATCCATTCTCTGGAACTTATTTCTTGTCTTATTAAATACTAAGTTTCAAACAAAAGTGGTGTCATCACTAATTAGAAACCTGATTACAAACATCATTATTTTAATTTTAAAAAAAGTACTGAATTAGCCAACACTATATACAATTCTGATAAAGAAAACCTAAATCTAAGACTTTGCGCTGCATAAAAAATCATTTTTACAGGCCATAATATTAGTGTAGTAATTATAAAATGATCCCTCTGTGATAGGAAACAAACAGAACGATCATATACTAAACATTATAAGCTAAGCCTGGAAAAGTACATTTCCTAAGAAAGTTCTTTCGTCTTCTTTCACTTAAGAAATTATAAGAACACAAGACAAACTATCAAATCAAGTACATATTTTAATTGTGCCAGCTATTGATATTAACTCCCACATCTTTGTTTCTTTTTAAATTAATTTTAATTATTCTAAATTACATGTCAACTAGACCTTACAGACAGGAAAACTGGGTAATTTTTCCAGTAGTGGAGGAAATCAACTGTCCTTTTCATACACTGAGTCCACACATGTCCAAAAGCAAAAATTTGTAAGACGGAGTAAGTAAACAGGTCCTTTCAAAGAAAAAGTCAGAAATCTTGGCAACAACACTGCTTTCTAAACAATTACACTCATCAGCACCAACCCAATAACTCATGCACAATATCCTTCACTACAATCTGCTACCTCAGTTACTAAAGTCAACCTTAATAAAAATCTCAGAAAGAACTATCAGGAGCTAGAATCATAAAAATCACTTATTTTCATCTTAAGTCTCATATTGCCCTCTCAGGGGAGCCAAACTTGAATACTGTGCCTTTTTGTTACATAAAGGTAAGGATCATAGCAATTCAAAGTCCAACGACCAATTATTACAAATAAAAGGATGGCTCCATATTAAATTAATACAAACAACTAACATAATGCAAATAAGCCAAAGAAAAAATTCAACCTAATAATCAAATAAAAATTTTAAAATTTTTCATCTCAACTGGCAAATATTTTTTAAAACAATAATACTCAATGCTTTAATAAATGTAGCAAGACTGACAATAGACTGTAGGTCTCTACTCAATGCTAATTCAGAGAGGTCTTTCCTTTCTCTGCCTACCCTCTCTAAAATATTACCTCTACTCCCTCATTCCCTATATCCTTACCTTTGTTTTTTTTCATGTCACTTATCACTACTTGAAATTACATTACATATCTTTTACTGTCCACACCTCCACTAGATTATAAACTAAAAACTAGATGAGGGTAGGGCTTTATCAGTATGGTTCTCTACTAATATACAGTTAGCACTCAAAATATAGCTGTTGCTCCAATAAATTAATGTGACTAGGACTGCAAACCGGTATACTTTCTGGAAAGGAATTTGAAATGTCTAATAAGAAACTTTAAAAACTTTATATCCTCCGAACACAACACCATTTCTGAATATTTATTCTTAGAAATAATTCTGAGATGCAAGGATTTATATATAAGTATATTCATTACAGGGTTTTTATAATAGGAAAAAAATAAGAGTCAACCTACATGCCCAACTACAGGAGACTTTCCAGAAGTAACACACACTGATACACTTGTCCAAACTCCCAACTCTCACACTTCTGTCAACTGTTTTTACTACTATATTTCCTTCAAGTGATGAGTTAGATTCATTATCTTATCTCCTACCATCAAAAAATTAAGAAAAACCATTTGAATTCCCAACTTTTGCCACGTCCAATGATAGATGATCAAAGAATCTTATAATGGTCATCCATCAACCTTCCTACAATTTCACCTGAGCTTTAACGATCCAATGCCAAAAACGCTCTGCAAAACTTCCCCTGCTCACTAAACCTGACACCCCACAACGAACACACAAATCCTTTAAATACCTAAATGTCCACACAAAATGAGAATGGGTGCCCAATTCTTTTAATAGCTAAGATAGTCCTCTGAAACAAGGCTTCACATCTATCTTGAGTTTAGTAGATAAAAAAATCTATAAACATGGTTGGAGTTGCTGGTTAAAGACAATCTACATACACCACCCTGGAGCTTTCACTACGTGGATCTTCAATAAAACTCGTAAAACAGTACAGCTAATCATTTTCATAACAGAGAACATTATGTTGCTTATCCTCACTGGTCTTACAGCTACTAAGGAGCACAGACTTCCTGTAATCCAGAAAGTTAAAGAATTTCCTAGAATTTATCTCTGCAATCAGAAAAAATCACTAGAGATAGATGAGCTTTATCTATTACAGCAAAAATTGCAAACTACCAACACATTTGATACAAGAGAATTACAGGGATGTAAAGTATGGCTCACCTACTTGGTGGAATATTTTACAAAAAATAAGATACATAGAAAGAATTAAAGTATTCATGACCATAAATGAAATAGATATCAAATTAAATATACTGATAACAAATAAATATATATTCATAACCAAAGACAAAGAATATTTAAATAAGAAAAGTTACAGAACTTAAAAAAGAAATAACATCTGTAACCTTAATACAATTCTGTTGTTTTCACTGTGTCCAGGATAGCACCTGACATCTAACAGGTACTTAGTAAATATTTGTTGAACGTATAACAACAATAATAAACATTTACTGAGTCTTTATCAGAGTGCCTGGCACATAGTAAATGCTTTATATGCATTCTCAATAATACTCATTAAAATCTTACTTTTATTATGTCTACTTTTTATGAGTGAGGAGACTGGGATTAAAGCAGTTAAATAACCTGCCGAATGTTACGTGGCTAAGAAGTAATGAAGCTGGGATTTAAAACTCTGGAGTGTGTATTCTTGACCTCACTGCCATTACAGGTAAACTGGAAAAAAAAAAAACCTGTTAAGTACACTGAAGGCAGAATGAATTCAGTATACATAGGGAGGTGGTTTTGTAATGGTGGAATATATTAATGATTGACACTGAGCATGAGGTAATTTCTCACATACCTGTTGAACAAGTATATGATTAAGAATATTATAGCTCAATATCATGAGATCAGAGATTTTAAACTATAAAAAATTGCTCAATACACATCATTAGTGTATAGAAGCTAAACTGCAAGAAGTCAGCTAGCCCTGATAAAGGGTGTTGAAAAAAGAAAAACAAAACAGGAAAAATTAAAAGTAGCCATTTCTTCAGTGGGAACCAAGAACTATAAGAAATCGGAATTTCCGGGCTACCCTGGTGGCGCAGTGGTTGAGAGTCCGCCTGCCGATGCAGGGGACACGGGTTCGTGCCCCGGTCCGGGAAGATCCAACATGCCGCGGAGCAGCTGGGCCCGTGAGCCATGGCCGCTGAGCCTGCGCGTCCCGCAGCGGGAGAGGCCACAGCAGTGGGAGGCCCGCATACCGCAAAAACAAACAAACAAACAAACAAAACAAACAAATCGTAATCTCCTATGTAACTCAGAGTGAGAGAGCCACTCCTCCACTTACCTCCTAAAAACACATTCCAACTAGCCTGCTATATAAAGCCTGCTATATAACCTCTCATCTCCTATATTTTCCAGCATCTTCTTAGTTCAGCCAAATGGATCCCTCCAAATCGACAATGAACTGCAGACACGGTCCCTACTTACCTTGTGTAGACTCAGTTCTAATGTCACCTCTTCATCCCTAACTTGCTTAGGACTTTCCAACTCCCCAACTGCTCTTTCCTGCTATACTTGCTACGTGTACCAGAAACCCACTTATCTAAAACGTTCTAGATAGGTAGACAGTAGATTTAAAAAACAAGTTCAAACACAGAACAATGAAAAAGTTTTAGATACATAAAATATTTCAACTTTTGTACAATCGTTCACAGAGATCTTTTCTTTTGGTATGGTATGGATCTGCTGACCAGAGTTCTGTCAACTTATGTAAACCACACCAATAAGATACCATCTGTGATTTTCCAGTTTCGTTTCTTCAAAGTGGACCAAGATCTTGTGCTGAAGATTCATACTTATCTCGCCCTCACCTAATTTAACAATACTTTTTTTCTTTTTGGCTACTCATCTTTATCCAACTTTCTCAAAGGATTCAACTCAATTTTCATGGAAATAAATTTTTTAAGCCCATTTCATTCATAAAATTTAATTTCATTATGTCATTACAAAACTATAACTAGTATGAACAGGTTTGGGAACAAACACTATTAAGTTTTGGTGAACAAACCACTCCACTTAGTAAGAGAAGAACTTAGGATGATTAAGAGCAGACCCAAGCATTCAAAGAAAACGGAGAACACCAGTTAATCGCTCTAGGATGGAAGTGCGTTAGTGAACTGTCTCTGAAACTACCTTCATAGCTATTATCCCATTGTACTATAAATGTAACTTTGTGTAAACATCTCCCCACTAAACCAAAAATTCAAAATTGGTTTGCTATTGCATGCTTGTGTTGTTTATTCCTTTAGCCCTCTAGGCAGCTACACAGACCCTGAGGCGGCCAAAGCCCTCCTCCCAGCTTTAAACAGCCTCTTGTATTTACCCCATTCATTTTCTGTGTATGGGAAAGGTTGGGAAGCATTGCACAGAGTTGTAAGGTGTTTAAGAGCAGTGATTGTCTTTATTTTTGCATTCCCAATAATTAAAATAGTGGATATTTGATAAATTTGTAGAGTAAAAGTAATGAGGAAAGGAGACCCTTGTCTTCAGCCAGGGAGAGAGATGTGACTGCTGAGGTAAACCTGGGCCAGCACAGCAGCGATGGGAAATGAGTCTTTTAAAATAATCTTATTTCTTTACACATTTATGTTTTCTCTCTTCTATCAGAATGAAGCTCCACTGAGTGTCAGGCCCTTGTCTATCTTGTTCACTTGTATTCTGATGCCTAGATAAATGCTTACCCCACAGTACCCATTTAATAAATATTTGTTAAATGTGTTGCTGTTAGAACTTCAAAGTCAAGTAAGAATATCTGAAGCTCTATGGGAAGGAGTGGAGCCTACTCAACAGTTCTACTCAAATAAAGGTGGAGAAATGATGGAAAAGCCACGCTTTAAGGACTTTCAAGTTCCTTTCAAACATGGATGGCAACTGGTGATTGCTCTATAACATACCAGAGTGGTTAAGAGCCTGGTCTCAGGCAGATCTGGGCCTAAATTCTGGTTCTGCCACTTACTTAATAGTTAAGTAAACCACTCAGTCTCAGAGCTTTCAATTGTGAAACAGAGAAAACAGCGAGCTCCTAGACTCATCTAAGGATCATGTAAGGAAATGCATGTGAAAGCTGAGAACATGCTTGGCACATCAGCGCAGAATAAATGTCTGCTGTTATTGCTCTTACTACTGTTGCTGATAAGCACATAAAGTAGGCCCCATTCTGTGCACTAGAGATGAAAATAGGGCTGTACTCCTTGAAGAGCTCCATTATTGTTACTAAAGGATATGAAAGAAACAGGTCTTTGGAGCCTGCCACCTGGTTCATACCAGGGCTCTTCCTTTTAGATGACTTACTAACTGAACTTCAGCTTCCTCTTTTTAAAATGAGCATAATAATAGCACCTATCTTCCAGGTCTGTTGTGAATATTAAATGAGATAACAAACACAAAGGATTCAGTACATCTGACATAAGCACCCCAACATTGAAAATAAGCATTAACTACAGAATACAGAGCTGCACATACACAGGTGTTTTTTTTTGTTTGTTTTTTTTTGCGGTACGCAGGCCTCTCACCACTGCGGCCTCTCCCGTTGCGGAGCACAGGCTCCGGACGCGCAGGCTCAGTGGCCATGGCTCACGGGCCCAGCCGCTCCACGGCATGTGGGATCCTCCCAGACCGGGGCACGAACCCGCGTCCCCTGCATCGGCAGGTGGACTCTCAACCAATGCGCCACCAAGGAAGCCCCATACCCAGGTTTTTATGAAATTTTTAAATGAAAAATCCTTAATGCTTTGCTTCATTAAAAAACAAAAAATTTTGGAATAGTGTTTGTTTCATGCTCTTTTGAAATAATATAAAACTTTCCAATCTCCCAAGGGCTTTAGGACTATATACAATGAAAACACTTGTCTTTCACAAGCCTTTCTATAAAAAGAAATCTTTGTTTAATGGCTTACTTCCGCCTTTTTCCATATTTAGTCTAGTTATAGGTACCCCTCTGGCATTTCTATGTTTCTTCTCAGCTATCTTTTTTTTTTCTGAGCATGGAAGAAACATTCCATAAGCATTTTTAGCAATTATTTTGTGCTTCCTTTGACTCAGCAGGAAGTTTAAAAATGAATACGTGTAACAAAAATCAGTTTAGATAGCTTGATAATGTTTCTAGTTAAAAACACAGTGAATCTCTGCAACTTTTCTAAAAATCGAACTATTCTAAAATTAAAAGCTTATTTAAACACATATTGTAAATTGTTAACTTATTCAGTTCTCATGTGTTTACCTACCTATAGCATTTTGTTTCTTACCCTTAATATTTTTGCCTCTCAAGGTCCCATACTTACTGCCCTCCCAATTAAAACTTGTAGCAACTTCCAGGACTTCCTTGGTGGTCCAGTGGTAAAGAATCTGCCTTCCAATGCAGTGTACGCGGGTTCGATCCCTGGTCAGGGAACTAAGATTCCACATGCCGTGGGGCAACTAAGCCCTTGAGCCGCAACTACTGAGCTTGTGCACCTCAAGGAGAGAGCCCGTGTGCCACAAACTACAGAGCCCAGAAGCCCTGGAGCCCACGCGCTCTGGAGCCTGCGCATCACAACTAGAGAGAGAAAACCGGCACGCCACAACGAGAGAGAAGCCCACGCATCACAACGAAGAGCCGGCATGCCTCAACAAAGATCTGCAACTAAGACCAAATGCAGCCAAAAAATAATAATAAAATAAATAAATTAAGAAAAAAATTGTAGCAACTTCCAAATTGCTGAAGAGATTTAAAATCATAATAGTCTTATTACAACTGTATACTTTAAACCTGATAAACTAGAGAAGACAGTAAAAGAACTGACAGAAAACCTAAATGACAAAAACAAGAAACAGAGTGATTACAGATGGCAAATGATCCTACAAAGTAGGTGGTAACTGAAGAGACGTGCCAACTGCTCCCTAACCCTTACAATAATTGAGAATTTTTTTATACACACTCCAGGAAATTCAAAGACTTTTCGATATTTTTTTAACTGTTAAAGTCAAAAGTAATATATACAAATGGTAAAAAAAAAAAAAATTCAAATACTACAAACAGGTACATGTTCATCACCCCTTTATAGAAGTGAGCTAAAATCATAAAATTAGTCAACCTTGTGAGACATTTGGCCCATATCCTTATCAGCTAGGGTGGTAGTTTTCAAAGAACATTCCACTTCAGTATGGATTAGAAAGGACAAAGGGTGATGACCAGAGTTGGAAAGGAATTCTAACAGAAGAGATAGGAAGTCCAAAAGCCAATCTGCTTATGTGACTAGGACTAGCTCTTCACTAAAATCACCGTAAATTTCCCCTATAAGTCAACCCTCCTGTTAGTCTAACTGTGGACAAAAGATGCTTCAAAATAACTGTGACAATCCTAAATTTCCTAAAAAATAACACTGAAGTCTCTAACATCAAATCCTATTTATGCTGCATACTAGCTTTAAACTCTAAGATACTAAATAGCAGTGTGATTAAAGTGATTAAAGCAGTGTACATTGTTAGTTTAATTATATAATTCACACTGTTGGAGCAGCCCTGGAGAAATGAAGGTGGGGCAGGGGGGAAAGGCCAGAGGCTATTAAAAAAAAGTTTTACGGAAGATTAAAGAGCAGGTGGAGGGAGCTTCCCTGGTGGCGCAGTGGTTGAGAGTCCGCCTGCCGATGCAGGAGACACGGGTTCATGCCCCGGTCCGGGAAGATCCCACATGCCGCGGAGCGGCTGGGCCCGTGAGCCATGGCCACTGAGCCTGCGCGTCCGGAGCCTGTGCTCCGCAACGGGAGAGGCCACAACAGTGAGAGACCCGCGTACCGAAAAAAAAAAAAAAAAAAAAAGGAGCAGGTGGAGGAAAACAAAGGCTAAAAGAAAGGCCAGATATAAAATTGAGGAGGAGATATGGGGATATATGTATACATATAGCTGATTCACTTTAATATACAGCAGAAACTAACACAACATTGTAAAGCAATTATACTCCAATAAAGATGTTTAAAAAAAAAAAAAACTGAGGGTAGAGGCTAGACTGACCTCTTCTTTGGAGAACTCTGAATGAAGGAAAAGGCAATACTTTAGAAAGATACGTATTTGCTTAGCTTGTGTGTTTAAGGAAAGAAGTAAAGTGGGAATCAAGCCCTACAGCTGCACAAGGAAACTGTTGGGGATAATGGAAAAGTTCTATATCTTGATTATGATGGTAGTTACACAGCTGTATGCGTTTCTGAACTCAGAAAACTTACACTAAAAAGAATAAATTTTACTGTATGTAAATTATAACTTAATCAACCTAACATTAAAAAAAAGCTATTAACAGCTAAAATGCTGATTAACCTTATAAAGTTTATCACAAGTGAATAAACAAAAACAAGAATAAGCATCTTTTTTTTACCTTGAACTTATTTTTTTTAATTGTAGTTGATTTACAATGTTGTGTTGGTTTCAGGTGTACAGCAAAGTGATTCAATCACATGTACACACACACACACATATACGCATGCACTTTTTCAGTTTCTTTTCCATTAAAGGTTATTATAAGGTACTGAATATAGTTCCCTGCGATATTACAGCAGGACTTTGTTTTTACCTATTTTACATATAGTAGTGTGTATCTGTTAATCCCAAACTCCTAATTTATCCCTCTCTCCCATCTTTTCCCCTTTGGTAACCATGTTTGTTTTCTATGTCTGTGAATCTATTTCTGTTTTGTAAATAAGTGCCTTTGTATTTTTTTAGATCCCACATATAAGTGATATCATATGATATGTGCCTTTCTCTGTCTGACTTACTTCACTTAGTATGATAATCTCTAGGTCCATTCATGTTGCTGCAAATGGCATTATTTCATTCGTTTTTATGGCTGAGTAATATTCCTGTGTGTGTGTGTGTGTGTGTGTGTGTGTGTGTGTGTGTACACCACATCTTCTTTATCCATTCCTCTGTCGATGGACACTTAGGCTGTTCCCATGTCTTGGCTATTATGAATAGTGCTGCTATGAACATTGGGGTGCATGTTGTCTTTTCAAATTATAGTTTTCTCTGGATATATGTCCAGGAATGGGACTGCTGGATCATATGGTAACTCTATTTTTAGTTTTTTAAGGAAACTCCATGCTGTTTTCCATAGCAGCTGCACCAAATTACATTCCCACCAACAGTGTAGGACGGTTCCCTTTCTTTACACCCTCTCCAGCATTAATTATTTGTAGATTTTTTGATGATGGTCATTCTGACCAGAGTGAGGTTATATCTCAATGTAGTTTTGATTTACATTTCTCTAATAATTAGCAATGTTGAGCATCTTTTCATGTGCCTGTTGGTTATCTGTATGTCTTCCTTGGAGAAACGTCTCTTTAGGTCTTCTGCTCATTTTTTGACTGGGTCGTTTGTTTTTTTTTTATATAGAGCCATATGAGCTGTTTGTATATTTTGGAGATTAATCCCTTGTCGGTCACACTGTTTGCAACTATTTTCTCCCATTCTGTAGGTTGTCTTTTTGTTTTGTTGATGGTTTCCTTTGCTGTGCAAAAGCTCTTAAGTTTAACTAGGTCCCATTTGTTCATTTTTGCTTTTAAGAATAGCATCTTTTAACTATTTGGGTTGATGTTTTACAATGTTGAAGAATCTAAGCAAACTGTTTGAGGTATATAATGAAGCATGGTTTTTAAATTCTGTTCCCATCTTCCACCGTTAGTGTCTCTCTTAAATGGAAACTGTAGTTTCTGACATTTTTCCCGTGTAACCCACTGGCTGAGGTTTTCAGCCAGCAACAGGAGCTGCAATGTCAGGCAAAGAGACTCAGCACCTGGCTCTCTCAGGGCCTTTCTTCTGGCTCTAGCCATAGAGAAGCAGACACATCTACCATATGCTCTACAACCAGAGAACAAGCTAAATGCTATAAACCTCTTTATTTCTAGACTCCTATTATGTTCAAAGCTTTTTTCTCTTTGATTTTCCTCCCATCCTCAGAGAAGTCTTGCCTCAAGGTTACCCCAAGAGTCTACCTTAATGCCAAGAAGTCTTTCCAGAGCCCCCATGCCAGTTAGATGCTTCCATAGCACCCTATGGATTGCTTCTCACACTATTCCATAGGTAGCTGTTTCTGGATCCATTTCCTCTAAAACTCAAGGCCAAAATGCTGAAGAAGGGCCAAGACTTATTATTTTGTAGTCCCAGAATGCAGCTAGTTCCTGACAGAGAGGAAGCACCCAATAAAAGTTTCTTGAATGATATTCTAAAAAAGTACTTCTGTCCACTCTGAGAAAATGTACATTTATACAGTTTTACCTATAAGTTCAAAAAATGTACCTAGGGCCTACAATCCCTGCAGAGACTTCCTGGTTCAGATGCCTAGTGTAAACTTATTCCAGTTTCATCTTGGCTATACAATGGGATGAGCAGAGGGTCAGTTGTCCACATCTGATCTAGAATAAGGAAAAGGAATTAGTAAAATGTCCCCAAGGAATTACAGGGCAGAAAGGATTATAGGTAGGTATGGGCCACCCACTCTTTTTTTTTTTTTTTAATTCTTCCAGTGCCAATCTTGCAGGTTCAGGGTTGTCCTGTAGTAAATAAAAATAATGGAAATTCCCTCACAGTTGTACCACAGATGAAGATGTGGGATAGGAGAACTTCACAGATGTATTGTTCTTATCTGATTATAAGACACAAAATGCCTACATAAAATATACACTTGGAGAGTATAATAATAAATTGATCTATATTAGGCCTTGCAACACATGGGCCAAGGTCCAAAAAGGTTCTCTATATGGTGGGGGTTGAGGAGGGGGGAATGGTAATGTTCAGAGGAGTGGTACTACTACCTATATCCATGCTATAATTTTCCCAAGGAACTCGATTCTGTGGGATTGGACCATCCCCAACTCTAGACACAGGGGGTGTGGTTAGAGACCCTGGTCTAACACTATTACCTAGAGTCTCTCAGAGTCAACCATGGGATTGATGTTAAAGTGGCCATATATTTACTATTTCTAAAGTGAAATAATAAATAAGTAACCAGAACAGAAGTAAGACTCATAGGCCTGTGGTCAGCCCCCTTAGTCACATCCCCTTCCTGAAATAAGTTTCCTGTATATAAAGGCATGTAAAGGAAGGTAGTCCTGGAGAAAATTAAAGACTGTTCAATTCATCATGGAATCAAAAGGCAGGGAATGAGTTTTAGCAATATTTGCCAAATTAGTATTAGTATTTTTGATTAGATTAGTAATTCTACATATTACCATTTTAAAATTTTACTTCAAGGAAAAGATGAGGCTCTCTGGTATCCACCCATGTCCCCAGGACCATTTCCTTAAATGCTACTACCTATTTCCTTTTTGTGGAATACTTTTACATTCAGGATCTAATGTTATCTTTTTTTTTTAATTAAAAAAAAAATATTTTTATACAGTAGGTTCTTATTAGTTATCCATTTTATACATATTAGTGTATATATGTCAATCCCAATCTCCCAATTCATCCCACCACCACCATCACCCCCCACCCTGCTTTCCCCCCTTGGTGTCCACATGTTTGTTCTCTACATCTGTGTCTCTATTTCTGCCTTGCAAACCAGTTCATCTGTACCATTTTTCTAGATTCCACATATATGTGTTAATATACGATATTTGTTTTTCTCTTTCTGACTTACTTCACTCTGTATGACAGTCTCTAGGTCCATCCATACCTCTACAAATGACCCAATTTCATTCCTTTTATGGCTGAGTAATATTCCATTGTATATATGTACCACATCTTCTTTACAGGATCTAATGTTATCTCTACACACACGCAAAACAAGTCTCTAATGGCTTTGCCATTAGCTGCTGACTACAGTTGGGAAATCTTCATCATGCTCAAAGCAAACCATCCTGTGTCATATCACAGCAGATCCTTGGCCAAATTGCCTCCAGTAAGTCTTTCAAAAAAGATGTGCAAACATTAGCTGCACAATATATTATAATTCACCTTCCAAAAGACAAATTAAAAAAATCTGTATTTTTACTCTGTACACGTATACTGTAACTTTCTCAGAATGCTTTATTATTATATTTAAACACGCTTTAATGTTTTTGTACTGATAAGACTAAGAGTAAGAAAAGTTCTCAGTTATTTTGTGGAACAAAACAAAAAAATCTGTTGAAGCTAAATACCACATTGATACGATATTTTTCATGCCAATTCTCTATCTCAATCAAACAAACAAAAAGAGTTGACCCTATATAACTCCTCCCCATTCACAAATACACCCTCACCCTTTTGAGGACTATAAAACAAGAATGACAATCATAAATCAACCAGGGACTTTGTGTTCCTATCTAAATGAAAAATTTAGAGAATATTTTTCATATAATTTTCATATAAATGATAATGTACTTTATTGTCATCAGAGGTCATGGCCAGCCAGGTGATAACAGGTTTTAAGTTAGGGCTCAAAAGAGCCCGTCAGTCCCAATACCTTCTTGAGTAGGCTCTGTATCTTCCCATATCTTTTATCTATTTCCCATCCCTCTCCATCCTCAACACTTAAGCTCAAACATTAAGCTTGGCGAGGAACAAGACACTCTTACGAACTCTCTAGAAAGCAATTAAATGGTCCAATGAAGCTGTACATGCTGACTGGTCCCTCCTTGCTAGTCAAAAACATTAACCTTATTTTTTTAAAAACTTTCCTTAAGTAGCTAAATATCAAGATAACTAAATGAATGTAATAATCAAGATTAACACTCACAAAATGGGGGCAAAGCATTATCCATGGCATAACTCCATAAATTGCGTTCTTCTTCTAAGCATAATTCAATAAAATATGGGCTCAATAGGCTTTTCAAAAACAAAACACGTATGTCAGAGAACAGACTGGTGGTTGCCAAAGGGGAGGAGGAAGTGAAATGTGTGATGGGGATCCAGAAGCACAAACTTTCAGTTATAAAATAAATAAGTCATGGGGATGTAAAGTAAAACATGGAGAGTACAGTCAATAACATTGTATTAACTCTGTATGGTGACAGATGGTTACTAGACTTACAGTGGTGATCATTTAGCAATGCATACAAATGTTAAATTAAATCACTATGTTGTACATCTGAAAGTAATAAAATGTTGTATGTTAGTTATACCTCAATAAAAAATATATATAAAATATATATATATATATATATATGTGCTCACTGACAGAGCTAAAATGAAGTATTCAACACAGTAGGCAAGAATGAGTAAGTAAAACTTGACAACATAAAATTTCAATGTCTCTCTATAAGTATATCCTCCAATCTAGTATTTACAAAAAAATAGTTTTACCTAAAATGTAATCATCTGAATTGAAAAAGGCATTTGAGGTCGGTTTTCTGGGAACCAAAGAAGTAAACTACTGAAGATCTTCTAAAAATAAATACACTAAAATGGGGTCAACAAACTTTTTCCATAAAGGTCCAGAAAGGAAGTATTTCGGGTTTTGTAAGCCGTATAGTCTTCATCACAACTATTCAACTCTGCCATTGTAGTATCACAGCATTGTAACAGCTATAGACAATATGTAAATGAGTAAGTGTGGTTGTGTTCTGAAAACTTTATTTACAAAACAAGGTGGCCAACTCCTACACAAAAATATAGATCCTCTGTCATAACAATGTTTATATGCAAGGATGACATGAGAAATGTCACTCTAAATGGCTATTCTCTGACAATAATTTCTTTTTAGTTAAGAGGGTACAGTATCACCTGCATTTAAAAAATAAAAACCTATGTTCAGGCTTCCCTGGTGGCACAGTGGTTAAGAATCTGCCTGCCAACACAGGGGACACGGGTTCGAGCCTTCGTCTGGGAAGATCGCACATGCTGCTGAGCAACTAAGCCCATGTGCCACAACTAATGAGCCTGTGCTCTAGAGCCCTTGAGCCACAACTACTGAGCCGCGTGCCACAACTACTGAAGCCCACGCGCCTAGAGCCCGTGCTCCGCAACAAGAAAAGCCACCGCAATGACAAGCCCGCGCACTGCAACGAACAGTAGCCCCCGGTTGCTACAACTAGAGAAATCCCGCACACAGCAACGAAGACCCAACACAGCCAAAAACAAATAAATTTTTTAAAATGCTTAAAAAAAAAAAAAAAAAGAACCTATGTTCACTAAATAATGTGTTTTGAAAGGAAAACTAACCTCTATATAACCTCTATGACCAGAGAGTAAAAAGCCTGGGAGTGGGGAGGAGAGGGAGGGAGCCGGAGGAGTGTAGGGGAAGCAAGGTGAATGAATATTAACCTATAATTTGTATTCTCAGAACTACTTGCCAAAGCTAATAGTTAACAGAGTATGTAAGACACATTTGTGCCCTCAAGAAGCTCATAACATAGTTAAAAGAGCAAACTTATTTTTTCCCTCTGCATTTCAAAACCCTCAACATTAAGGGCACATGGGATTATAAGAACATTTTTTAAAAGATGCTCACAACCTAGGCTTTAAAATAAAGACATATATATATATATATATATATATATTTTTTTTTTTTTTTTTTTTGGTACGCGGGCCTCTCACTGTTGTGGCCTCTCGCGTTGCGGAGCACAGGCTCCGGACGCGCAGGCTCAGCGGCCATGGCTCACGGGCCCAGCCGCTCCGCGGCATGTAGGATCTTCCCGGACCGGGGCACGAACCCGTGTCCCCTGCATCGGTAGGCGGACTCTCAACCACTGTGCCACCAGGGAAGCCCCCAAAGACATATTTTTAATGGAGACTTACATTTTTATAAACAGAAAGAGAAAAGACTTCATAAAATCATATTACATCCAGAATTCTATATTTCTTTCTTTTTATTTTTCTATATCAATTCAGCATTCCTATCAGTAACTACAGCTCACTGCAGGGGCACAGCCTCCTGAAAGGATTTGTCAAGACCTTGTTTGGAATGGTGGCGCTGAACTGGAAAAATCCCTAGGTGGTTCTGATCCCTCTACTTGCTTCCTCCCCCCGACTCCAATCCCCATGCCAAGAAACCCTACTATGTATCATAATCTTCTCTCAAAATACACAAAGGCAGATTTCTCCATTGTGAAAGCAGAATCCTGAATCATAAAATATACTGAAAGTAATCAATTTTTGTGCCTTCCTTCAAGGTAGGCTCTATCATCAAAAGGTTAAGTTTGTGTAACGAGAAAAAAAATTCCCAAGTCTGCAAGAATTAAGAAGAAAACCTTTATCCCCAGGTCTGTCATTAATCAGAAAAGTAAAGTCATTTCAACTAAGAATAAATTCCTAGCAAAAATATTAAGTATTTAAAGTGGGAAAATACATAATGTATAAATTTTTTATTATAATTTTAGGCCTACTCCCAAACATTCTTTTTTTAATCTGACTGAATTTACAACTAGTTCCTTTTTAAAATTATATACCTATCCAGAAGATTGCTCTAAATAATTTTTCAGGAGAAAATATCATTAATTCTACCACTTAAAAGCAGAAAAATAAATCACAGTACATCACTAGAGCGAAGGAAATCAAAGACTAAAATAGAAGACCCTAAAGAAAAAAATATATATATATATGCACACTGTAATTGGCAAGCACTACAGACAAGAGGAATTTTAACTTCAACATCAAAAATGAGAGTCCTCAAGGTGAACGCTTAGGTGGGATTTTTTTTTTTTTGCTTTGTTTTCTTTTTTTACCATGAACATGTAATTTATAATTTTTAAGTTTTATAACTGAAAGACAATTTTGACATATAGGAAAAAAAGTACTCTTCACCAGGAACTACATTTAAGATTTTCTCATTAGAAGAAATATGAGGGACTCCACTAGCTTAAGCCACCAGATATGGTATACAAATGAATGCATGATGTCCCAATAAAACTTTACAAAACACAAGCAGTGGTGCAGCCCTCAGACAGTAGTTTGCCAAACTCCTGCTTAAAACAGCCCTGTTTTTAAACCAGTATTAGATTATTTAAGATTACAGATACATAAGAGATAAACTATCTACATGCAATTATTCCACTCCATCAAGTCTTTTCTACCTTCAGTGAAAAATGCCACAAGCAGCAGTGGTCAAAACTGCTGACAGGAAAGGAAAGAAAGGTCACTGTGTTAACCAAACCTGTCCCTGAAACAATCACTTAATTTAGATCAATCATTCAACTCAGGATACATGGTCTCCTAGCCTCAAAGACTAGTAAGAAGACAACACATGCATACAAACAACTGCTACTAATTAGGCTGGCTTACTACCTCAGCATGATAGAAATAACCACGAACATCTGCAAAATGTTTCATGGTTTAACATGTTTCCATATGTTTCTTAAGAGAGTCTCATAACAACCCTGTGAAGTACAGAAAGCACTTGGTATCATTCTCATTTTACACAAAGCTCAAAAGCATTAGAGCTAGGATTTGAACCTCCGATACTACCGCATTACACCTCTTCAGTGCAGCTTTCTGCTAGGAGCTGACAACAGAGGTGGAGGCATTTAGACTGAGCCTCAAAGAATGAGCAGGATTTTGATAGGTGAAGAGCCCATAGCATTCCAAGGGAACAACATACACAGAAGTCTAGAAGCAGGGAAATACTATGTGTGTGAAGGGAATGCTGGGTTGGTTCAAGAAAGGCAGGCAAGGGAAATACAGCTAGAAAGATGGGTTGAAAGCATAGGGAGAGCTTTAAGTACCTGACAGTGACTGTACATGACCCTATAGGCAATGAGAAATCAGATGGTTTGGAGATGGAAGAAAACATAATGAAGCTCTTACCATGTGTTTAAACAAAAGAACTGCCTCATATTCAAGGATGTTAAGTTATGAGGTAGTGTTATAGGGAGATTAGACTTTCATAAGTGCTCTGCAGGACTGGATAGATGGGTCTAAAAGAAAGGAAAGTAGTAGCAGGCTATCTCTGTAGTTTCAATGTCTGAATTGATGGTTCCTACAGGTACCCTATAGTATCCCACCCCCAAAAGTTAAACCAGTGTCTGAAATTACCTTAAATTTTCCTACATTTTATCCAAAACTTACCGAATCTTCTGGAGGTTTCTGGATTTTTCCCCAATCCACAGAAGGTCCCTTTTCTTGCAAAAATCTATGAAATAGCTTCCGAAATCCATCAAGGTCTTTTTTAGTGTGCTATGAGAATAGAAGTCGTTGTTATAACTAGCAGAATGCTTTAATATTTAATAAAAACAGACATATATTGTACATTTAAAATACCTTTCAGTGAAATTCTTATACGTTTAAAACATGGAGTACAGCAGAGACTTTTTTACACCCCAATTTAAAACTAAAGAGGAAAAAAAGCTAATAGGAACCACACTTAAAGGAATACAAGTACACTCGCCATCTCCCACCTGTATCATGTAATCTGAACACCATTTGGCCTGTGGGAATTCCAACTGGTTCTCTACATTTACTCACCAATGTATTTCTCTACTTCTTTTAAGTGACAATTAATCTTCACCAAAAGAACAAGAAGGAACAAAAATCAGCTAACCTCAAAACATTAAGTATAAATTGAAATTTGAAAATGAAAAGGATAATTAATCTATTGATTTATAAGTAGAAAAGTAAACACCTGCCTATTCTGGGAAACCTCTATCATAGCTGTCAGAGTAGCATAGTTCTGTTAGAACTGGCTCTTTGGAAAAGGCATGCAGGATATAAGGTTGATAAATTAACTTCTCACAATTTTAACTGAACACTGGTATCCATTTTTCCATCCAATGATACCAAAACACAGATCACATAAATTGTAATTTTGTTCTGATTCTTTCAAACTTTAGAAACTTACCAGAATTTAAAAAATAAAAAAGACAATGGTTTTATAATGGGCAAATATTGAAAATCCTTAATTATTGAGCAATCCTAATTTTTTAAATATATCACTACATCTTGTGCTTATTTCAGGCTAGATGATCAGTAGCAGCAATAGCAACTCAGTATGTAGATGGATGAAAGCAAAAACAGTGTAGGGTCCTTACTTCAAACTCATGTGATGGTGCTGTGGTGAGTATCTTTTCTAGTTCCTTCTTCACAGATAATTCTAGTTCTTGTCGAATGACTTCTTGGAACTGAGAAGCGCCATCTTGAGACATTGTTTTGCTGAGATCTTAAAACAAAAATATAAAAACCACAGACTGAGAACTCAGACAGCCATTCAAACAGCTGGTAAACCACAACCAATTTATTTCTGGTGTGCCAGCAAATGAAAAGGGCTCAATCTTCTGGTCCCATCAATCTCCAGGAGGATTTTAGCACTGTCAACTAGTTATGACTCAATAATCATATGCACTCAAATTTGACTGTTTGGTACATCTATATGCTTTACAGGTGTATCTAAAATACTAAACACTTTGGGGGAGATGAAGCAGGTGGAAGTAAAATGATTAATCTTCATTTGAGCATATAGTTCCAACTCCGCTGATGTTTTTCCGTCCTAGCTGTCAAAGCTGGAAAAAAGTGAGAACGCCTGGAATAACATTAATAAGGGCATATTTTATAGAACCTGTCCTTATGGAACTGCTGCCTCATAAGAGAACTGAAGGGTTTGGCAACTGAAGCCAAATTGACTCCTTCCTCCTCCAGGACAGATGAAAAATTTAAGGAATCCTTTCCATTTTAGAAGGGGAGCCACTCTAGTTCATATTCCTCCCTAAAGAAGAACCTCTTGAGAGATACTGGCTATTCCAAAGTGCCTCTACTTTCCTGGCATCAAAATTTTCATTTTAAAAGGAGAAGGGCACAGGGCTGCCTCCCTGTTTCTGGTTCCTAATTTCAGCCAAACTTTTCAACGCTCATGTGTGTTGGACAAGACTATCAGGACTTCTGGCATAGCTGGGCACCTCTAAGACAGATGGATCTCACTAAAGGTGACAGAAATGCCCCTTAGATGAAAACAAACAAAGAAAAACGCAGAAAAAGAAAACATCCCAGGCCCAAGTACCTTAGGAGAAAAATGCCAACAAGGTTGTTTTACATACTTCATTATCTAGACAGAAATTACCCTGTCTACTTCTTGTAAAATAAGGAACAATCGGATTATTGTTCACCCCCTCTTTATCCTCAATACCTAACTCAATCTTATTTTATAAATGTATTTTTGAAGCTTATGTTCAAACATTTCTTTTGATAGCTAGTTAGTTCTACAAATGTTGGTTAATTTAGCAAAACCATATTTCAATATACCTAAAAACACTCCCACATACCATAAATTCCTTCATTTGTTATCTGGGCAGAAGGAAGCATATAGACAGAATTAAAGGCAACATAATCAATATTTTAAAGATAGTTTTAAGAGCAGAAATTAGTAAATTTACTATTAAAAATTAGTAAATATGTAAGTCCTGACGTAATTTAATGTAGACAGCCTTTCCCAAACACCGAAAAATGTTAACAAATGAGTTATTTATCATAGCTCTTCAAAATAAAAAGTATATACACAATTTCCAACACATTAAAATTAAAAAAAAATACAAGGGAGTTTGGTGAAAGCACACAACCTAATCCTAAAATAGTGTTTTCTAAATGTGCTTTTCTTAAAGGCTTAAGTTTATGGACTCCAGTAAAACTACCAAAATGACCCACACTGTAGTTCATAAATAACTTCTTTGTGAGCTAAGAAACATCATAAGAAACACACACCTGTATGTTCCATAAACAACATAAAGATATGTTTCAACTCGTAAGTAGCAATTTGATTATAATATGTAAAAAATGATGATAATGGATGAACACGTTAGCATAACTTTTTTTTGCACATAAAGGGTTTACTTTAAATTTTTTAAGGATAGGATAGAGTTACATAATTATAAAATTACAGAATTAACAGACTTATATTGTTTATACTTATAAATGCAGAGAACAGGTAACTGTCTACACATTGTATGAAATAAAATTAAAATTAAAAATGAATTCAAGCTTGAAAGTTGAGGTCATTTACCTAATTTTAAAATGCAAATATGAAGACCTCTGAACTATATACATTCACTTAAACTGCACTAATGATGGAAAACACAAAAAGCACAGCATTCCCAAGGAACCACAGACATTTCGACCATAATTATTTTCTGTTATAATAATTGTTCCTATTTTGTCTTCGGAGAACTTTTTTTTTTTTTTTTTAAGACAATCACCTCAAGAATGTTTTTAGACAGTACAATTTGTGACAATCAAAACACAGTCTTCTAGGGCTTCCCTGCTGGCGCAGTGGTTGAGAGTCCGCCTGCCGATGCAGGGGACACGGGTCCATGCCCCAGTCCGGGAGGATCCCAGATGCCGCGGAGCAGCTAGGCCCGTGAGCCACAACTACTGAGCCTGTGCTCTAGAGCCCGCGAGCCACAACTATTGAGCCCTCGCGGCTAGAGCCCGTGCTGTGCAACAAGAGAAGCCACCGCAATGAGAAGCCCGCGCACCTCAACAAAGAGTAGCCCCCTCTCGCAGCAACTAGAGAAAGCCCGCGCGCAGCAACAAAGATCCAACGCAGCCAAAAAAAAAAAAAAAACTCGAGTTGTGACAAATATCCCTAACTTTGATTGGTTTGATATAGCACCAAATGCAGATGAAGAACAATTTGTATTCCTTCTACCCCTCTACAAATCTTAACAGCTTTTACAACAAAGAACGTTATAAGCCTATTACCTCTTCCACCTCATTCCACTGCTGTTTCCTTCCCCTTCCCCTTCCCCTGGGCAAAGTGCTACTATGAAGTTCTGATTTTAAGTGATTAAAGAATAAGGGCTTTTAAGGAATAAAGAATTTTCAATCTTAAGCAGCTGGCACAGACTAGGAAGCATGGAGCTAGAAACCATTTCCCTTTGCAGTGACCTCTTTTATCCATCCTGAATTTTTTAAGAAAGGTCTGGAATTTCTGGTAGGAAAAGAAGTATAGAACTCAGAAGCTTTCTTGGACTTAACATTCTCAGGTTACACTTCTGGCAATGGCAGCTGTGTTTCTAATGGAAGGTCAATTAAAGAATCCACTGAATAATGCAAGCTTTCTAATCTCCTAAAATGTTTTGTACCACCTCACTTCCTAGCAATAGAGAATTGATCCCCCTCCACTTTAGACAGAGCGTTTTAGGAATCAAACATTTCATTACCTCAATCATAAATCAAAAGATTTTTAGACACGAGATGGAGCATTTAATCTACCCTCAACATTTTACAGATGAGGAAACTGAGGGTGAAAAGTTAAATGACCTACCCAAAGTCACAGAGCAGGCTAATGCTGGAAGCAAAGCCAATTTATTCTGAGCCCAATTCCACCACAGTGAGGTAGAAATATCCTGCTCATTTTTCCCCTCCTAGTCTGGCTCTTTTTAATCTTTGGCACAAAATCCCCAAATAACACTCTCCTCTGAAAGCATGTCTATCAGAATGTCTTCTTATGCCCAGTTGGAACAGACGGGAAACTCCCTACCACATGAACCTGGGTTTACTAGAATTGTCTTAGTTGACTTAATGACAATTTAGTAAATTGGGGATAGAACAAGCAGTAGGCCTTTCGAAACTTTTCCCGTACCTCAATTTCCTAATTCTTTCCTGTTTACGAGAACTAAGATTTCAATACCACCGACTTTCCCCTATCCAACTGGAGCCAAAAAAGGAGGGGGGGAAGAGAAGAGGAGGAGGAAAGGAATAGAATTGAGAAGTAGGAGACTAGCAAGTGATTGTTTTCATTTCTTAATTCAGGTATTTCATTTTATCCATTTCAGCAACTAAGAAGTGTACATAATACCCTTCCCTGACATCCTGATATTGGCAAACAAAACAACTTCACATTCCAAAGCAGAAAGCTAGCTTCACAAGGAGCAGGCCAGAGATAACACCTAGAGCAACGAAGAAGGTGAGGAGCCCTCCCTCCCAGGCCACCTCCCACCACTCGTTAGATCTGATTAGTCCCAACCTTCCTTGGAAACCCACAATGAAAGGTACCCAAAGTCATAGAATTGGCAAGCTCACTTAATCTTAAACCAGGAAATGACCTGTGAGCCAAATAAGTACGAAACTCTAAGAACGTAATGGCAACTGAAAATAACCATGAATAAAGCCGAGGACATATGCTGAGTAGACTTATGACTTATTAAACCTAAACAGCCTCTCCCGGGCTCTTACTGCAGTCCTTTAAACCAGTTGTTTGCGAATATTCCTCTAGAAAAGCTCTTATTCTTTGGATTCAGCTACCCAGTATTATCTTACATCTTCTCCTACCTCTCTAACCATGCCTCAGTTTCCATAACTGGCTCCTTCTTTCTTCTCCTACTTCCTGGGTTTCCTAAGATTCTGTCCTCAGACCATTTTCCCCCTCAATTATTTCCTTATCGATCTCCTTACTGATAACTCCCAAATACATCCTGATCTTTTTTTCCTGAGCTCCAGGCTCACATTCCCTATTGCCTTCTAGACCTTTTGCACCTGGATAACCAGCTGGGTACCTCAAGCTCAACATGTCCAAAACAAAACTCATCATCTAAACTAAATTCATCTCCCTGCCTCCACCCCTCCCGCCCCGGCACCCCATGGCATTAACATTCTCCTAGTCACTCCGAGGTGACCTAGAAATCTCAGTCACAGTTGGCTCTTCCCTCCTTTCCCCTCACATTACATCCAATCCAATACCAAACTTCCTAACTGAACTGCCACCATTCCATTCATTGCTTTCCATTCCCACTACTGCTACTTTAATTTCACTCTCCTGGTCATGATGACAACAGCTTTCTAACTAGTCTACCCATCTGTCACTCTAATCTGGTGGTACCAGGCAGAATGGATTTGTTCCCTTAAACTGCAACTCTAATCATGTCACTTCTCCATTTGATGGGATTTTCATTTGATGGGAAAGAAATACAAATTCCTTAGCCAGACATACCTTAAAAGCCAAGCTGAAGTACTTTTCTGAGTAGCCAAAGAAAGTGCTCAAGCAGAATGCCTAAAGGCTCCAAGTTCCTGTCTCAATAGTACTTCTAAAACTTTAATATGCATGCAGATCACCTGGAGGGCTTGTTAAAACACACGATTCCTGGGCAAGCTCCCAGAGATCCTGCCTCTGGGTCTGGAGTGAGGAGAATATGCATTTCAAATAACTGAATGCAGCCAGTATTGCCTTGAGTAGCTCTGATATAGACTCTACTCCATTTATTTGAACATGTTTGTATCAGCCATGCATATCAATCATCTTCCTACCCCATTGCTATTCTGGTCACCTATTCTCTGCTCCAAGGCCTTCAGAAATGGCACCAGGCCCAGACTGGTCTAAAGCCTTCCCAGGGACTGGTTTAAATGTGAAACGTAAAATGATTCTGGCCAGTGAGCAACAAAGATATAGTTTGCAAAGACCTTTGGATAAAGGCGTTCCTCACTGAAAAAAGAGACACCTGAGAAAAAATAGTACCTTTTCCATCCCTGGCCACAATGAGTATGTGTCCACCCCTCACCTTCAGTTTCTTCTGCCATTTAGTGACTTTGAAGAAAGCTGACCCAATAACGAGACAAATAAGAGAAGGAAGAAAAGACTGATGCAGTCTTTGCACGGAATCAACCAACCCTGGAACATCCTACTTCAAGATTCATGTGATGTAAGTAAGTCCCTCATTTTTTAAGCCAACTGAGTTGGTATTTTTCTGCTCTATGAAATTAAAACCATCCTATTATAAGACTGTTCCAAAACACACGAGAGAAAAATAGAAATTAAAGGCCCAGTTGTAAATTCCAAAGTCATGAGAATCATCCCAACACCCGGGAAACTCCCTGATCCCTCAGCCCCCAAAAGCTCAAACTCTGTGAGTTGAATAGCATCTACTATTGTGGAGGTGGCATTCCTTGTGTTCTAGGTGGTGGCTTCTGAACGTTCAAAGAGGCCTTCCTTTCTACCACAACTCGGCTATGTGGAGGTTTTAATCTGCGCTGTATCAGACACATATCAAATACCCCCAAAACTTTAATTCTTTGCTGAGATGTCTGTCTGTATCACCTTACGGGCACAAGCCATATAGTGTTATTCAACTTTTTTTCCTATACCTACCTCAACACCTGGCACAGTACAGGCACCTGATTTGGAGATCAAGACTTAACTTCTCATGTTAGTGGTTTGAACAGCCAGGAATATATTATTTGTGTGTCCAATTTAAATGTAATCTCTTCCTAGAAATCTTTCTAAACTAAGCACAGTTGCCCATTACATGCTCATATGGTAGATCCTTGAACCTCCCCTTTGACATCATACTTTCTAAAATTTATTCAATGTATATCTTACCCAACAATATCCAAGAATATATTGTGTCTATTTTGTTCACCACTGTATACCCAATGTATTCATAAAACAGAGCTTGAAACATAGTACTCAAGTAATGTTTATTAATTAATGAGTTAAGCCTATTAATTAATGAGTTAAGCCTATTAATTAATGAGTAAGAGCCTATTATGATACTGCAATGTGCTGGGTATAAAGAAGGTAGAGTCCTGTCCAGTGGAGGTTGTACCCGGTAAGGCCAAAGAGAAAGTGTTCAAGAGCTATGATTTCCAGTCATGGAGAAATGGGGCTAAGAAAAGTATGGTCCGTGTCTTGAGTACCTGAAGTACCTAAGGCTTCTCAAGCAGAGGCTGATTTAACAGTCAAGTATCATGGATGTGGTCAAAGAAATTCCAAACTTGTAGGCAGTTTAGACAAAATGACCTCTAAATTTCCTTTCAATTTTTATTACTATGTATAAATGTCACCATAATGTTTTCACTAACTTTAGAAATTAAACAAAATTGGGCAATTTATATATTCAAATTTAGCTTCATTTAGGAAAAACACAGAAAAATAAAGTTCGTGTCATTCAATCATAAAGAAAAATCAATTAGTTGGTCTTATACAATTTTATATGATCTTTCAGTATTAAAGTCAATATTATTTTAGCTTATAAACTATAGTATGACTGTTTACATTTACATAGATTTTTAAATGACTCAGCCATGTACATCCTAACACTTGCATGGGTCACAGCCATATGAATGCTTAATAAATGATTTTTGATTGACAAAAATTAAAAGGTACCAGGCTTTTGAGAACTGTTCCAGCACTGAACATGCAGAGCTACTTAATAATCAAGATTTTTGCTAATCATGCATTGCTTGCTTAAAAAATATTTTTAACTGTTAGAATTTATACATAAACCAGACTTCTCATTAATAATTAACCTTGCTCTCATACAACAGACTAGCTCTTAAAACAAAAACAACAAAAACCAAAAAAACAGAAAATATCACTTCTGGAAAACAGAACATTCAGGAGAGATGTGCCAACTAGTTAAATAATATCACTCTGCAACAAGTTTAATGGATGGTAAGGGGCCTATCACACCCATTTCCCATTTGTTGAGAGGAGAGAAAAGGGTTACAACATAAAATCACCATCAAGGACCAAAAAATGATTTGACAGGCCTGCCGTGTAATTTGATACATGTGCATTTAGATAAAATTTTTAACCTTGGAAAGGCTTTAAGGTCAGTGAGTCTAATTCCCTTATCTTGGAGATGAAACAGAGCCTAGAGATGCTGACTTGCCTAAGGTCACAGTGGCAGCCAAGCAAGAATCCCAACCCTGCTGCGTGGCGCCCTGCCTCTTCTTCCTGGAGGAAGTTCTCCCTTTCTCTGTTACAGTGGTGCATTACGTAGTTTACCACCTCCAGGCTGTATGCCACCAAATCTGAATGAAAACTGCAAAAACCCAAATATGTCTATCAAGTGAAGTTACTGCGTGAAGTGAAAACTACATATCAGAATAAGCATTCTCTTGTGCGCTTCAACTTTTCCTTCTATATTGTTTATTTTCTGGGCAATGAAAAATGGAAGAAAGCTTTTATGTACTCTATAAATATTTTATTACCAGGCCTAAGCATTTTACCATCGGCGTAAATGAACCCACAACAGTGCAGAACTGTGTTATTTGGTTTTCCTACACTCTTTGGAAGCTTTAAAATTCTAGTCAGGGTTATAACATAAATGAAAAATCACATCAGTCTTTGCCAGGGCAGCAACCAGAGAAAAACACAAACTTCAATTACCTTTGCAGCCAAAGAGCAAGTGGAACTATTGTTAAAAGGAGTGTCCCCTAGAATAGTCTAACAATTAAAAAGTAGACTAAGCATAACATGACTATTTCATGTACATGAATATAACAAATAGTGGGGTTTTTTTTTAAAGATACAAGTAAAGATCACAGAGAAACAGGGAACTTTCTTGATTTACATAAAAAAACTAACAAATATCTAGCAATGGTTTGGAAAACAAAACATTTTGTTGTTTATATAAGTTAACTAAGACAACATAGCCAATTTCTCCATGGCTCTCAAAAACAATTCTTAATTGTCAAAATGGTTTGGGGGCACAACGGATTTCATTTGGCAATGATGGAGAAAAGTAAACAATGGGACTGTTGGCAGAATTTGAATCCTAGACAATTACTTTGCAACGAACTGAAGGAGATGCTTGCTTACCAGTTAAGAGAACTGGAAAACAGCTTTCAAATGGAGTACTATCCCCTTTCTCACACATAAACCCAACCAAAACACACATAAAGTTTAATTTTCTTTCAATAACTTAGCAAGCCAACTTGCAAAGAATTTAGTAAGTTATTAATAGGAAGATGCATGCCTGGTAGTACAATTTTAGAGACCTAAGACATATGGTTTCAATTAATAGTCACTGTGCCTGGGACAATCCATCAAATTATCCAAGACCAAAATGTCCACAATTCAAACACTATTACACCAAGTTCAAAACATGACAGTTTAGAAAAGAAACTGTAGGCTGTGTAAAAAGGACACCAGTCTAGAAAACCAAGCTTCTAAAGAGATCCCAAGCAATCAAAAGGGTGGTAAGTGAATCATATTTCCACATTCACTAAATCCCAAACCTTCAGAGGATCTCCCCCACAATTTTATTCTAATATTGCTGGGATTTTCTCCACCGGCATAAATTCTGGGTATCAGGATGAATCATATTACATAAAGTTAATAGAGTCAACTCTTAATTATTTATTTTTACAGATAATCCAGAGTTAGTTTAACTTTTAAATATTTGTTTATATTAACTTTTCAGTAATGGATATATCTGACTTTTTGGGAACTCCTAATACCTGCACTTCCACAAAAAGTACCAAATTCAACATGGTAGAAACTGGAAAATTACAATATATTATTCTTTGACCCAGAATATTTTCATTATTAGGCCAACTAATTTTCCTCACACAAATTAAGTATCCCATTCTTTTGATTAAAGTCACTACAATTCATAAAGTTACTACAATTTTCTATGAAGAAAAATAAATACACAGAGAATGTGAAGTGAATGTTAACTGATATTACAACACCTACTGTCCAAAATTAACATCAATTTCCTTTTAATTTTTCAATTTATCTTCAGAATATTAAAACGGCACTTCCAAGAAGTGTACCAATTAATATTTCTTATTTCTCTAATGTCTAATTTCTTTTTTCCCTGCGTGGGCTTTCACAAATGAAAATCATCCATTTTACTAGAAGACCCAGTTATGAAGAACAAAGACAATTTAACCAAAGAGATTACAAGATCCATGTTGGAAAACAAAGTTTTCATCAGCTCAACTCTTTGAATTTCTTTTAATTTTCCATTTATAACTGTGACTCTGAATTTAACTAAATCCCTGTCTCTCTAGCAACATAGTGAATCCTAAGCTACATCTTTAAAAAATGAGAAGTGTGCCTTAGTCATTGCTTTGCCACCTCTAGTCCTGCCTCAAATCCATGCCACAACCTTCCTGGGCTGAAAACATCCTAGTCATCTAAATAATCAGCAACAGGCTAAATTTAGTCTTAGGATTTGAGAACAACCAGGCCTAGGCCTGACCTCTACAACCAGGCCCCAGAATGCTTCTCACCCCTGTATTCATATGAGACCCCTCCCGTTACAATTAGTTCAGCTAATCTTCCCTGGCTACGTTCCACTGACCAAACAAGAATCACCAAAAAAAAAAGTCACTAAAAGAGAATTCCAACAAATGGAAAATCTGAAATACTTTTTAAGTGACACAGAGGTACTCAAACGGCTTCCCTTGTAATATAAGAAAGTACCTCAATTTAAGAATATTAAGGGACATTTTTATATAATTTAAGTAGACAAACAGTTTTTTAAAAAGTTCCTCCAGAGACATTCCTGGCGGTCCAGTGGTTAAGGCTCCATGCTTCCAATGCACGGGGGCGTGGGTTCAATCACTGGTGGGGAACTAAGATCCTGCATACCATGTAGCCAAAAATAATTTTTTTAATAAATAAATAAATAATTTCTAAAAGTTCTTCTAAATTACAGTATAAGTACATAACACAGCCTTAGCTGTCTAGATGACAGCAGGCCCAGTGCCATTTATAAATTTCAAATCATGTAGGGAGATTGCTCCATAGCTCTCACAACTTTTGAAAAGCCAAATTCCAAATGGCACTGACTAACATACCTGGCAAAAGTCACAGCTGCTGATGACCCAGCAGGGTCACAGGAGGAGGTGTCACCTCCAACTGTGACAAGGGGCCCTTTCTCATTTAAGTAGTAGTCACATTTATTTAGAAAAATTGTGGGCCCTGCAACAACCCCTGAGATGGAGAAAACTAGCAAATGGAGATGTAATTTCACAGGCAGACAGAAGGTGACCTGAGGGCAGAATACACCAACAAGGGAATTAAGCCAGAGATCCAGTAAAGAGTCCTCCTATGAGAAGTAATTCTAAGTAATTCTAACACAGACTTGGGAGATGCCCAAAGCCAGTTGAACCTTCTTTTGGCCAAGGAATACATACTGGGAATTCTCCTGCCTATTGACATTAACTATTTTTATTAATTAAACATTTCTACCTAATAACTTACAAAGTGCTTGAGAATGGACATGCCTAGCTTTCCTGTAAAGCAGGGGTCCCCAACCCTGTTAGGAACCGGGCGCACAGCAGGAGGTGAACGGCAGGCTAGGGAGCAAAGCTTCATCTGCTGCTCCCCATTGCTCACATCACCCCCTGAACCATCCCCCCGCCCCCATCCGTGGAAAAACTGTTTTCCACAAAACCTGTCCCTGGTGCCAAAAAGGTTGGGGACCGCTGCTATAAAGCACATTGCCTAGATTTGAGGGAAGAGATTCAAGCCGAGAATAGCAACCCCAGGTTCCAGGACATTCAAACACGTGTACACAACACACAGGTATAATACACAGATCTGAATTTCAAGTGCCAACCATAAGGGATACAGGAGAAATCCCAATACAGTACATTGCGTATTGTAAGAGCTCATAATTTTAGTTGTTGATTGGACTGAAACAAAAACTGTCACCAATTATGTATTCACATCACTGTTCAAGCTTTCCCCTCCAACCCCATACTTTAAAAATATATATATATCAACTCCCAAGTTGCTGGAGGCCTGAACACCAAACCTAGAATAGGAAAATAAAGAACTGTCATAGGTGCATTGTTTGTTTGTGACATGTGGTTATACTCATAGTGGCAATTCTATCCAAAATGCTACCATCATTTTAAGAAAGGAAAGTAAAATTTACTGGCCATCTAAATGCATTCACGTAATTAATCTCATTTCAGCTTCTCAAAACCCTTTGGCATACGTACTAATACCCAATGTTTATATAAATAGAAACGGAGGTTCAGAAAAGTTGTCTATGATCACCTGTTAGTAACAGGATTCAAGCCTAGGTCCATCCCTTTTATCTTTCTCAACATTTATGTTAGAGGTGTTAATAAACTACAACCAAAAATGTAGGCTAGGAGCTTCCCTGGTGGCACAGTGGTTGAGAGTCCGCCTGCCAATGCAGGGGACACGGGTTCGTGCCCTGGGTCCGGAAAGATCCCACATGCTGCGGAGTGGCTGGGCCCATGAGCCTGCGCATCCAGAGCCTGTGCTCCATGGCGGGAGAGGCCACAACAGTGAGAGGCCCGCGTACCGCAAAAAAAAAAAAAAAGTAGGCTAAACTACTAAAAAGTACATGGAAAGTCTGCATTTCTAATTTGTCATCCATGACAGATTCTTTCAGCGCATCCACCACTTCAAGACACTGTATTTCCCTCAGGAATATAATATTATCTTTGCCCACAGGGAACTGATAGTCTAGCTGGAGAAAGAAGCCATTGTTCCTGATAACAGGACTGGCTAAACCCACCTGCCTTTCCTCAGCCCTCTCAGTTCCCCTTCCCGTCCGCACCCAGAGTTACCTTGACTTCGACCCGGAAAAGAGAACAGGGATTAATCAGCAGCCTGATAAGTTTTTTAACATAAGAGGCAATAAAAGGTACTGGAAAGGACAAGGGTTTAAGACACATTTATATATGAATTTCAGTGCTTACTAGCTGTGAACTTTGGATAAGCTACTTAAATTTTCTCACCTGTAAGGTCATGATTAAAATCTACTACCTCTTAGGGCTCTTGTGAAGCTTAAATGAGACAACATATGAAAACAGTTTAGAGGCCTAATATTTGTTCAATCTTTTCCTTATGAAGTGGCACAAGCTAAGTGTCAATGAGTGGAAATATCAATAAATGCTACAGCAAAGATCAAACAATTTGATCTTTGCTACCAAAAAAAATTCAAAAACAAAAAACCCAACACTTAAAAAAAAAAAAATAAACTGGAAAAAAAAAAAAAAAAAAAAAAAAAAAACTGATCTGTGGAGACAGCAGAATCATTACCCAATAAAGTTTATCAATGATCAATGCAGCAGAGTTAATTAAACATACAGAGAGTTTACACTTGAAGTACAAATTTAAACAATGATAAACAGGAGCAAAATCGTGTTAAAAAAATTTTGGAGGGGAGAGGTGTCATCTTTTTGTGCAAAATTGCCAATTTAAAACGAAAACTACCACTTAGAGCAAACTGGATGGCAATTAAATGCAATGTTGGATTGAATAATGGAAAAGTAGTCTAGGTCTGTAGCTTAGTTAATAGTAAGGTACTTGTGATAATTTCTTAGTTTTGACATATGTGCAACTTTTCTAAAAATCTCAAGATAAAAAGCTGATTTTTTTAAAAAAGTGGATGACAAGGGAAAGGAATAACAACATACACAGGTATTGCCACTTTATTTAGAATCTCCTGAAAACAATTAGCCTTTAACAAACAGCAAAGGATATGACATTAGTCAACATGCACCATCTCTGTAGGCTGCACTAAAGCATAACAACGAGGAACACCTGGAGTTTAATATTATTTTTAACTTTTAAAGAGAAGTGACTTGTCCACTTTTCTCTAGCATATTATTGCAATACTGGCTTGCTGGTAATTAAATATTGTTGTTACAAAGTCCAGCAAACTTCTGACAGTTACCTCTACTTTCTATTCTTGACTAAGACATTTATTCAACCTAAACAGAAGCATCTCTTACCACATACAAGGCATAACATGAATTTAAAAGTAATGACAAGTGACATTTCTGAGCTTAGTGCTAAAGGCAGACATAAGTGTCCCATCTGTTTTCATAATAATGCAGGCAAATTCTCTTACTTTATTATACAAAACTCAAAGAAGAGTTAATAAAGTGATATAAAACCTACTAGGGCATTTTTATGCGCAGGGCCAAATGATGGCCATTACTGACACAATTTTTTTAAGTACGTTACATTTATTGAGAGCCACATTAAGTGGTTGTGAACTTTATACTAGCTGTGTGTTCAGCAAGATGGCCGAAGCTTTCACACTCTGGGGTCTGCAAGAAAAGGGTTTACTTTTACCAGAAGGCAAATCCTATGCTACAAATTGATGACAGAGGTTTAAAGTAGCACCAATTTCAATGTGTACACGTTACACACACACATACACACAATGTTACTGCTTAACTCAGTTGACAGGCATTCCCTAACCCTTTTTTAACACACATATAGAACTTAGAGAACAATTTTCTAATTTGAAAGAAACCTTAATAATATTTACAGATTTCAAAGAAGGGGAAAAAATAAACACAGCAATGCAGCAAAGTCATTTCTCCTGCTGAAATGACCTCCAGCTTCTACGAGCTATTCCCGGTTTCGCAATAAATGAATCTGAGACTCAGACCACGTACACACAAACGGAGAAGCTGAGAACGCTAAAGCTTCCCCAATAGTCCTGGCTAAACCCACCTGCCTTTCCTCAGCCCTCTCAGTTCCCCTTCCCGTCCGCACCCAGAGTTACCTTGACTTCGACCCGGAAAAGAGAACAGGGATTAATCAGCAGCCAAAGTCCTGTTTTATCATCATTTACAGCCCCTATCCCAGGGAGCCAGAGTGCTACTAACCTGATTTCAGGGAGGCAGAACTAAATGCAGCAGAGTACAGGGGTATAAATTATATGTATCTGAAACGCCAACCCAGCAGCTCAAGACAGCTCAAATGTCAATTTAACGAAAAGGGTTTCGCAAATTGTATCTCAAATGAACATTTCCACTTCCAAACCACCCACCAACCTCTCGACTGCCAGTACCCAAATTCGGTACAGCTAAAGCAACCCGGAAGAAAAAAGAAGCGTGTCTTACCTTGTACAAATCTCGACATTTTAGTGATTTATTAAAATACTCTGGCCTATATATATATGTGTGTGTATATATATTCAAATGCCTAGAGGAGTCACGCTATGGGCAGGTCTCTCTTCCACCCCTGCTTTAACAACCGACGAGTTCCTTCTCCTCTTCCTATGTTTTGCCACTTAAGGGAGTATTCAAAGCGGCTAAAACTGCCTCAAAAAAAAAAAAAAAAGAAAAAAAAAACACCCAGGAAAACCTTCCGCACTTCCAAAAGACAGAAACTTGGTGCGACCGAGTCGGCTCGGAACTCCAGGCTACACTAAACCCTTGACGCAAATGAGGGCCAGCTGGAGGCTCCCGGAAAAGGTAATATCACACGAACTTAAATTTCATCAATGAAAGAGGCGTATCTAGAGCGGCTACTTCACTGCCCTCCGGAGCTGCACGGCCGCAGGCACAGGCGGGCCGCACCCCCTATTCCTCCTCCCCTCTCTGCCGTCCGGCCTCTGGACAGTTCCCCGGGAAACTCTGGCCAACGGCGGTCCCCGCCCTGCAGGGATCGCGAAGCGGTGAAGGCAGGCAGAGGGGAGCGATTCAACCCTTTCTACCGGCCCATCAACGTCCCGGGACTAAGAGGCGCTCGGCGCGCGGGCGGGCGGGGGCCTCCAGACCAACGCCTCGCTGCTGGGAGCGGCGGCAAGCTTGCCGCGACTTTTTTCCGGGAGGGGCCGAAGGCTACACGCCCTCCCCCGCAGCGGACGCTGGGGGGCCACCCATGAGGGGAGAGGCGACTCCGAGGGACAGGAGCCCGGGAGGTAGGGCCCGCCCCGACCCTCACACATTCTAGTTCCTCCTGGTCGAACCCCAAATTGGGCCTCCGGGGCCAAAGCGGGGTCAGGCAGAGGGGCTCTACACGCCTCAGAGAGGGAAACACACTCGCCCAAGGGGTGGTGGGAAGCCCGCCCCGGCCCCTCCCCAAACCGCCACAGAGACCCACCTTCCTCCTCTTCCTTTAGTAGCTGGGAAATTGGGGGCGTTTATGGCGCGCCTGGAAGAAGGCTCGCAGGTTGAGAGAATGTCACCTCTGAGGCAACCTTCTCTCTCCCCCTCTCCCCTCACACATGCACACCTTGAACCCCTCACCAGTGGTCGCAGCCCAGCTTCTGACCTCCTTCGTCCAGCGGGCTGCGGGATCCCGCAACCCAAAGCCCCCACTTTCTCCTAAACACCTCCCCTCCCCCTCCATTTGGAGCAGCCCCCCTCACGGCGGAAATGTCCCCACTGCGCAGACAGACAGGAGTAGCCGCCAGTCAGGAGCCGAGGCGGATTCAGGGGCTGGCCAATGAGGCGCGCGGGAGTGGCAGGGGGCGGGGCGTATGCGTCCAGAAGGAGCCTGGCGGAGGTGGGCTCTGAGCCGGAGCCGCGGCCCGAGCCCGAGCCCGAGCCCGAACTCGGATGCCGCGCGTTAGGGCTGCGCCTCCAGCGGCTGGGCCAGGGATGTTTCACCAGTAGAACTCCCAGTCTTCCACAGATACTTCAGCAAGGGAGACAACCTGAAGCACGAGTGGTTATTTTTGTCGTGCTTAAAAATGTTTCCGCTTACCAGAGACTGAAGCTAGATATCTATCGGGCGAGTAGAGCCAGAGCACCCCGCGCAACTACCCCGAGAGAGCCCAGGCCCTATCTCGGTAGACACAAACTCTACCCACACATCTGGTCTCCAAAGGGTGAAGATGCGTTAAAGAGTAAGAGTAAGCAGTTGGATGTGTGGGACTTAACTAACAGGAGGAGGAATTTAGGGCATTGAAGAAAACGCCAAGCGAAGGCTCTCACACCAGAACCACCACCCCGGTTCCTATTCCTGTAGAGATTTCCGCAGTGTTAGGCGTTTACTTTTCTGATAAAAGGGAAAATGACTTAAGTTACCCCTCAAGAGGTGCTTTCCTTTTAATAGATTTTTGAAGCCCTCAAGGAAAGAGGATGTTAAAAGAACGTTTGCAGTGAGTCGGGAACTACAAGAGGGCCAGCGCAGCGCCCGCTAAATCACACCTGATGTTGCCAACCCCACCTACCTGTATGACCCAGTGCGCCTGTCACTGGGTGTATCTCAGACTTTACAATTCAGGACTAAGGCACCTGCGTCAGGACAAATGAATTGTCAGCGCTCTGTTTAGGTGCTGGAGGTAAACCATGTCATTCTAGAAGAGTTTGAGGCCTTGGACAACACTAATCAAGGTAAAGTGAGAATTTTTAAATGAATCATTCTGTAAACAAATTATTTTTTTACTGCTGTGTATTCGTATGGAAATGTTGTTGAAGTAACACAGAAAAGGCCAGTGATTCATTTGTCATGCTGGAGAATGATAACCCTTGGTACTATATTTCTTATGTGAAATCCAAAAGGATCACACCCAAAAACCGCTCAGCGATAAAACTGATTTCCCCAAAGAAGTGTGTAAAATCCAAATGTCTACATTTTAATAGCAGCATTTGGAGACTGAAGATCTTGATCAGAATCTCTACATTCTTTGTGTACAGTAGAGAAATTGTTCCAGCACTGAATAAGCAGTATTTATCCATCCATCAGCGTTAACACCAAAATAAAATACTACCAAAAGATTTGAGCCCCATAGGGTTGCTTAGCCTACAAATGATAAAGCTGAAGAGCAGTGAAGAGTCTTTAATTATACAAGGTTTAAGAAGGATGATCAGTTATTTCCTACCTACACAAAAGATTAAGGGGGAGGAAGTAAGTTTTAATTGCAGCAAGAGTATTTGGTAAAACCTAAGAATGACATCTTGATTTATGAGCGATTATATATTGAGATAGAGTACCAAAGGATGTTGTACATTTGCTGCCTCAAGAAATCTCCAAAAAGTAACTACCTGTCTTCAGTGGTTAGGTCTATATCAGTTCAGAGGCTGGCTCTTAGAGAAGTAGCACTCTAGAAGCTATATTCTCAAATATTATTTCAAATGGTGCCCTGTAAAGTGGAATTTCTTTACATAGTGATTTACATTTAAATTCTGAACCCCCAAACATTTTGTAAAAGAACCTCCCACTATCTCAGAGCCACTAGAAACAATCTCACTTGGCAGATCACGTGGGATTAAGGAGGAAAGATCATGGCCGTGGAGAAGTTTCAAGTGTGCTTAAAAGGCTGTTGTCTATTTCTGAAATATATTTACACATTTTAATATCTGAAAAATCACTGTGTGTGTGTGTGTGTGTGTGATCCCTTTTTTTCATAATACACTACAGTGGAATTTTCCTTCAAGGTGCATGAAGTTGATATCTGTATCATTAGAAATTTGTAATGTGGATAGATAGATTTACAGATGAAACTTTTGCAGAAACTTGCGGGGGGACAGAATCTAAAGGAAGATGAAATGGGGGCCTGGGAAGGAATGTGTGTACAGTTATGAGTTGGAATGAGATGGATTGTAAACTAAAAAGAAGCCTGAAAGCCAGTTTTTCGCTGGTACTATATATTACCATCCAAGGATGATATAATTCTGCCTATAATTTTCTCATTCCTTCTTTATACTTCCCAATAGAAACATGAGAAAATTCAGTTTAAGTTAACCAGTTCCATGTCCTGGGATGTATAACAACCTTGCCATATCTTTTTCTTTAGATAGGAACATTCTATCAACACAAGGAAACGATGGCTACTGCCCTATTTCTAAGCATCCTTTTTGGTGCCTTTTTAGATTTAATGCTTGGCACAGTGTCTGGTACATAGCAAGCACTCAATAAGTGTATTCTGAATGACCAGTTTAGTGCCACTAAATCTTTTTAACTTGCAGTGTTGTATCCTGTTCGCTACTCTTTGAGAGCTGTAAATAAGATTAAATTTATATTTAGAGGTAAATAATTTTTAAGTTTCAGTTATTTCCACCTAGAATGTGAACTTGGGCCAAGTATAAGAGTAATAGCAGTAAATGCAACGCCGTGATGACTTTACAGTAAGCTTTGCTGACTACTCACCATGAGCATTATCCAATACAGGGTGGTTTAGAAATTACTAAAGTATGAAATAAGTGTACAGATCAGCAATGTGTGTGGTCTTTTAATTTTTTCCTGTCTATCGTACCCCCTTTTCCCCACACACAAGAAAATAAAGCAGTGCAGTTTTGGAGAACACGTCAGAGACATAAAAATTTCTATGTCATGCACAAAGTGTTTAGCCGAGAGACCAGGCAACAACTATACACTAAACTGTTGCCCATGCTCAATATTGGCTTCCATCTGTATCCATCTAAATCCTAGACCACCCACTGAAAGAAGAAAAAGGGGACTACTATTAGTCAGAAGTTGCCAGTTACTGACTAGACCTAACAATAGGACATTTTAATTTGAATCAGAAGGTAACCAAACCGGGTTAACTGGAAAAAGATATCAAGTAATATCTGTGAGACAGACTACTAATGAATGAGTAGTCTAAAAAGTGAATGATGTTTCCAAATACTTGAGAAAGAGAAAGACTTCATTCTTTCTTGTTGCCAACACTCTGTTGTTAATGAATCAGGAAGTTTTCCGAAACAAGTGAATTTCAGTTATTTCAATTATATCCTTCCATTTATTCACAGTATGATTTTTTTAAATTACATTTGAAGGTTATTTAAGTTTATATCAAAACAGTAGCAATTATTTCAAATAAGGTGTTTTAAAAAACAGGGTTGTCTCACATTACAGATAATTGTCTAATGAGTTGATAAACCAATCTTCTGAGTAGTCTTAAAAGTCATTAGGCTCACAAAAATGCAGTTTAACCACATGTGTTATCTTGTTCATGCTTATCAATAATTTCCCTGTGGGTTCTCCTTTGAAAGTTGCATAGAAGGCAGGTCTTTACTATGTTGTGTCCTGTTACTCTTGTTCTGCACTTGCCCAGAGGAGAATGTTGGTCACAAATGGTGATGCCCATAAATTGTTGTATGTCAGTCACATGCCAAACTACATCTACAGACCCCCCCGCCCTGATTATAGAGGCAGAGTGAGTAGGCCTAGGAATAACCATAAAGAAACAGTCTGTATTCCCTCAGAGTTTCTAATAAACATAGATCATTAAGTAATCATAATTTGGAAAAACAAAAAAAAACTCACTGTGAAATAATACATCTCTTGCGAAACTCATAAGATAGAATAAATATTATACTGCTTTTCTAAGGTGACATATGCATAGATGATGAAGTTACTTATTCTTAGTGACTTTGAAATCCTCATAGAGAAGAGCTGTTAAATAGAAAAAGTAGGGCTTCCCTGGTGGCGCAGTGGTTGAGAGTCCGCCTGCCGATGCAGGGGACACGGGTTCGTGCCCCGGTCCGGGAAGATCCCACATGCCGCGGAGCGGCTGGGCCCGTGAGCCATGGCCGCTGAGCCTGCGCTCCGGAGCCTGTGCTCCGCAACGGGAGAGGCCACAACAGTGAGAGGCCCGCGTACAGCAAAAAAAAAAAAAAAAAAAAAAAAAAAAAGAAAAGTATTCAGTTTAATCCTTTTTTTTCTTCCTCTTTCAACCATATTAAAGATTCCCTGTTGTGCATTCCATCAAACATCTTTTGATGGTTTTCCAAACATCTCTGCTTGGGTCTAGCTTATTAAATTTCCTGCCAGTGCCACCACTGGGAAGGAAGGAATAAAGAACTTCTGTTCCCTAACTTAGTCTTAGGAAATTTATTTTAAGCACTTCATACCCACCACCCTAACTAAATATTAAAGAGAAGATCCTCAAGATTATTCTTTGGATGAAGCCTAAATAACTGGGTAATTATAGGTCATTAAAATGGGTAATATGATTAGCAAATAAAAAATAACTGTTTTTTTCCTCCTTAGAATGAAAAGGAGGAGGAATGTCATATTAGAGAAAAGACCAAAGGAAAAAATGTGGTATATTGCTGTTAAGTTCTGATATCCTTTTTAATTGAACTTTAAAACAAAAATTTCAATAATGATGCACATTGTTAAAAAAAAATCTAGCAAATACCAAAATGCCCATAATGAATAATAGTTCTCTCCTGTTCTGCCCCTCTTTATTCCAGCCCTGTACCCCAGAGGCAACCATTTTTCTTCTGACAGTTACCTCAGTTATACCTGATTGTTATTTCTAAATGCTTATTTTGCTATTTCTTTGGTTTCTGGATTTTAGGCATTGTATGTTTTGACTTCCTGTTACAATAGATATGGACTTAGCTCACTTACACCACCGGCATTCTTTCCTCCATTGTATTAGTTTCCTAAACTTTGTAGAGCTATATTTCCCAACCTTTTCCTCATCATGACACAGAGAAAAGAAGATAATATTTGTATGGCATCCTGGGGTAACGTGGAGGGAATTTGTAGACCTCTATATTGGACTTGGTGAAAAATTAGCTGCTTTTTAAATATATATAAAGTAATGAAAATAAAAATAAATGCAAAGTAATATGGGAAATATTAAACATTGAATTTGTATAAAACTCTGAGATGATGGGGTTTCCCTGGTGGCGCAGTGGTTGAGAGTCCACCTGCCGATGCAGGGGACACGGGTTCATGCCCCGGTCCGGGAAGATCCCACATGCCGCGGAAAGGCTGGGCCCATGAGCCATGGCCGCTGAGCCTGCGCGTCCGGAGCCTGTGCTCCGCAACGGGAGAGACCACAGCAGTGAGAGGCCTGCGTACCGCAAAAAAAAAAAAAAACTCTGAGATGAAATCTTTTCAAATTTTTGAGTCAGAAATTTGAACTTGCCTGCATGAACACATTTTTTTTTAATCAGGTTTTATGCTTGAAATAGCTATACATAGTTTCTGATCAAGACTGTCAACTGATAATCTCTTCAGATTCTTGATAGTCACTGTGGTAGGCTGGGTAATGCCCCCCAACAATATCCAGTTCTTAATCCCCAGGACCAGTGAGTGTTATCCTGTATGGTATAACAGGATAACTTCAAAAATATGACTAAATAAGGATTTTCAAGTAGAGAGATTATCCTAGTTTATATGGGTAGCCCTAAATGTAATCACAGGTGTCCTTAATTAAATGTAGACAGAGAGATTTGAAAACAGAGAAGAAAAAAGCATGTGATGATGGAAATGGAGAAAAGGTGATGATTCAAATCCATGAGCCAAGGAATGAAGAGCCACCAGAAGCTGGAAAAGGTAAGGAAATGGTTGTCCCTTAGAGCCTCCAAAGGCTGCGTGGCCCCACTACCATCTTGATTTCAGCCCAGAGAAATCCATTTGGACTTCCAGAACTGTAAGAGAATAAATATATGTTGTTATAGACCACCCAGTTTGTGGTAATTTGTTTCAGCAGCCATAGGAAACTAATAGAGTCACCATTCATGAGGAACATTGCATAAATAGGTGATAAAAATTATTTTAAACTATTTCTTTTGCAACCATTCAAAAATGTATAATGCTTGATATTCTATTCAAAGACTCTAACAGCTCTTTTTATTGACAAACACAATGATGAAACATGACATGATAAGGCAAATGGATTTTGAATCCAGCTGAACTTTTTTCTACCAAGTATTTTAAAATAATGATGAAGCTTTAATTTGTAAAACACATGTGCATTGTTGGATCAATCAGACCAAAACTACTTTGGATGCCATTAAAGAGCACATCAGCTGCAAACAATCAGAAGTATCTGATGTCTGTGAAGTCAGAGTTTCAGAGCCATCAGAGCTGCACCATCCAGGAGCTCCATGCTGGCTGCAGTGTGCTGAGCACAGCCAAGGATGTATTCTACCATCTGGACATCTACTTCAGCAGCCAACTGCCGAGCATACTACTATGCTTGGATAAGAGGCCTGTGGAACTACTGGACATTATTCATCATCCATTCCACCTGTAGAGACTGTTCATCTTGGGCCATCCTCTGACAAAGCCTGCAAGAAGCTGGAGGCAACCAGCGGAGGGAGTCCCAACTGCCTGCCCCAGGCCTGAAAGGCTTAATATCATGCTTCACAGCTGTAAGCCATTCGAAGCATAGAATTAGAAAATTCTGGTCTATATTACCACCCCACCTCTGCTGGGCAGCACACCAAGAAAATGAGACTTTGGAGCAGAGAGCAGTGCTGGGAGGAAGAGAGAGGCTATTCTCAATTATCAATGACTTTTGAAAAGAATTTTACAGAGAAAACGTTAGAGGTTGACAAACCTACTGAAGTTCTGGCTTTGCATGGATCTATTCAGTAACAAATTAAAAACTAAGATTATTCAAATAATAGAAATAAATTTATTGACGACTACTGTCTGAATTTTGAGCATCACAGACAGATTCAGAGACTTTAAGTTGTTTGTTATGTAAGCCTTTCTAACACAGACCAGCATGGGATGGAGACCGGATAAAGGCACAAATGGAGTAACAGGATAAGCAAAGAAAGAAGGATCCAGATAGACCAAAACTTTCCTTAAACCATGTTAACTTGAGGGTTTTACCATTTTCCTAGTGAGAAGGAATAAAACAACACTATTTGAAATTTTTGTGTGTATGTGTGTGTGCATATATATGTATATGTACACGTATATACATATATATGTGGGTATACATTACATATGTCCATGTTTATTTATAATTTATATCCTTTCTTATTCCAAAAAGAATTTGAGGCCAAGACATGTATATTCTTGATTAAGTTAATTGCTTAGTAAATTGCATAATGTATAATTCATTCTTTAGTGGAAATTCAGTTTTGTCATTTTCATCTAATCCTTTTTGTTGTCTGTAGATAGTCATGTTAAAGAACCGCTATAGGCATTATTTATTTATTTATTTTTAATTTTTAGCCTTTTATTTTTTTTAACATCTTTATCGGAGTATAATTGCTTTACAATGTTGTGTTAGTTTCTGCTTTATAACAAAGTGAATCAGTTATACATATACATATGTCCACATATCTCCTCCCTCTTGTGTCTCCCTCCCACCCTCCCTATCCCACCCCTCTAGGTGGTCACAGAGCACCAAGCTGATCTCCCTGTGCTATGCTGCTGCTTCCCACTAGCTATTTTACATTTGGTAGTGTATATATGTCCATAGGCATTATTTTTTAAATGGCTTTTTCTCAATATAGTGAACCCAAATGATAACAGTCTAGATTCTAGGGTCCAGAGAGATTTAGGAAGTAAGCAGAATTCCTTGTTGTATAGGTAGGTATACTAGATTAGGTATGTTATACATTACAGTTGAGCCTTGAACAACAGGGTGGTAGCGGGGGAAGGGGCGCTCACCCCACCTGCGCAGTGGAAAATCTGACTACTGCTATTTCTGCCCCAAAAACAAAGGAGTAGGAAGCTGAAACAATTTAGATAGAATCAGGACTGAAACCCTAGTTCTTAAGATTCTACCTATTATGATCTCTAATTGAACACAAACTCTTCCCCCACACTTAAAGATCTGTAGAATGAAAATAAAGGTACTATATTTATTGAAAAAAATCTATACAAATGGGCCCCTCCAATTCAAACCCCTGTTCAAGGATCAACTGTACAACATCAGTCTCTAAAGCTGTAAATACTGAAGTCCCTTCAGAAGAATCCCTACAAAATATGTACCATCATCCAAGGATTTTTCTGTTTGTTTTAATTTATTGGTGTTTTTTTTCTGTTTCAGGTTCTCATAACAGTATTGGTTTCTAGGGAGGCAGAAGAGTATATTGGAAAAAGCAGACTTTAGAAAACAGCCTGTTTTTTTATTTTGAGTTCTGCCACTTAGAACCTGAAAACCCTGGATAAGTTACTTGGTTAACTTTATGAGCCTTAGTTTCCTCACTTAAAGATGCGAATAACTAATATCCTGTCTTGCCTCCTACAGAGTTATCATAAAGATCATCTCACTCCGTGTTGGCAGGGTATGAGTGATGATGATGATTTCAACTGATGGTTTCCTGTATTGCCTTGCCATAACATTAATCTCGTTAGTGTTATTACTTGATTGTAATTACTTATTAAACATCTGTTGTTGCTCCACAGACTGTAAGCTCTTTGAGGGCAAGGACTGTGTCTATCTTGCATCCCCAGAGCATATCACAGTGTTTGGCACATAACAGGCAATCAAAAGAAACTAGTTGAATGAATTATCAGGTGAGATATTTATGAATGAACTTTAAAAGCTGTAGAGTGCTATATTGGTCTATATTAGAGTTTTCCCATTATTTCTTCAGGAAACATGTTTGGGATGGCAAATAGTTGACTTATAAATTTACTTTTAGAACACTAAAGGAGGCATTTCAAAACAAGTTTGTTGTGATAGAGTGTTTGCAAAGATGGCCACAATTCTTCCCACCCCTGTGCCCTGATCCTTTGCAACGTCACTTTGTCACTCCTCCCATTAAGAGGTGAGTCTTTTCCCCCACACCTTAAATCTGGGTTGGTCTGGTGACTTTCTTTGACTGATAGAATGTGGCAGAAATGATGTTGTGTGATGTCTAAGCCTTAGCCTTAGGAAGCTTTTCAGCCTTTAGTCTCCCCTGTTGGAATGCTGCCCTGAGACCACCATATGAAGAATCCCTTCTAACTTACTAGAAAACGACAGCCCACCTGAAGTAGAAACAAATTTTTCCAGTTGAGATCCCCTAGACCACCAGCATTAACTGCCAGACATGCGTTGGAGCCCAATGAGTCAAACTGGCCATATGAGTGACCCAGATAAGACCAGTAGAAGAATTGCCCAGCTAAGCTATATCCAATACATGTATTGTTACACAGTACAATATAACTGATAGACCCATAAATGTAGTGTCAAGGAAAAATTAAACCATGCTCATTTACTCTTTGTTTAGCCCCAGAACTGCCCTTAATCTTTTCACACTGGGACTGTGTTTTTCAGCCCACTCATTTGTCACCTCTAAACTCTATTCTACAAATCCTGAGAAGAGATTTCCTTTGATCACTTTTCTTTTTTTTTTTTTAACATCTTTATTGGAGTATAATTGCTTTACAATGGTGTGTTAGTTTCTGCTTTATAAGAAAGTGAATCAGTTATACATATACATATGTTCCCATCTCTTCCCTCTTGCGTCTCCCTCCCTCCCACCCTCCCTATTCCACCCCTCTAGGTGGTCACAAAGCACTGAGCTGATCTCCCTGTGCCATGCGGCTGCTTCCCACTAGCTATCTATTTTACGTTTGGTATTGTATATATGTCCATGCCACTCTCTCACTTTGTCACAGCTTACCCTTCCCCCTCCCCATATCCTCAAGTCCATTCTCTAGTAGGTCTGTGTCTTTATTCCTGTCTTACCCCTAGGTTCTTCATGACCTTTTTTTTTTTCCTTAGGTTCCATATATATGTGTTAGCATACGGTATTTGATTTTCTCTTTCTGACTTACTTCACTCTGTATGACAGACTCTAGGTCCATCCACCTCACTACAAATAACTCAATTTCATTTCTTTTTATGGCTGAGTAATATTCCATTGCATATATGTGCCACATCTTCTTTATCCATTCATCCAATGATGGACACTTAGGTGGCTTCCATCTCCTGGCTATTGTAAATAGAGCTGCAGTGAACATTTTGGTACATGACTCTTTTTGAATTATGGTTTTCCCAGGGTATATACCCAGTAGTGGAATTGCTGTGTCGTATGGTAGTGCTATGTGTAGTTTTTTAAGGAACCTCCATACTGTTTTCCATAGTGGTTGTATCAATTTACATTCCCACCAGCAGTGCAAGTGTGTTCCCTTTTCTCCACACCCTCTCCAGCATTTATTGTTTCTAGATTTTTTGATGATGGCCATTCTGACTGGTATGAGATGATATCTCATTGTAGTTTTGATTTGCATTTCTCTAATGATTAATGATGTTGAGCATTCCTTCATGTGTTTGTTGCCAATCTGTATATCTTCTTTGGAGAAATGTCTGTTTAGGTCTTCTGCCCATTTTTGGATTGGGTTGTTTGTTTTTTTGATATTGAGCTGCATGAGCTGCTTGTAAATTTTGGAGATTAATCCCTTGTCAGTTGCTTCATTTGCAAATATTTTCTCCCATTCTGAGGGTTGTCTTTTGATCTTGTTTATGGTTTCCTTTGCTGTGCAAAAGCTTTTGAGTTTCATTAGGTCCCATTTGTTTATTTTCGTTTTTATTTCCATTTCTCTAGGAGGTGGGTCAAAAAGGATCTTGCTGTGATTTATGTCATGGAGTGTTCTGCCTATGTTTTCCTCTAAGAGTTTGATAGTTTCTGGCCTTACATTTAGGTCTTTAATCCATTTTGAGTTTATTTTTGTGTATGGTGTTAGGGAGTCTTCTAATTTCATTCTTTTACATGTAGTTGTCCAGTTTTCCCAGCACCACTTATTGAAGAGGCTGTCTTTTCTCCAGTGTATATTCTTGCCTCCTTTATCAAAAATAAGGTGACCATAGGTGCATGGGGTTATCTCTGGGCTTTCTATCCTGTTCCATTGATCTATATTTCTGTTTTTGTGCCAGTACCATACTGTCTTGATTACTGTAGCTTTGTAGTATAGTCTGAAGTCAGGGAGCCTGATTTCTCCAGCTCCATTTTTTGTTCTCAAGACTGCTTTGGCTATTTGGAGTCTTTTGTGTTTCCATACAAATTGTGAAATTTTTTGTTCTAGTCACTTTTCTTGTTAAACCAGTGTCCCTATGCTTAGAGATCTGCCTTACAGCTAGAGCTTTTGAGATTCTTTAAGTGGAAAAAGATAGGTTTGGGTCTTAAAATATATTTTTAAACATAATTATATATATATTGCTTTGAAGATTCATGGTGTATACAAGGGTATTTCTTGCAGTGTCTTAATAGTAAAAATGAAGATACAACTCAAATGGACTAATAGAAGAGTAGTTAAATTATAATAGATATGTTTAAAATCAATATAAAAGGATACTGTCAGTCATTAAAAGATGTGGTCGTTGTACTGATATATATGTTGACGTGAAAAAAAATTCCTTTTATCTTAAGTGAGGGAAAAAAATCCAATTTCATATCCCAATTAAATCTCTTTTTCCCTGCACCCATTATTTTTTCTCAGTCTTTACTTGAGATTCCAGGAACCTGCAGTGGAGGGGGAGGTATGGTCTGCATTTTCATTCATCTTTCCTTTCCTTCTGGTGGTAGTTCCCCAGGAGTTGGGAGACTGGAGGAAAAATGGGGAAGAGTGATAAATACCTCTTTAGTTCACTGGGTTTGCAGTTATAGTTCTTTGTTGGTTTTTACTGCTTTACTTCCATATGGCAGAGGTGCAAATGCCAGCTTTCTATTGTGGCATTTATATGATTTGTGAGGACAGGAGGGTACTTGCAAAGCCTTCCAGCCATGCAGTTCCCCAACCCGGGAGATCTGGTGCAAACTTGACTTCTTTCACCCTACCTCAGCGCTTACAACTGGTAATACAACCCACAGACTCTTGCTACAAGCATCCCCTTACCCAAAGATTGCTCACTTAGATGCAACTTTAGCAAAATGATTTAAACCCTGCTACCTTCCAAGGAGTCTATTGGCTAATGAGAATATCCTACTTCCTTGTCACACCGCATAGTCTGATAACATACTTCTCCTCTGCTTCCTACTTTCCACCTTGCCATCTCTTTCGTTTCTCCTTTCTCCACTTAAAGTAGTACTGGGCAGATCAACAAGAAGGCTACCTAAAAAATATCCAACAGTTGAGGTTGATGTTGGTCTTCCTTTCTTATGAGAAGTGATTTTCGGTCTTCATACCCCACCTAGTTTGGAAGGTTGGAAATCCACTTCCCTGCTCCCCATGGAAAAGGTGCTGTACTCTGGCCTACAGTGATGCTGACAATTTCTGTTTTCAGCATCCTTCCTCAATCTTCTAGTCATAGACACTGGGGATAGGTGGGGAAGGGCTGGGGTTGGAAGTGGCAAAGCTCCAATTATTGAAGCTTTCTCTTTGAAATGAAAGATACTTAACACCTCTTTGTGCTCAGCTTGACATATCACCAACTCCCGAGCAATGCCATAAATCCCACTCAAATCCTATGATATTTGAAAAAAAGGTTTCAGGAAACAGAAAAATTCAAGGGGTGGAAATAATTAAATAGTAAAATAAAATGTGAAGGAAAATGAGTTTTCAGATGAAATGTGTTTATGAAAAACAGAACTGGATGACTTAAGCCATTTTATTTTTCACATTCATATGAAATTTCAGAGCTCAGTTTCATTCATTTATTCATTCAACAAATATTCATTGAACACCTACATGAACCAGGCACTAGTAGGCCGTGGGTTTATGATAGTGAAGTTGATAGAGAAGTTCCTGACCTAAGTGGGGGTGACAGTAAGTAAGTAAATAAAATAATAATTAGTTAAATATTGTGGGTTGAATGAAAAGCTATGAAGAAAATAAACAGAGTGCTGTGATCCAGAATACGAGGGAGCATTAATATAGTAAGGTGGTCAAGAAAAGCCCTCTGAGAGGTGGCATTTACACTGCTGCCTGTGGGGGCTAATCCAACCCACATGGTGCTCTCCAGAAGGGTACCTTTTCCTAATTCACTTAGAAGCCATGTGTGGGTTAACATGGAGGCTCTGAACATTTAAGCCAAAACCTGAAGGATAAAAAGGAGTCAGCCATATAAAGACCTGAGGAGAAATACGCCAGATAGATAGAATAGCAATTATAGAGGCTCTGAGATAGAAAGAGCAGTGTGTGTTCTAGGAGATGACAGGAAGCTGGAGGGAGGAAATAAGTGAGTGAAGAGTAGCAAGAGGCAAGAGATGAGTCTGTAGAATTAGGAAGGAATCAGACCTGCAGGGCTGGCTGTATAGGTTTTGGATTTTATCCTATCCTTCATTTAAAGCAGGGAACTGACAGGATCTGATTTACATTTTTTATAGAGTATAGCTCTATATTTTGAAGGTAGAAATAACAGGAATTGGTGATGAACTGGATGAAGGGAGAATCGGATGAGGAGGGAGGAGTCATGAGGAGTGAATTAAAAGGGAAGAGTCAAGGGCAGCAGTTCATCATATCAGCAGTCACTGAGATGGTCAAGGCTGAGGGAATCCAGATTTAGAGAGAGAAAATTCATTTTGGTCATGTTCAGCTTGAAATGCCTAGGAAACATACAAGAGGATGTCAAGCAGATGTTTAAAGATGTGAATCTGGAGCTCAAAAAGAAGTCTAGCCTACCAATATAAATTTAGGAATTGTCAGCAGATAGTTTTTAAAGCACGAGGACTGATATAGGGGGAAGGCATAGAGAATAGAAAAGAGGGTATAGGAACTCCAACATTTAGAGGTCACATAGAAAAAGGAAAAACATGTGAAGGAGAATGAGCAAGAGTAGCCAATTATTTAAGAAAACCAGCATAGTTTGTGGTATAGAGCCCAGGGAAGAGAGTATCAGAAATGGCCAGTTATGAGAGTTTAATTAAACAGCACAGAAGAGACAGAGTCAGCCAAATAGAAGTTGTCAATTACCTTTACAGGAGTGATAGGGAGGTTGAAATAGATTGAAGTTTGCTATTTATCTTAGCAACACTGATTATAAGAAGGCAGTAGAACTTCAGAGTTCTGAGAGAAAATTAATTCTGAACCTAGAATTCTATAGACAGACAAAGCATTCAAGGATGAGAGCAAATTAGGGAATTTTTCACTTTTTTTGACTTCTTATGTACCTTTTCAGGAAAAAAAAAAAAGCTTAAGTAATTGTTCTAGCAAAATGAAAAGAGAACTCAAGAAGGAAACATGGGAAGCCAATAATAGAATCTGCTCTAGGAATGCAATAAAAAGATATTTCAGCACAAATATTTAGACATTCAAGGTGATCAATAGTAATAATAACGGAAAGTTAGAAGGGTATCAGAAGAACATCTTTAAGAAAAAAGTAGATTCATTTTTATGAAATAGCATGATTAAAAACCTTAATAATCTTAATTGTAGAGTGACATATGCTTCTCCTGTCATCAACCAAAAAAAGACAATTAGAATCTTTAGTAAAGGCAAAAGAATTGTATAACCCATGGTCCAAAGATGAAACAAATATGTGTGATTATTATGAGTAATCAATGGACATATGAAAAAAGAGAATCCATTTGACATTGACACCTAGAACATGTTCCTTCAAAAAGCATAGATTTAGTAACATGGTTTATATTTCTCTTTTACAAGTTCACTTATACTATTCAGCAGTGAATAAGATTTATTAAATTGTAATACTGAAAAAAATCACTTTTCAAAATAAATTTAAAGACAAAATGCAAAAGTCAGTTATTCTAACAGTGTAAATATTATAAGTATTGACTGTGTAAAAGTACTGGTACAGCTAATAAAGTTGGGAAATGGAGGGAAGTGAAAGGATGCAAATGTGTTAAACTTACATAATGGAGGAGTCAAGAGACATTTTCTAAAGTGTGGATGGACATACTTTCTAATGGTAGATCAAGAAATAGAGGTTTAAGTATATTTAAAGCAATTAAGTAACAAATAGAACTTAATGTATTATAATAAAAATTGCATAGAAGAGACTAGGGGAAGAAAAATGGAGGCTAATGTAATTAAGCCAAATTCTTGTTGTTCTTTTTCAAAGTGTGGAGGCAATTTTAAAAATGTCAGGAGTTGAAGCAAAATGTGGCAGTATGTGTGTATTATTTTCAAGTATGGAGGTAACTATCAGAAGTACTAAAAACAATTTGATGTAGCTACCTTTAGGGCAGTGTTTTTCAAACTGTGAGACTGAAATCAAGTTAGTGGGTTACAATCTACATTAGAAGGGAGAAGATGAAGAAAAAGTATGATTAAGTAAAATTGGTGAAACTTTTATCAGATCTGTGTGTGTGTGTGTGTGTGTGTGTGTAAAATGTATTTCCTACTTGGGTCCTGGTCAAAAAAGTGCTCTAGGAAGTAGAACTAGGTTGTGGACAATAGTTGGGCTGTATTTTTCTCTTTTATTTTTCTGCTCATCTGTTTGAATTTTTAACTTATGCATGTATTATTTTTATCATAATAATTTAAAATATGTATCTGTTTTTTAATACCTTAAAAATACAAATTTATAAGCTTCCATACCATAATGTGGCATATTTCCTAACAAAAGCAAATATTAGGCAATTTTTCTAAAGAAACAAAATGACAAGCAATCTTACCATCACTTAGCAAGAAAGGAAAAATTAACAGTAAGTTTTAAAGATTACTCAAGGCTCAAAAGAGGGAAGGCTGGGGCAGGGCCAAGAATTTAAGACTTTAGGAGTCCAGGCAATGGATTAAGTAAGAAGAAGATAAAGCAAGAGAAATCAAACAGTTTAAATATCACTGTCACAATGTAAACCAATGCTAAGAATGATCTTGAATCAACAAATCATTTTACCTTATTGTCTCTGTGTGATGTTTCACCTATCAGTGAACACTATAATTGCTTGCATTTCTATGGTGACTTTAAACTTAACTCGGTTTGCCCTTACAGCAAATATGAGACAATTCTTGAGTACCTTCTTGCCCAGATCCTCCCTTTTCTAAAAGCTTCTACTCCATTGGGGTGAGACCTCTGTGGCCACATGCACTTTGTGACCCACCACCTAGCCATACCTACTTTGACCAAGGAAAGACTACTGACCCAATTTGTACTGGTCAGACTTTCTCTCCTAGGAATTTAGAATTAGAACTCAGAAATGCTGGTCATTTTGTATTGGTCACTTGGGGAAAAAGGGTATCATTCTGGGGCAGCCATATTTGGCCCATAGATACACAGAAAAGAATTCATCTTCCTAAAAAGGAAAGAATAAAGCACAGAGGAAAGGCTATTAATTCATTAAGTCAACAAATACTTATGAAGAACCTAGTGTTCTAGGTACTATTCTAGGTACTAGGGATACAGCAGTGAATAAAACCGAGTCTGTGCCCTTGTGGGTATATATTCTTGGGAGAGGGAGGCAGATGATGAACAAATAAATATTTAAGAAAATGTCAAGTAGTATATAAAAGGTTCTATGAAGAAAAATAAAGGGTAAGGGAAGAAAGTTTGACATTGGGGTCAGGGAAGACCTCTCTCAGGAAGTAATTGAGCAGAGACTTGAACCAGTTGGGGAAGCAAGTCAAAAATATATCTGGAGGAATTGCTTTCCAAGCTGCAGTTCTAGTACATGCAAAAACTTTGAGTTGGGAACATTCTTGGGACGTTCAGGAGACATAGTGGCAAGAAGACAGAAAAAAAAATCTACACCTAGATAAGATAAAGAGGAGATCTTAAAAACATCCAGAGAGAAAAGATAAATTGCCCAATTATTAAATAAATAGGTTAAAGATGGCCTCTGTATATTGGTTCCTATGTTGTTTACTTATTCACAACAGGCTAGGACCATTAGATCAAAACCCACCAGCACCAAAGTCAAATTTTTATACATCTAATTGTTTTAAGCGTAGCCCAAATAAGCAGATTTCTAGCCACTTAGATACTACCTATTTGACATATCCCACAAAACTGTACCCAAACTCTTCTAGCTATAGATAAGACTAACCTTGTAGCTATAAAAGACCCCAAACTGGGCTGCCCTTCAGAGATCTCTGACCCAGAGATTCACCACCTTACCACTGAGTGACATATCCTAGACATGTAGCCCCCTCTCTGATTCCTGTCTCCTTGGGAGTTCCATTGCCCTTTTCCTCTTCTGAGTGGTGGCCCCATGCTGCTGTCTCTGGAAAAATCTCTTGCTGTGAGTGACTTTTCCTTTCATGCAGTTCTGTCCAAGTGCCACCTAATAAGCATTATTATGCAATACTGCCATCTCATTGTTCTGTCTTTTCCTTGATCTCTAGAAATCCTTGAACTCACCACACCAATAGAATAAAATTAGATTGAAATTGACTTTTCAGTTGTAACAATATAAGTCAGAAGACAACGGCATAATATATTCCAAGTAACAAGAGCAAATAAATGTCAGCCTAAAATTTTATACCCAGCTAAACTATAACTTGAGAGACCAAAAATTGAGACTCCCTACTAAAGGATATAGTTCATAATTAAATAAATCATACCACAAGGAAGGAATGAGAGACCCTTCTCAAAAGAAAAGAATAGCAGAGGGCAATGGGAGCAGGTAAATATATGGGGAATATCTAAACGGGTATTATTCATATAAAACAATGATAATAATAATGACTCATCAGGGAGTACAAAAATAAGATGAAGCCAAAATACTAATGGTAATAACATGAACAATGGGGTAGAGTGAACACAGGAAAACTATTCCAGGCCCTTGTTTTATTCATGATCAAGGTAGATATATTTAGCAATTCCAGACTCTAAATGTTTATATTAAGGATATAACTAAAGAATATATGTAGAATGTACTATTTCAAAATACAGTAGTGAGGTAACTAAATTTTATTTAATGCAGTAGATAGCAGCAAGAGAAAAGAACAGATTTTTTAAAGTAAAAAGATGTTTTTTAATTTTTAAAGAGAAAAGTATGAGATAAAATGATAAGAAATAAACCCAAATATATCAGTAAATGGACCCAACTCACCAATTGAAAAATAGACATTATCAGGTAAGAAAAAAGAAAACATACAAAAATATACCTGAATTGAATTTACAGGAACTATAATATGAGGACATAGAAATACTTAAGTAAAAGAAGAAGTTCTGCAATAAGAGAAAAAAAAGTTAAAGGATTGGAAGGAAATGAATAAAACCATTATTATTTTCAGGTGATATGATTTTCTACATAGAAAAATCCAAGGGTCTGCTGACAAATCATTAGACTTAAAGAATTTGTCAAAATGTCTGATACAAGATTTATATACAAAATTTAAATGCATTTTGTATGCAATTAGGAAAATAATATTTTAAGAAATAATTTTTATGATAGCAAGAAAAAAGTATAACATCCTTTGGATATTAGGCAAGGCCTTACAGAGAAAATTATAAAACTTTAATGAAAACAGACATATAAGGACTTCCCTGGCTGTCCAGTGGTTAAAACTTCGCCCTCCAATGTAGGGGGTGCAGGTTTGATCCCTGGTTGGGGAGCTGGGATCCCACATGCCTCGTGGCCAAAAAACCAAAATATAAAAATAAAAGTAACAGGGCTTCCCTGGTGGTGCAGTGATTGAGAGTCTGCCTGCTGATGCAGGGGACATGGGTTCGTGCCCTGGTCTGGGAAGATCCCACATGCCGCGGAGCGGCTAGGCCTGTGAGCCATGGCTGCTGAGCCCGTGCATCCGGAGCCTGTGCTCCACAATGGGAGAGGCCACAACAGTGAGAGGCCCGCGTACCACCCCCCAAAGAAAAAAGAAATAGAAGTAACAAATCCAATAAAGACTTTAAAAATGGTCCACATCAAAAGAAAAAATATCTTAAAAACATATATATTGAGAAATATAATCACACTGTTGGCTAGAAAGACAATATTATAAAGAAGACACGTCTTTCAAAATTGATCTATCCAAATTAATTTCGATTGAAATCTTAGATGGATTTCTTTAACTTGCCAAGCTTGACAGAATTTATATGGAAAATCCAAGACTCAAAAATAGCCAAGATACTACTCAAGAACTGGGGAAGATTTGCTGTGTCACATATCAAGACTTCTTATAAATATATATTAAGTAAAACATATTGACAATGGCCCAGTGATAACAAATTGACCAGTGGAAACAGAATAGAGTCAAAAAACTGATCCATACATATACAGTAACTTGATTTATGCCAGATGGGTATGATAGATGACCAAAAAAGGATGAACTTCAATAAATGGCACTAGCCTTTGAACTGCTTACCTTCAATTTTCTTGTTAAATGAGATCATAAATGTCTACATTGTTTAAACTACTGTTAGATTTTTCTGTTACTTGCAGCCCAAAGAATTCCTGATACAGACCCTAGTATCCCTTGGCCAAGGACATGTGAATAAAATGGTCCAATCAAAGTGGATCCTGGGACTTGTTAAGGAACAACAGGGAAGAGACAATGCCTCTTCTATAAATTTGAATCTGAGTGAATATGTGCCTGAAGTTTCTGGGGACTACCACATGGAACCTGAGAGTGAAGACAACGCAGGGGAAGACAGAGTGAAGGATGCAGAGTAACTAAATCTTGGTGACAGAGTTTGAACCTTTAAAATGAGACCCTCCTTCTCCTGTCTACACATGGACTTTTCAATTATGTAAGCCAATAAATTCCTTTTTATTTATTTAAGCCATTTTCAGTTGAATTGCCTGTTTTATGCAACTGAAATGATCTGACTAGAAATGGTAAACTCAGCTCACTTTCTCAAAGAGTTTATCATAGAAACCATGAACATTCTACTGAATTTTTTAAATGTTGCTGGCTGAAGATGGATGTGACTAATAAAGCCAGTGTACAACCAATATATAGATGAGACCACAAGAGCAGTAACTGGTTTGATTGAACATTTGGGTCATGCTAATATTTATATCTTTTGAAAATTCTAAGAAAAACAAAAAGACTCTTTCATCATGTTTTATTCAATAAAACTGAAGCTGAGGGGTTGAGAAGGAGCAATCATATAAGGTCAGGAGGGCTTAATTTTGTTAGCCAAGTAATAAGCATGCATGGGATTGTAGAAAATAAATTCTTGCCTCATTCTCTAGGTTTATGGAAAAATTTTTTTACAAATACGCAGTGTAAACTGCTTTTAAAATTCTGGTATTTTGTTAACTAGGGAGTCTTGCTAGGATGGCTAACAAAGCAGAGACTGAAGAAAGTCTGAAAGTCATGAGACACAAGAGACCACATTTGCATTTTTAGAAGATTTTTCAAAATAAAAGAGATCTAAAAGTCAGATAAATACGAAATGGATTCATGACAAAGAAAGTGATCTACAGAAGTAGTTCTCAAAATTAATTTTAGCATTGGAACTTTTTTCCAAATGAAATTTTAGAGAGAATTTCAATATGTAAATTAGACAAATGTATTTGTTAGTATAGATTTGTTTTTTAATTTAACTATATAACATTTGCTTATTAAGGAGTAGAGGAAGGATGCTACTTTGTTGAACACACTAAAATTTTAAAATCAAGCGTTATGGCATGCGGGATCTTTTTTTAGTTGCAGCATGTGGGATCTTTCTGCAACTAAAAGGTCCCAACTAAGACCCGGTGCAGCTAAATAAATAAATAAATAAATTTAAAGAAGAGTTATGGATGACAGTTCCTGTCTTTTATTATCATTAGCATTTAATTAATTTATTTATTTTAGCTATGCAGGAGTAAGATAAATATTTGCAAATAGTAATTTCAGGGTACTTTTAAATTAAGCTGACTCAGAAGCCTGAGAAAGGAGTAGTAGATTTTCAAAAATTTTATTTCAAGGTTAAACCATTAAGCACATCTATTAGTAGAACTAATTATCTTAAATATAAAGGTTAGAGAAGAAGGAACTAAAAGTTACAAGGATTGCTTAAAATACTTATAATAGGATACAGTATTATGACACCACACTTACTTGTTAGTCTGTTGTTTTTGTTGCATAATCGGCTACAATATAATTTTGCCTCAACAGAGAATTTGAACATTTAACTGGTTTTTAACTGAGCATGATGCATGTGTGTTGTGGATTTGTGCTCATTTGTACAATTTTATGTCGGTAAATGTGCTGACATGTCTTAATTTTTAAAAATTAAAAAAAGAAAAAATGCAGGACCATAATTTTCAATTTAATCTTCATTTATGAGACATTTAAGTGAGCATGCAAACATTATGATGAAGAAATCACAAGGACTGTTCACAGATATTTCGGTTCTCTTCCTGGATATGGGTAGGATTGCACTTCCTGGCCCACTTTGGAGTTGGCTGTGGCCATGTGCCTTGCTTTGGCAGGTGAAATGTGAGCACCAGTAATACATATCAGTTCTGGGCAGATGTTTTAAGCGCCCCTACACAGTTCTCCATGTTTCCTTACCTCTGCCACAGTTATCAAAGAAGCACACTAATGAGGAGTCTCCATCAGCCTGGATTCCTGAGTGATGATGAACAGAATCCCCTGCTAACCTGCACTGAATATGTGTAAAGTCACAAACTATGGGTAAACCGAAGCAGCCAGTTAGCAGAAAGGGGAGAGGGGACAGACTTGCAGAGAGTATCTGAGATACCATGAGAGAATGATGAGAGAGAGCGGCCAATCCCTAGAATTTCTTTGGTTCCAGGTGCTTTCCAGGTCCCATGGGTTCTAACACTAAAAACCCCACATTGTTCTATGGAGCTTGAACAGGACTCCTGATACTTGAACAACAACAAGCTAAATAAAACATGTATTTCCACTTAACAAGGTGTCCCCAAAATGCATATGCTAAATCAAAAGTTACAGGCATTTTAATATATAATGCCAAATGTCACACACTAGCAAGGAGGAGCGTGCCCCTTTCACAATACAGTAGTCTTCACAATACTGGGTGTGCACTTTATAAAACAAAACAAAGTGGGGGAAAAAGCTTTGCTAATAGGCAAAAAAAAAGTTAAATCTATTAATCAGCATTTCTTAATTAGTGAGGCTGACTGTTTTTCAAATGTTTTTAAGTCATTCCTTTTGTAATTAAAAAAATTAATTTCTCTTGCCAATTCATTTATTAGAATCTTAAAGGTTTCTTATGGGTATATATGTGCTTTCCATACTGCAATACTTATCACAAATATTTGCCCAGGTTGGTTTAGCTTTCAGATTTTTATTATGCTGGTGGTTTATGTCAATTTTTAACCTTTGTGTAGTCAAACATAGATTTTCCTTTATCGAGTGACATATTGCCCAGTACTTTGTTAGCATCTCCTATGACTGTTTATTGTATAAAATTATTATTCTAACCACTTTTGTGTGCTTTGTAGATTGACATCTTTTATACATAACTATTCATATCATTTCCCATATTTTTCCTTTTAAAGATCAAACTGATTGATTCGCAAACCCCAGCTCTTTTTTCGACTTTCTTTAATAAAATATGTAATTGTTCCACTGCATATACTAGCAATCATACCTCCTCTGCCCTCAAACAAAGATGGTTCAAATTTTAATCTTATGTTATTTATTAAGCTGCTGAAAATGATTTTACTGACCACCAAAGAAATACACCTATCTTTACCCCTGAACTTCATATCTAGTGTGTGTGTGTGTGTGTGTGTGTGTGTGTTTCTGAAATCCTTTGATATCCTCGATTTTACACTTTTATTTTGAACTTTAGGCCAATGGGCCTTCAGTTTTAATTCATTTTCAGCAATTGTTCCATTTTGTATATTATAACAGTTAAAAATAGTTTAAGGTTACTGTCAAATCAAACATTTGGAAACAACAGTAGACAGCATTCTGCTTCCTGAGGGCTGTTGTGACCTAATCCTAACATGACTTTTTGTCCAGATAGTTCACTATGGTTCACTCTCTTTCCTGTTGACCCTACAGTTGTTGCCAGGACACAAACCTGATCTAACTCTGCTGCTTAAGAAGCTTCCATGGCTCCCAGTCACCTACAGGTAAAATCAAAACTCCTTAGAACAGAAATCTTTTTTTTCCACCATCTGGCCCCCCTAAATTTTTACCTTCATTTGCACACCTCTTAAAATGAGCACAGGAGCTGCAGCCACACAGAGGTGATTGTCAGTCTCAACAAATTATTTCCCACATCAGTGCTTTTGCACTTGTTGTCCCATTTAGAATGTCCTGCACTTCTCTCCCCGCTTCCCAACCCCAATTCTTAGTATCCTTCAAATGCCAACTCAAACTTCACTTCTGCAGTGACAGCTCCAAGTTCAGACTGTCTGGCAGTCAGTCACCTCCTCCTCTAGGGACTAGACAGTCATATTCAAGTGGGGGAAAGAGACATAGAAAGAAATAATCAAACACATGGTCAAAAAGACCATGAACTCTTTAAGGACAAAGACCTCATCATTTACTCACCTCTGTGTCCCCTGCACCTACCAGTCAAATAAGTGTTGAATTGAATTTAACTGAATCATGCGGAATGAGTTTAATAATTGTATTTCACTTTTAAGAATATCAACTATGTGGATTTTCTAGTTATAGTTTCATAATTTGACCTTAAAAAATAAACTACAAAATGGTTGCTAAAATTTTACAAATGTTTGTATTATCAGTTAAATTTATTTATTGCATTTTAAAAAATTATGTAGTGTTGTTTTTTACTTTAATGGGGTCTGTATAATTCATAGAATCTATGTTAATGTCTCAGGGTAATTTTAAAGCATGTAAAGCATAGAAATAATATTGGAATGGATAGCTGAGATACAAATATTAAAGTATAGGAATGTGCCAAAAAGAAACTCCTGCCTGAAAAGAACACTTGTTTCTTGCAGAGGGCAAAACCCTGACATCTTTAATAAGGTATTGCAAAATCTGCTCACTCACCCACCCTACCCATGGAAGGCAAAGTCAACGTTCTGACTGAGCTTAGTTTAGAAACTTTGGAACCATGTGTTTAAAGAATGAGACAGGTTTGTCAAGACTTTCTGCCAAAGCACATCACAAATTTAACATGTGCTTACTGCCTGCTCTTAAAACCTAGTTTCCATGAGCCAACCAGCTGCTGGCATTTGGGATATCTTCTAACTAGTTATGTCTCAAACCCAGCCACATCTTCATTTCCCAAAGGAAGCTCCAGAAACTTTCTGCTGTCTCCTCTGTCTCTCATATGACTTGTTAACTCTGTTTTATAAAATTCCTCAATTTTAACCTTAGAGCCATGATATTAAATTTATAAACATGAAAATACAGATATTAAAATGTTGGTAATGAAGTTAATCACCTTCCTGATAAACCTGCTCATCCTGTATACTCTTATGATGCAACCATCTTTGCAAACATCCACCTGAAAAAAGTTAAAGTCATAACAATAACAGCTAACACTTATTGAGTGCTCTTAATGTCCTAGGTGCTATGCTTTTTTATCTCCTTTAATTCTCACAGGAGTGAGATGACTTGAACATATGTTCCTGACCCCCTGCCCCTTTCTTCCTTTCCTCCCCCTAATTCCTTACTGGAGCAGCAAACCCTTGTTGATAATGTGTGTTTCTGAGGATGTCCATAGAAGAGGGTATATACTGGACATATGAGGTCTGTAACTGTGGAAAGCCAACTCCCTTTGGGAAAAATAGTGCTGCACAAGTAGACGGAATCATTCTCCTTCCTAGTGTCTGAGTAAAGTGTTTCTCTCCCTTGTATTTGGAGAGCCTGAGAATAAAGTATAGAATACTAGAGTAGTGGTTCTCAAAAGGTTGTCCCTGGACTTGTAGTAATGACATCATCTGGGAATTTATTAGCACTTGTTAGAAATGCAAATTCTCGGGCCTCACTACAGGCCTATGAGACCCAAGAAGCTGTGTTTTGTTTGTTTGTTTGTTTGTTTTGCGGTACACGGGCCTCTCACTGCTGTGGCCTCTCCCGTTGCGGAGCACAGGCTCCGGATGCGCAGGCTCAGTGGCCATGGCTCACGGGCCCAGCCGCTCCGCGGCATGTGGGATCTTCCCGGACCGGGGCACGAACCCGTGTCCCCTGCATCGGCAGGCGGACTCTCAACCACTGCGCCACCAGGGAAGCCCAGAAGCTGTGTTTTAATAAGACCTCCAGGAGATTGTGATACATGTCTAAGTTTGAGAACAGGACTATAAGAGCAGACGGCTTAATATCCTCCATCTGCTGGAAACAGCCAGCTGACCTGTAAAGGTTCTGAGGAACTCCTATCCATTATAGGGCATAGGAAATCACAATGCATTTAATAAACTCAGTAATTTGAGGGAGATTTACCCAGACCAACCAGAGGGGGTGACTCCTCGAAGACAGAAGATAACTTTAATGTTAGTAGCAGCCCTGTTAGCTCCCTTAGTAGGAATCAAGGCTTAGAGAGGTTAAATAACTGTTCAAGGTCACACCACTAGTGAGTAACAGAACCAAGATTTGAACCCAGGTCCCCTCCTTACCTTCCGTATATAAATTCCAATTCTGTCTATCTCAACTGTTTCTGTAGGATTCATACTTTTTTAAACTTTGTTTTAAATCGTGATATAACATGCATACAATATGGCTCTCTTCCCTCTGGTGGTAACTACTATCTTGGCTTGTTATTTTTTCTTTATTAAACGTCTTTCTTTATTAAGCGTCCATAAGCATTCTTAAACAACATAGTTTGGTTTTTTCCTGTCTTGAACTTCTTATAAAAAGAATCATACTGTTTATATCCTTATGTGTCCTGCTTATTTTGCTCAACAGCATGTTTGGGGCATTCAACCATGTTGTCTTATGTAGCCATAGTTTATTTTCATTGCTATATAGTGTTTCATTGGGTGAATAATATTTTATTCATCCTGGAATCCATCATTTCTTCATTCCCACTGTCACTCTACTTCAGACATTCATTAAACGATTCCTTATTATTTAAGTTATCCCAGTGGACCTTAACTATTCTTATTTCCAGCTTTCCCCAACTGCTGCCAGAGGATTCTTCTAAAAGTCAGCATTGATCATGTACCTCCTGTTACAAGAAGTTGTAGGAGGGGAGGAAGAAGAAAGGCTGGGAGGCAGGCAGCAACACTTTTTTGGTTTTTATTCTAAGGTCAATGCAAAGCCCTATCTGGCTAATAGTTTTGACTTTTTTTTTTTTTTTTTTTTTGGCCACACCGTGTGGCATGTGGGATCTTAGTTCCCTGACAGGGTATTGAACCTGTGCCCCCTGCAGTGGAAGCACAGAGTCCTAATCACTGGACCGCCAGGGAATTCCCTAAATTTCTGTTGTTATATATATATAAAAGCAATGGACATTTATTCCTCACATCTCTGAAGGCCACAAGCCATGCTCCTTCTCTCTAAAGACTCTAGGGGATAATCCTTCCTTGCTTCTTCCAGCTTCTGGTGGCCCAGGTGTTCTTTGGCTTGTGGCAGCCTAACTCCAACCTCTGCCCCTGTCTTCACATGGCCTTTTCCTCTGTGTCTTTCTTCTCTTCTGTCTCTTGTACGGACAGTGTCATTGGATTTAGTGCCTACCCTAATTGAGGATGATCTCATCTCAAGATCCTTAATTATATCTGCAAATATCCTTTTTTCCAAATAAGGTCACATTCACAGGTTCCAGGTGGACATATCTTTTTGGGAGACACTATTCAACCCACATAATGTCACATTTTTCTTTATCTAGTTACCTAATAATAGACACTTGAATTCTTTATTTGTTTCTTTCTTTCTTTTGGCTATTATGAATAAAACTGCTATGAATATTCCTATACAAGGCTTTTTGTGGATACGTTTTCAGCTTCACAGTTTTGAATTCCAATTCTAATTATCTTAATATAAGATGTGATTAATTTTAAGTGGTAATTACCCATAGTGACATTTTTAATTCTGGCAGGAACTTTTGTAAGAATTGATCAGCATCTATATACCTGATCTAAATATGTTGTATAAGTGAAAACATAATACTGCCAAGAGACAAGATATGGAATTCTAATAAGTATATTTATTTTTGTTTCTCAAGATACTATCAAGAAACAAACAAGTTTCAAATCAGGAAACATTGACTTTAACTCCTTAAAATAACAGAAATACCTGATTAAAGTTAACCCCTTAAAATAACAGCAATACTTGGTTAAAGTAAAAAACAAAAACACTGCTTGACTCCATTCTGTCAGTTCTTTGTTTTGTTATGATACTTTGCATTCCCGTGCTTAAAGCCATCACCATGGCTAAATTTGATACATTTATCTCATTATGGGCCTGACTAACATGGACCATTCCACTGGAATGGATTTAAATGCAGTTCCTTAACAAACAAAGCCATCCATCTGGGATATTCTACCCTTAGATTCTGGTAGGTCCATCGTTAATAGAACTACTGGGATGTGGTTTGGAGGCTTTCTCCCGTGTGTCTGGCTTCTCCTCTACAATGAAAGCGTCTTAGAGGAGAGGAACTCTGTCTCCTTCACCTGTGTATCCTCCAACTCCAGGCCCATCTCAGTGCTTTCTTAGCCTTATAAGTGTTTCCTGACTAAATAGTGCTTGTGAATAAAAAATAAGAAGGAAGATGCTGATAACTCTACTCTTCATAGTAGAGTAATTCCAATAATACAGAGCAGTTCTTGTTGATGAAATTTCTTAGAAATTGTTTTAATAAATGATTCCTTTTTAATCTATTGGAAAGCCTCCCAGATTATTACTTACACTGGTAGTTTCTTATTGACTATTTGCTTCATTTATTCAACAATACTAGGAACTGGTGATTGGCTACAGTATTCATTTATAAGAGCAATTTAAAACACTACTCAGAAACAAACAAACAAACAAAAAACACTACTCAGGCCCTGATGAAACTTGACAAGTGTAACAGAGAAAAGTATAGAGTTCTTGTTATACTTTTTAGACAGCTTAAAAATGGTCCTGTAAAATGGTTTGCAGTTTTAAAGATAGGAACAAACTTATGTAATGTGCTCTGTCATTACCACCCCAGTCTTTTGCAATGTGTGTAAATCAAAAAGCTTACTTTTTTTGAAAAGTATAGATACAGTGCCACTATTTTGGAGTATAATTACTTTGAAACTTTTGGGTGGATAAACTTGGAATTTTCACTAATCATAATTTTTCATTTTTACTTTATTCTGTCCCTTTAATTTTAATTTTAATAGGCCTTTCTCTGAAATCAGAGAAACAAATATACTCTATTGAAATCATGATTTCTTCATTTTGACAGTTATCCACAGGATGAGGTTTAACAGAAGAGACAGTGAAGACTATGACAACATAGTCAAACGTGAGATGGTGTAACTTATGATACATATTTTTAAAAGATATGTAGATGCTACTTTCAAAACCACAATTTCAAAATCAAATTAGGCATTTTGAGGGCATTTCATATGTAGCGTTATTTACCAGATTGTATTATTATCCAGACTTTTAAACCTTCTCTACTTGTTTGGGAATATTTTCAACTACAAATAACAGACTAATAGATCTTAAGCAAGAGGGGCTTATTTGTCTAACATAACAAGAAATCCAGAATAGGTGCTTGTTGACATTTTTAGCAGCTTAATGTAGGGGGTTCAGGTTGGTAGCTCTGTGATTCCTTTTGCCTTCTCTTCATAGTCACAAGATGGATGCAAAAGCTCCAAGCATCAGAACCATTTTCAAAGGCAGGAAGCAGGGGACACTATTAGAACTTTCTACTTGCCTCTTTTTTTTTACTAGAAAAGACATATCTTTCTCAAATCATCTATCCAATAGTTTTCTCCTTGCATTTCATTGACCATAATGGTGTCACAAGACTATCTCTAGCTGTAAAGGGGGCTCAGGAAATGACTGTCTGCCTCACCTCTGTAATGAGAGGGAGGCAAGGGAGAAGGGGTTAGGAATGACTTTTCGGTAGCAGTCACATCTTGCATATAGTATGTTCGGTAATGAATTAACAAGTGATCCACAATGTTCAACAGAACTAAAGTTCAGCTATACACCCATTATCTCTCCTACTAAATTTACATTTTCTTTTCCTCATTTGTTCAGAAACATTAGGAGAGGTTGTACTGTTTATCAGCAAACATTTGTTAAGCATGCGGAATACACTAGTACTTGCTCTGTGACTGGGTAGAGAATTAAGAATGGCTAGGGAAGACATATGGGAACATATGTTTATGTATGACTGATTCACTTTGTTATAAAGCAGAAACTAACACACCATTGTAAAGCAATTATACCCCAATAAAGATGTTAAAAAAAAAAAAATCCAAATGGAGAAAAGTACAACTCTAGGATGATCATCAATGCCTGTCATGATGGGGCATTACTAAAATTTCCAAATGAGCTTACTTTCCCAAAATTATTAACACACTTCTCCATATCATAGAACATATTTGAGATGTTAGCTAATATTATATTTTAAATTACCTCATGTAATAGTAATTATCAGGAATATGCAATCAAAATTAACAAGGGGAACACGAAAGTTGCCCCAATATAGTGCTCATTGATTCAAAACTCCTTACTTGGTGGCAAGTACCACATCCTATATATCTACTCCAAGGATTCTATTCTTTCAATTATCTGAAACAATAGTTATTGATGGTTAATGAGACACATAGGAAGAAACAATTTCCTCAGGTCCTAAATGGCCTCACAACCTCTAGGGTCCATGTACTAAACAGTCTCCTGGAGTGATTTGGAAGAGTGAAGAGGTTCCTTAAGAACTTCAGTACCTGGAAACGAGAGGCACAAGAGACTATCCAGCTCCCCAAAGGATCCTCTGTACAAGGCCTACAAAAGGACCATTAAAGGAACTATTGTACTCTTTCCAGAGAAGGAAAATAAATCCATTGTATCCTACAGGGATCCAGAGGCTTGCTAGAACTATTACACCCAATTTTTATAACCTATAGGTATAATTTCAACTTTTTGATCCACCGCAGTTCTTAGTACATTCAGCCTTGTGAAACCATGTCTCGATATTTTATTTGGAAAATATGGTTAAGAAAATAACCATATTTTATTTGGAAAATATGGTTAAGAATATGGTTTAAAAATATGGTTAACATTCCCCGGTGGCGCAATGGTTAAGAATCCACCTGCCAATGCAGGGGACACAGTTTTGAGCCCTGGTCCAGGAATATCTCACATGCCGTGGAGCAACTAAGCCCGTGCGCCACAACTACTGAGCCTGTGCTCTAGAGCCCGTGAGCCACAACTACTGAGCCCACGTGCCACAACTACTGAAGCCAGCATGCCTAGAGCCCATGCTCTGCAACAAGAGAAGCCACTGCAATGAGAAGCCCACAACGCACCACAACGAAGAGTAGCCCCCACTCCCTGCAACTAGAGAAAGCCCGCGCACAGCAATGAAGACCCAACACAGCCAATAAATAAAATAAATAAATTTATTAAAAAAAAAAAAGAATACACGAGACCTGAGTAAGGAAAGGCAAAGGAAGCTAAGCAACTATAGCATATTACAACCTGACTCTAGCTATAAACTGGTTTTTGGAGACTAAACATTCTCTAGTTCAATGGCTTTCCAATTTTTTTTGATCACGCATCCCTGATAATAAAATAACTTTATTCCCACATCCCCAAATCTGGTATTTACCTACATATATACGTCTGTACTAATATATTATGTACATTGTTAAATATATGCAAATCTTTTGAATTAAAAAGATTTTAAAAATTAAAAAAAAAAAAAAAAAAAAGAATGGCTAGTTCCAAGACTTTCATCCATTTACTCAGGAAGTATTTATTGAGTGCCTACTACCTGCTAGACATTATTTTGGAGTTTTGCGATATATCTGTGAACAAAACAAAAAGTTCTGTCCTTGAGGAAGCTTACATACTAACAAAGCATATTGATATTTTAATTGGATTTTAAGAAGTGAATTGGATTTTCATAAATATGCACAACTGGGAAATGCATTTCATTCAGAGGGAAAAACATGAGCAAAGACGTGGAAATGTGAATATGTGTGTTCTATTTGGGGAGCATCAGATAGCTCCATGAAGCATAAAATACATGGTGAGGGCTGAAAAGGCAGGTTACTGTCAGGTTGTGATGGTATGTCCAGGACAAGGTGACCTTTGCCAGATCCAAACTAGCATTTCTCACAGTTAGTACCAAAGCTTACTGTCTTCACTTAGAGGTTCTACAGACACCTTGAACTATTGTGTCCCAAATGGTCTCATTATATTCCTCCTGAAACCTGCTCTTATTCCTATATTTTCTGACTTGATTCAGACCCTCACCATTTCTCACCTGGGCTATTGCCATTATCTCCTACCTTAATCTTCCTTTCCACCCTTCTAATTCATCTTTTCAACTACTTTAGAAATGATTTTTCCAAACTTTATATAACCCAGAGTTCATATTAAAGCCACAGATTAGGAAATAGCTGTCATTTTGGTGAAGAGGGAGACTGAGGAGGGGGTTTGTTACATCTGTATTAGTTTTCTACTGTATAACAAATTACCACAAATTTTAGAGGCTTAAGACAATCCACATTTGTTGTTTCACTGTATCAGAAGTCTGGCACAGTTTAGCTGGGTCTTCTACTTAGGGTCTTACAAGACTACAGAGTGTTGGCAGGGCTGTGTTCTCAACTGAAGGCTTGACTGGGGAAGTATCTACTTTCAAACTTGCTCAAGTTGTGGGCAGAATGCATTTGTTTGTAGTTAAACAGCTCAAAGTCCCACTTTGTTCTGCTGTTGGCTGAAGCCTGTCCTCAGCTCCTAGAGACCACCCACAGTTCCTTGCCATGTGGACTTTCCCCATCATGGCTACTTATTTCATCAAACCAGCAAGGAGAGTCTCTAGAGTGAGTCATTGCTAGCAATACAGAACAGTGTGATCATGGGAGTGACAGTCTTTGCTATATTATATTTATTATAAGCAAGTTACAGGTCCTGCTCACACTCACTGGGCCATGAACACCAGAGATGTGAACACCAAGAGGTAAAGATCCCACATGCCATAGAGCAACTGAGCCCATGCGCCACAACTACTGAGCCCACATGCCACAACTACTGAAGCCCGCACGTCTAGAGCCTGTGCTCCACAACAAGAGAAGCCGCCGCAATGAGAAGCCCACGCACTGCAACGAGGAGTGACCCCCACTTGCCACAACTAGAGAAAGCCCTCGCACAGCAACAAAGACACAACACAGCCAAAAATAAATAAATAAATGAATAAATAAATTTATTTAAAATAAAAAGTACCCAGAAAAATAATTTTAAACATACAGGAAAATAAAGAGATGGGGTTACAGCAGATGGTAAATGCTGGCAAATTATTTAACTCACTACCCAAAGTTACTTAAGCAAAGAACCAAATTTTTCAACTTTTAGTTTATTCTAATTTTATATTACTCAACAACATATTATGAAAAGATGATACTTTTCTGGTTTACACTATACCAATTCTGCCAGAAAGATATACCATACTATTTTTAAAAGCAAAAATTTGTAAATTTATTGCAAGCAATAAATCTGATGACCAAATTGATTATTTTTTTCTGTATTAAATCAGAAACTCTTTTTCCTTGTATGTTTGAAATTCATAGGTCACACACAGCTTTGTCTGCTCTCAGGGCTGGTGTCTCTGCTAAGGAATGAATGTCAGAGTGAAAATGTTAGAATCTCATGAGACATAATTCCATATAGAAGCTTAGTGATAAGTTTCTAATGACAATAATAAACATCAATAAGTTTTAAAATTTATTTTATTGAAGTATAGTTGATTTACAATGTTGTGTTAATTTCTACT